>NC_052031.1:58846736-59152831 GCF_015832195.1 Motacilla alba alba
TGTGAGTTCACAGCCTTCTTTGGGGTTGTCTGTCAGTGAGAAAATACCACAAAGTCTGTCTTCCTCTGTGAGAAATGAAGGACTAAATTCCCCACACATTGTTATTCTTATCAGCCCCAAACATGCTGCATAGAACTACCACAGTTCAGTGGCACTTTGTACTGAGGAATAAAAACATGCAAAGTCAAGTCTGATTTTCCAGAAATGGTGCATGCATGAAGGGAGCTTTGCTCCACATGAAGGAAAGGGATACACTTTGAACGCTCTATCTCTTTGCTTGTGGAGCACTCATCCCCTCATACTGCTGCTCCTCTGTGCTTCTGCGCAGACCTTCTAAGCAGCTGTTGTGCTGAGCTCCATGGAATGAGGGGGTTTGCTGGTGTGTCTGCAGCAGCTCAGGAGGTGCTGAGCACAGTGTACACAGTGTGCAACTCGCAGAAAGGAAGCAGTTAATTAACCTTTTTTATGTCAATATTATTCTATTATAGTTGAGGGTCCATGTTGATACCCTCAGGTGGCTAATTTACATGGAATTTCTAGTGTGCATTGAGCTTTAAACAACATCCCAGGCAGCCCAGTGAAAAAGGTTGTTGATGGCTTTTATACAAAAGATTGGAAATTCAGCCCCTGTTGGGACTGTGCTTTCAGCCACAGCAGAGAAATATTAATACCTGTCTTTCTTTCCTGTTCATAAACAAATTCTTATCGCTGTTTTTACTGCCTAAACAAAAGAAATGGTCCAAAGCATTTAAGACATACGAAGGCAAGACGTGATATTTATAAAAAGAGCCAAAGCAGATAAAAAAATGATTTATGATACTCATAGAGCACCTTTCAGCCAGCTAGGTCACATGACATTTATAAACTGATTGTATACCCTCTGAGTGTCTATGTGTGTTGTGAGATAAATAAAAGAAGTGTAACTTTTTCCAGAAGTAAGTAAAAGTAATGTACATTACTACAACAATAGCTTAATAAATCTGCACATTAATTTCAAGCAGACAGAGAACAACTGAAGAGCAGGAAAGATAAATGTACTGTAGCTGGGTGGGTCTTGAAGCAGCACTAAAACCTCTACTTCCATGAGCAGTGATGTGTTATGTCGGTAATGATGAATGTCTGGCACTTTGGGTGTACCCTGTACTGAGTTTTGGCACCTAGAAATCAGGAGAGCTGCACGAATTTATGCTGACCTAAGCATCTGGCCACTTCTGCATTAAGTTTATGCAGGCTAAATGAATTCCTGAAAAACACAATATATCACTGTTTTGGCAGGAGTAGGAGAGTTTCATTGGAGAGGATCTCCTTGTTGTCCTTTCTGTTCTCTGTTCATAGGACAACTTCCCTAGAAATGAACCACATTACTTTAACTCTTTCCTGTGATGTCTTGTCTCCTGATCTTAGTGTCAAGATGTGATCCCAACTTAAAGGATCAGCAGTTTCTGTTGTAAGGATCCTTATCATTGAATGTTTTCACTTGAAACATGGTAAGCCTCTTTTACCAGGGATCCTCCACTCTGAATGAGGTGGGTTAGAAATCCAGATATGATGGATGGACCTGCCATCACTTCTTCATGTTTCAATTTTCTTCTGGTACTGGAGAAGTGCCAACCTCTGCTCCAAGCACTCTTCTTTCACTGTGAATCAAGGATCATATATCACTGTCTGTGATAACAGCTCCTGCTGCTTTGACCCCTTGCCCTCTGCAGATCCTCCAGTTTCCTGACTCTGTGAGCTTCCCAAGAGTATGACTTGCCTTTGGAAAGGGGTCTTCAAATTGTCCTTTTTGCTTTGTCATCCCTATGTTGCTGTTTTCCAGAGCCAGGACCATTTGTAGGTACAGACAACTGTAGGAACTTTGACTTTTCTGTGCCATGGGCTGCACTCTGTCTCTGTGCCTCCTCCTTTGGGTGAGATGGCAGTACAGGTAACCTCTCATCTGCCTGAAGTTGGAAGGATCAATGCCTTCAGCACTTGCAAGACCCTTGTTCAGTTTCTCCTGTAAGCCAGACACGAGGCTTTCACGTGCAGCTTTACTGATGCAGGTTAGCAATGCCTGCCATGCCTGGTGTGCTACAGCACATCCCCCTCCATAACCTGAGTGACTGAGACAGAGCAAGGCTAAATAGTTTTTCCAAGTTCAAGGGCAAGCAATTGCATAAAAAAGAGGAGGACCTGAGAATATAGACTCTGTTCCTGTAACTGCTGGACTGACTTATATTTGGAGTGATATGAGGTAGTTTAGGAAGCACCAGTGTTTGATGATTGCTTCTGGTCAAATAATTCAGCTTACCAGAGGACCTACAGTAAAAAGCAATGAAACATGAGTTGGGCATCATTCAGAAACTTAACTGTGGCTTTATTCAAATCCTTGGTGTTTGTAGCAAACAATGCAAATCCATCTATTTCTATGCAGCAACTGAATGCTGCTAGAAATTAAAAGATGCAGAAGACAAGAAGAAGCTTATTACTGATATAGTCCAGAGAAACAGCTGATACATCTACTTTTTTGTAAGATGTTTGAAAGAACTGTCTTTTGTCTTAAGAGATATAATCCTGAAAGAATTAAAGGTGACAGATGATCAGTTGAGCTATTGATCTGTTGATTGATCAAGCTATCACATGAATGCTTAATATGTCCTCATACATCAAGTGTGTGAACTTTTTCTTAGGCATTAAGAGTGAAATAATATTAATAATAATTTTTCCTATTCCACAGTCTGTGCATGTTCATGCATATGCATCTGGTGTATTGGAGCATGTGAAAGCTTGACTTGAAATTCCATAGAGGGACAGGCAGTAACAGGAATGTGGTTTGTGTTCAGCTCTAAATGTGGGCAGTCTCTTGCACTTCGAACAAATATGTGAGTGATGGCTCTGGTGTGCAGAAGTTGCATCCTGTGAGCCTCCTGCTGCTACTCAGTGGTGTAATTGTGTAGGTGTGGTGCTGTTATCTTGGAGATTACAGTGAGGTCCCTTGAGTAGCTGCTGTCAGTACTGTGAAAGAAAACTTGAGCGGAGGGCAGAGAAATTGAAATGGTCTCAAACATAATGAGGAGTCTCCAATGTATACAATGACCTGATATAGCTATTAATAAGTAAGCAGCTTCATTTTATATGCACTGAAGCTTATTCTAATTATGTGGCTGGATAACTATACACCACTAACTGTCACAGCCTGCGCAGGTTTTGGCTGGGGTAGAGCTCATTTTCTTCCCAGTGGTTGGTATGGGGCTGTGTTTTGGATTTCTGTTGCAGGGTTGCTAATATAGAGATATTTTGGGTATTGCTGAGTAGTGCTTACCCAGAGACAAGGCCTTTTCTGCTTTTTATGGGGTCACAGTGGTGAGGAAGTTGAAGGCTGGGAGGAACAGGTGACCCAAACTGACCAAAGGGATATTCCATACTGTATGGCATCATGCTAAATGTATAAAGTGGGGGGAAGAAAGAGGAAGGGGGGGTTGTGGTGGGGGAAATGTTTGGAGTGATGGTGTTTGTCTTCCCAAGTCACCATTTCCTGTGATGGAGCCGTGCTCTCCTGGAGATGGCTGAACTGTTACCTGCCTGTGGGAAGCAAAGCAAGGAACTAATTCCTTGTTTTGCTTTCCTTGTGTGTGTGGCTTGTGATTTTCCTATTAAAATGTTTTTATCTTAACCCATGTGTTTTCCAGCTCTTATCCTTCTAATTCTCTTCCCAATCCCACTGGTGGAGGGAGCGAGTGAATGGCTGTGTGACAGGGCTTGGCTGCTGGCTGGGGTTAAACCGTGGCACAGGCAAATCTTGGCATCATGGCCAATGGCACCACAATAGATATGCCTGATAAGATAGGATGTAGTCCATACAGCACCAAATGAATATAGATACCGCTCTTTCTTACTTCATTATTTTGGTATTTGGTGACTCTAAGATACACTAAATGCCTGTGGGTTTAGTTCTCAGTCTCCTGCCATCAGGGAGAGGACAATGAAGGGGATGGATGGCTGGGGAAGGCAAGGATGCCTGTTATGGCAGTGGATTATGAGATCATGTGGGATTAACATGTTGGTAGAAGACTTGCTGTGTTAGTGGCAGGTCTTTGATGTGTTTCCTGCCTTCTGCAAGCCTTTGTTCAAAAATCTGGGAACAATGATATTAATTTTGGTTATAAGAAAGATAGTACATACTGGAGTCATCTGCATGCTGTATGGTCTTATCACTAACACCAACAGCCTGGGTAGGGGGGAATGGACCCACACAGTCTGTGGAGGTTGAAGAAAAAATTAACCTCTCAGACCAAAGAGGAAGGACTCTGGTACAGAGTGGTTAGAGTAAACAGTGGTAGGATTTCTGTAGTCATGATTGTCTAAAATACATAAGTAAGGACAAATTTTATGGGGAGAGAATATCTTATATTAGCTCAACTGGCATAGCTGGAAAGCAAAAAGGTTTTTCAAGCTCAAAGCTGGTCTCTCTGTTTCTTCCAACTGTATCAGTTAGTCTAAATGAAAGATATTATCTCTATATAACCCTGCTTCAAGAATGTCCCTGTACACACCTCTGCAACCTTCCAGGGCAGTGAAAACCAGAACAGAGATACACTAAGCCAGTCCCTCCCCCCAGTGAGCAGCAGGTCCTGTCTTCATGCTGTGTGCTGGTCCAAGGGGCACCAAAGAGCCTCCAGCACCCTGCCACGAGTCTGGGTTTGTGCCAAATTCTTAGCTGACTTGCTTTGGAAAGGGAAGCTGGTGGCTTGAGACGTCACCAGTGTGGGCTGTGATTTCTGTGTTACCCAGCTGTCTAATGGTTAATGTGAGATTCTTCACTTCCTAAGTCATGTATCTGTTATCTCTGCTGGGAGCAATCTCTGCTACAGTCCCCATGCCTGTCCAGTTAGGAGAAGTCACAGATGAGATGGTGGCTGTGGTTAGCCGCTCTCTTCTGCACCGGTCTGTCAAACCCTTCCAGTGCTGTGACCTTCTTCAGGAAGTACAAGAGCTACTGGCAATGGCTCTTTCCAGCTTCTGGAGCCGAAAGGTGTCCGGTCAGGTTTACAAAAGGGTTTGCCAATAAGAAGCTACTTAGGAAAATGCTTCTCCTGCACTTTTGTCTGGATGTCACAGAGTTCTAAAGGAGCTAATGGGAACAGTCTCTGATAAAGTTAGGAAGTTCTCAAAGGAAATTGAGACATCATCTAGAAAGCTGTAATAGAGAAACTTTTGACCTTAGATTTCCCACAGACAGTTTCTGGATCTCCAAATAGTTTTTCTGGAATTATGTCCTGGAGACAACCCCTCAAAAATACATAGAATTTCAGCATAAAGATAGGAATGGGTTCTGTCAAAATAAGGGTGGAATTTCCTTATAAACAGAGAAGCTAGAAGACTCTGATCAGAGAAAAATCATGGGACAGCTATTATAGCACAGAGCTGTTCCAGAAAATAATTTTACACTGTATTTAAAAGTAATAGTGAAAAAATGTACTTATTTTGGCACTTAAAATAACCTTAGTAGAATAAAACTGAAGATTAAAACAATAGTTTTCATATTTTTTGACCACTAGGCAACTTTCCTCTGTTAATGAGGTGTTAAAAGTTTTCATTTTTGCCTATATAGTAATTTTCTGCACAGTTTCCATTTTAGATTTTATGCCCCAACATAGAGAGGCAATCACAAGAGCAGGCTGTTAGTTTATACTTAAAATTCCTCTACTATTCTGTTCTTCTTTTAAACTAACAAAATAGCCCTATGGAAACAATTCTGTTAGGCTTCAGCATTGTAAAAATCCTTCAGAAATAGAATTGTAGCAGTGTGACATCCAGTATTCTATTAATCTGGGAAATTGTTTGTTTTCTAATAAGCTCCAGTACTGTCAGTACACAAAACTCAAAAGTTGTGCCACTGCAAGTCTAAATACAAACTTAAGTTTCTGCATGTTGAAAGTTTACAAAGCATCCATTTGAATACATTTAGCAAAACGTTAATAAAAGGCATTAAAAGGTTCTGGGTAGTTTTGAGATCCATACAGGAAGTTACAAGAGTCCTTGAGAAGCCACCATTGCTTGCAGCTGGGTGTCAGAGGGAGCAGACTGGAATCGAGAGCTTAGAAGTGAGTAATAGCCTTCAACTTTACTTGACCCCAAATATTTCCAGGCATTGGGAACAATACTTTATGGATGAACTCTAGTTTAGACCATGTGTATATATTTCAGAATCCATTAATGACTTAAGTACATTTTGCAGTATTGCAGTATTGAGTGTAGTGTAACGGATGTGAGCCGTGAATGCCAAATGTCTCCCAATTCATACTGAAGCAAAGGTTGTTGCTTATTCCTCTCATCTTGGCAAAAAGTTGTATGTTAGGCAAATAAGTGATGTAATCTGATTAGTAGGATTGCACTGGCTTTCAGGAGTGATGAATATGGGGAAAAAATATTTCTTGTGTATGAGAATAAGTGCAGAATGAAAATCTAGTTGCCTTTCTGTTGGAATAAATTAAAAATAGCTGCACGGATATCACAGGAGTCTCATACTTATTATGTTAATGCAAGACAAAGATAAAATTCATTGTTTCAAACACAAAAAAATACATTTAGCAAATACCATGTACTAAAGGGAGTTTTAAAGAAAGAAGAAACATTTCCTACTGCAAGAAGGACAATTCTGCTTCTCCCATACAGGCTTCCATGAGATTTTTCAGCGTATATGTCTTGCTGAGCCATTGTACATTTAACAGCAGGAAGCTAGAATGGGTTGATCCATACTTAACTCTATAATATCCATTAACTGTCTACTCTTTGCTAAAAATCTCCAGAATTAATGTGGTTTACATGTACAGGTAAGGATAAGAGGTCAAGAGCTGTTAAAAGGACTGGGTACATTTGTGGCTAGGTATAGACATAGATAATTTGGGAGCAATCAAGACTGAAAGATTTGCAAACAGAAGGTGTGAACAGTAGGGTACATGGCTAGATGTTGCAAGCTGCTTGAGAAGCTGCCCCAGGAAAGTGTTAAAAAGATGTACCATTTTATCCCTAAGTGAAAGAGGTGCCAAAATGGCATATCTGATGCATACAATTTTGGGTAGAGATGGGTAGAAAAAATACCTATCAAGAGTTTTTTTGATATGAAGTTTAATTTTGGCCTAAACTAACTTTTGTTCTTGTTTTCAGCATTTTGTTACAAGAATATATCTGTTTACAAATCATTAGCCAAATCCTAGAACACGTAGACAAGCATTTGATCCAAACCAAAATTTTTAAAGTTTTATTTTCTCATAGAAGTTTGCATTACTTGTAGAAGTTTTTGATGAGAAGAATATAAGTTTTTTGTAGTTAGAATTGTCCATAGGAAAGAAACCCAAGCAAACAGTGTTTCAGCCTTCTGAAAGGTTGAAGAGCTTGGAGGCTAAGGAAGTCAGTGAGGAGCTTTGCCTTGACGTGAGCAATGTGTCTGTGGTACTATGCTTTTGGGAGCTTCTGAAGATTTGGTCTGTGGAGGAGCTGCCCAGGCTGTGTCGGTAGCCTGTGTGCATGTGCTGCTGAGCTCTGAAAAAAAATGAGTGTTTTCTCAAGCTGCCATTTCAAACCTTCTGCATCACTGACATGTCAATCTAGGCAGCCATCTCTGCAGAAATGTGCATAAACATTCCCATTTGGACTTCATCATGGTGACCAAGACACTGAAAGACACCAAGAGAATATGCTGTGTTCTTTGTCCCCTTTGCTGTCTTCCTTTTTGCTTTTTTTTTGCCAACAGAGTTGGCAGGACTAACCAACAGTGTCAGGCCAGAATATGGGGATTTTATGTGGTTGCTATTAAGGGGCTTAGTTTGAGAGCCTTCCAGCTCAGCACATTCTCAAATTTAAGAATCAGACCCAACTAAGACTTACTTTCGAAGCTCACGATAAAGAGGCTTTTAATACTGTTAAATGTTCTCCCTTTGATCCTTAGAGCTTGCAAGGACGTAGCTGGGCATACAGAGCTCCTGTTACCCTCATCCTTCCACAGACTGCTTGGGAGGCAGAGAAGGGCTGGTTGGAGCCTTCATCTCCCAAGGTCTTGAACTTCAGCCCAAGGGAATGTTCTCTGTATCAATTAGGTTATCTTGATGAATGTGTCTGAGTATTATTCTTTGAGGTTTTGCAAAACTTTGTTTTTGCAGCACCATTTCTCTATTGAGTGTGCAGCTGGCAGCAGCAGAGAGGACAAGACACACTGCAGTTAATATCATAACCTACCTCTGTGTGCTGTGGTTTGAATTTAGGCACATTTCTGTATCTCGTGGTGGTATATGGAGTGTGTTTTCTGCATGCACACTTCTCTGACACCGTGGGTTCTGCGGACCTGGGCAGGAACTCAGAGTTTCATGCCTGGTTTGAGGTGTTTGCAGTTTCTGCCAGCAGTCTGTGGTGACTATGACAGTGCTGTGAATAAATCCAGCACACAGAGGGCCTGTCCACTCCTACATTCATTGCTTTCTGCTTCCAATATGCTGATGACTGCCTGGCATCATGCCCAGGTGAAGGGAGTCCTCCTGTAACTTGTGGCATTCAGGGACTGTACCAGATTAAGAAAGTGCAGCTGTAGAACTGCTTGCTGGTGTTAGCCTACTGCTTCAGACAAGCAGGCTGGTATGGTTCCAGGCAACTCCAGCCTGCTTGGAGTAGTAAATCATTGCTAATGATAGGCAAATGTAATAAGGGTTGGTAGGCCTTGATCCCCCTAAGTTTTTACATGCCTAAAGACGTCCAGGCCCATTCCCATCAGTTTACTCACCAGAATGGTCAGGGAATAACAAAGACTGACAAGGAATTAGCCTGCTGTTAGGAGTCAGCCATGCTGCCCAAGGGCACAGGCACAAGCCATGTTGGTGAAACCTTCCCAGACTGCCTCTGGTTTGAGGATGAAGAAAGTAATCCTGCCAAATGCTGAACATCTTTCAGGAAAGCTCAGCTCTCATCTTCTGTTCATGGCTCTGAGAGACCTCAAATGTTTTCAGGAGACACTCAGCAGCTTGTAGAATGAGGCAAAGAAGAAATGTGTCAATCTGGTCCTGTCCCCAAGAAACAAAATAGTTTAAAAACAAGAGATTGTGTCTGATTTTTCTTGTTTCCATTTGTAGATATAAATATATGTATGTTCAAATGATTTTATGAGTCTGATTGTGAATTGTGGATGAGAAACTCTCAAATGCCTGGATTTTAATACTGTTACTTCATCAGGAGAGTGAAAGAAGTAATGAAGCCTGTTAAAAGGGACTATCTTGGCTGCTTATCTTGCTTCATAAATATTCATGAACACCCCCTCTCCTTTCTTTGCCCTTTGACTGCTTCTATTAACTGGGAGCCATTAGCTATGGATGAGTCTTGAACCTCATAAAACATTTTGTGGTCATCAGACGCATTATTGGAAGAATTTGCAGACACAGATACTCTTGACATTCACATCTGTTCCATCTAATTATTCCTAAATTGAAATCGTAAGCCTGTCTTTGTGACAGTGCAATATATTTCTGTGGAGTTGATTGCATTATCAGAAGCAGTGGTTTACAACTTCAGCCAGGGGATGAGTGACACATAGATGAAATTTCAGTTTTTCTTTGCAGCATTCCTAGCAATATCAGAAAAGCTTGAGAAAGCCTTCGTGATGTACATGCAAGCCTATGTATCATGTAAAAACACATTTTTTATATGAACATTTTATTTAGAAGATCAGAAGGCAGTAGTAGAGAGCTTACTCACTGATTGAATAGGGGTGAGTACTCCAATAGAAAGTATTGGTAGTAGAAAGTATTCTTCTGTCAGGATTGAGTACGCGCTATTGGGAAGGTCTAGGTTTTGAAGTAGCTCCATGCTTAGAGATTCCCAAGGAGGTCTACCAGACAGTGCAGTCTTCATTCCCAGCCCAGGAGCCTTTTCAGAGGAGACTGCACCAGTGTCCAGGACTCCATGATCGGGGTGCCCAAGTGGTCATGAGAAGGGCAGGGACACAGCCATAAGAACGTAAGGTATGTGGATCTTTGTTGGGAAAAGCAATTATTTGTATCACTAGATCTGTTTTTTTCCCTTTTCTCCTGTCTCCCACTACCCCTGCTTTCACCCCTTTCAGTGTGTGGGGGTTTTTTTTATAGCTCCTTTTTTAATTTTGGCATGTCTCTATGGCCTGATGAGTAATACCCACTGTAAAGATTGCTTTTGTGAGGTAAATGCCTGTCCAAAGGGAACCAGATGAAATCAGCAGCACATTTCACAAAGGAAAAGCCAGCTAGATGACTGGTAAATGCTAACAAATTTTGATCAGCTCTCAACTAGAGAAGAAACTCCAAATTGGAGGTGAATGTTTTCTTAAATGTCACATTATTTTATTGTGGTCTCACTTTCTTTGCATCCATTCTTTGCTTCACCCCCAGACTGTGGGATGAACCTCCAAAATAGGACGTGTCATCCTAGAATGTTGAGAACAGGTGGAAAGTGATATTGTTCTTTGTTATGGCAGATTGGTTTGGGGATTTAAGGATGAAGGAATTAAATGACCAGCTGCTTGCCTGAAAGGAAGATGCAGTCCCTGTCTCATTAACAAAAAAATTAAAAATTTGTTTTTTTATTGCAATTATTTACAGACTGCCAATTCACTGCCATGTTTTAATTTTTATTCTCTACGCACACAGCCGCCCACCCCACTGCAAATATGTTATAGAAAAGCTGCAAATTACAGGATGCCTAATTAGAAAGCTTTGAGGAAAAGATGACAAAGAATCATTCACCATGGAGACAGAACTTGCTTGCTGGTTTATAGCCAGCTAAACAATGCCGGAGACTCTGATAAGCTATTCCTGGGGAGAGTGGGAGTTAGCCTGTGTGAAAAGCAGGGAGCTGGTATGCACCATGTTATGGAAGAGCAAAGCCCTCATCTCTTCTAGAGGGATCAGAGACAAGGATACATGAATACAGAGTGGTAAATACACCGACTGCATCTTAAATCTGTTTCATAAGCTGATATAGTGCCTGATTCAGATTTCTTAATACAGCAAAACCCCCTACTCTGCTTTCAGTGACTGTTGTTAGGTCACAAGCAAAACAAATTGGTGGGTTCTCTCCAGAACTGGTCATTAGAGGTGACCTGGAGACTACAGGTCTGAATGTAGCTTATAAGTGTACCAGATTTATACAGTGCAGAGATTAGGAGGATTTTTGATTTCAGCTGCGAAATCCAAATGTTTGTTCTTAATTTGTATTCTCTCAGCCCTCTGGAATTGGCCAGAAAAAAGATATTTGGTTCAGGGCTATTTTTACATCTGAGATGTTTGTCACTAGCAGCAAATTTGGCATGATAGGCAGCCTCTGCGTAAGGCTGTCTGGGGACAAGAATAGCAGAAAGCGCAGCAGATGAAGACTGAGGTGCACTGTCAAGAGTGATCTGTTATTACATGTAGAGAAATTGCATGGTGCATGACTGGATTGAGCATGTAACATAAGCTTCTCCATCCATTCCACAGATATGCTAGTCTGAAGGTCCCAGACTGTTTTTAGCAGAAAAGCTTCCAAATTCTTTCATGTTCCTTGCATTTCAAGAGCTATGTAGTGACTCCTGTTCACAGCTCTGTGAATTGTGGGCATGCATGTTGTCATCACCATGGGATGTCACGCGTGACAGCGTTGCACCCAGCACAGCATCACATCAGCTCTGCACATGAGGTGTCAGAACCACCAGAGCACGGTGCCAGAACACTCCGCTTTCCTCAGAGGCAAGGGAGGCAGGGACACTTCTACTTCAAATTTGGTTTAGGCCATGTTCAAGCTAATGACCAATCTGACCAACCAAGATCAGCCTTGGTGCCAAAACCCCTTAATCATCCAACCAAAAAACCAAAAAAAAAATCAAACTTCATTGAGCATATACCTGCATTATTGAGAGAGGGAGCAAATTTGTCAGCAAATCTGACAAAGCTCCTACTGTGAAAACATTTGGGGTCTAAATTTGTATCTTTCTGCTCAAAGTACGTATCTGCTGCTTTAGAAATATGTTTTGATTTGCATTTGGAAGTGATCGCCAAGCTTTAACTGAGATCAGAAGTCACTGAGGGTTAGTTCAAAGGATTCCTCTGAGATCAAGATGAAATTTGGGTTCTGTTTCAAATAAGGGATTGTGGTGGATTAGCACCAGCTAGAAATTAAACTCCAAATAAGCCACTCCTCTTCCCCCCACCTCCTTGGGCAAGAGACGGACAAAGGCAGACTATGGGGTGAGATAACAATTTACTGGAAGACAGCAGCAATAATAAGGAATAAGAAATGCACAGTAGCAACAGCAATATTAATAACAAAAGTATGCCACCCTCACTGCTTTTATATTTTTTATAAAAAATAAAGAGAAGCTGATTTGCCTACACCTTGATCACTTGGACCTCTTCATGAAAATGTGAGAGAAGTGGGATATACACTTCTCTCACCATACTAAGACAAAGTTGACTTTGCTTCTGGCTTTTGCTGCAGAGCCATTTGACCTTGGTCATCGAAGGGAAGCAGTTGGCCGAGGTCATGAGGAACTTCTCAGCAGCATAAGCAAAATGGGATATTTTTATTCCCATATAAGTGAATGTGAGATAATTTGTATCTGTGTGCACTGCTGAGTTTTCTTAAGTTTTGGAGCTTTTGGATGTTCAGAAGTCAAAGTCTGCAAAAGTGTGCTTGAGCTGTATTTCTTAAGGCTCCTACAAATGTTCTCACACACAACCTTCTCCTCCACCTGTATTCAGCAGTCCATACCTGGTTCCCTCCACGCCTTCAGAACGTGATTCACTGAGATTATGCAATTTAGAGAAGGCAGCAGGGGATAAGTGATCAAAGAACCTGACCTTGAAATTAAAGCTCTCCAGCTGGGTTGCTTGTTCAAAAGGAGACTGAAGAAGGGCTAAACCCAAGTCATGGTTGCTGGTGGTAGTCTCTAGGTTTGCATCTTGAGTGTGGGAGGGGAGGCATGGCATTTGACAAGGATGCCATGTTTGACAAACGGCAGTATGTACATGCTGAGATGGAAGATAAAAAAAAAAGGGAAAATGAGGGTTTAAATATTCAAAAATTGTTTTCAAGCAGAACTACAGTCTAAAATTTGTGAGAAAAAAATGGTGGATTTCTTCTGTGTGATTAGGCTGGCCCATCAACAGAGGTCCTGGATATTTGAAACTACAAAGCAGTAGTGGGTGATAGACAACTCTGACAATGCTTTTTGGTCAAGTTTCTCCAGGATAAGTGGTCAAATCAATGGCAACAGTGATCTGTTGAGCTGATTAAGAGATGAGCTTTCTTTTCAGCACCTCTTCCCTTCCTGAAAATGCTTCAGGTGTTGGTAAGGCAAAGCCTGTTCCAGCTGTGTGGGCACAATGCTGCTCCTTCCTCGGGCCAAACCCAAACTCACCCTAGGAGAGGTGGACACTGTTAGAGGAGAGTCTCTAGGCTGAAATTTTTCCTTCCCTAAGCTCACAACGGATTAAAAATTTGTTGTGTTTGTCCATGTTCCTGGCTGTGGGAGTACAGTATTCTCTAGAAGAAAAACACTTGAGCCAGTAATTAAACATGTCAGCTCTTTATCCAGGAGAGTATTATATTAAATTATGTACAGTAAATATTTTTGGAAGATAGAATTCTAAAGAGAACTTATTGATTTATGGCAAAGGGCCAAGTTGCTGATGGGTTTGGCAGACGCGTTCAGCATCCAGGGCCAGCCTGGGGATGGTGTGTGCTCGAGAGCTGCAGGGAGCCAGGCATGTTGGCACAGAGGGAGGCGGCTCTGCGCTCTGTAACTCTCCCTCCTTGCAAGTACACAGACAAACTGTGAGCACCCCCGGGTTTCTGTACGCCTGTTGAATCGATAATGGCGATTTAGGAATGCCTTATCAGCACTACTGTCTCAGCTGTTCTTCTAAATGGCAACATTAGCAGGACTACCGAGCCATAGCAGCGAGGGTGGCAGTGAGGTGAGGGCGGAGGAAAGTGTCAGCAATATGGATGGCCTTGCCAGTACTGTCAAGGACTGGAGATGATAAACAGGCAGCTAGAGATGTCATTTTAGCTCCCCAGGGAGACCAGGGTCAGGCATTCATCATATCTCTTTATTCTGGGGGGAAATGCTTTATGTGAGACAATACATGGTGTTCTTCTGTATGTTGCCTTCTGTGAAGACTGATACGTGCACTTGGCTTTTTGATGTGTTCGGGCCCTCAGTGCTCTTCAAGAATGTTTTGCATCTCTGTGTAAGTCAGAGGTGCCTTTGTCATCTACAATGTAAATAGGAAGCAGTCTTGAGGGAGTTATGCTACACTAGCAGAGACTGGGCTAGGTCACCTGAAGAGATTTCTTATTTGCAATGCCTTTCTTTGATTCCCTGGGGATTATTTGCACATGCATGTTTTAGCAAAGGGTGCAGGACACTTGCATGGCATTATAGGAATGTAATGTTCCATCTGCACGTGGCTGTGGCTCACACAGCATGATGCTAACTCACAGCTATGGGATCACAACAGTGTACTACAGGTGTGTGTGGGGGAAAAGGCAGGAGTGAAAATGTATTATTGAATCAGCACAGTGAACACTTGCCATCATTATTTACTGTTTGTTAAGGTGTGTTTCAGAAGTGGGGATGCATGTCAGATGTACCCAAGTCTTTGCTTGCAGATGCCTGAGTTATAGATAAAAATTTGTGTTTAAAATTTGCATATCTACACTATGCTTTGTGTATCTTTCTGTACTCCTGTTTTTCAAATATAATAATATTATGGATTTATTGAAAAAATTATTTTGATGTCTTTTGATTGTAAAATATAGAGAAATATAAGTGTAGTTTCCCAAGGTAATTTTATTTTCTGCTGCAAAGTTGATAATGTTTGTGATAGCTCCTTAAAGGAAGAGAAAGATCCGGTGTAGTGCAGGGTATGGCGTTATGCTCTCTGCAGGGAGCCATCAGTTCATTAGTTAAAAATGGCTCTTCATTTTTCAGTATAAGGTCATTCCACATCTAAGTGATAAAAGTCCATTTCACTCATAAAAATTTTAATTTAAAGTGTCCAGTGCCTCTCCTCAGTTGGAAAAGAGCTATCCCTGGAACTTTCTGCAGCTATCATAAGGAAAGAAACTAACTAGGGCAAGCTAAGTGTTTTATATACTGCCCCTTTTGTGGTTATCATGTGTGTCCAAAGGTGCTCTTCGCTTGAAATGTTGAAGATACGGTGCAACATCCTGCTGTTTTTTGCAATATTTTTAATTTTGCCATAACTAAAGTGAAGTTTCACAAAGACAATGCTTTTGAAGGGTTGGTTAGTATTGCCTGCTTGTGGTTGAAAAGAAAAAAAAAACAACAGTAAACTAAGCTTGAAAGGTAATGAATGCAAATTTGTAGCATTTTCCCTTAGACAAATAAATGATAGTTGAATATGCAATCAGTCCAAAGTTTGGATGTCCAAGTGCCAGTCAGCAGCAGCAAAGAAACATGTGCAAAAATTCTGCAGTTTGGAGAATAGCATAAAATTTTCATCTCATGACGTTTGAGCTGTTGCCTTGAAGAGCATGTCCTGTTCTCCCATCTTACAGCGTAATAGTGTATGGCTTACCGAGCATCTTTTTCCAAAATAATTGCTGAAATCCTTTCTGTGGTTTGATTGAACATTCTTGGATGCTGCCAAACAACCCAGATAGATTTGCATTTCCACTCTTCCACAGCACAGTAGGCGAATGAGTCTTGAGGTTGTATTTAATCTGCTGACTTCATTGGAGTCATGCCAGGTTAGGTCAGCTGTGAAAATTCGGCCCCAGGTCACTAATTGGAGCTCCAACCTTGCAGTGGTCTTCTGGACGCTGCTGGCACTACTCTAATGCAAAAAACATAAGAAAAATTTTCCTTGTGATGCAGTTAAACCCTCTTTAATTTGAAAGTGATTATAATCAGTGGAGAAAATCCTGTTAATTAGGCAATTAGGTACTCCACTTCTCTTCCAGTCTCTCTTCACTCTCCACCTTGTTTTCTACTTTGAATATCAGAAGAACAGACATATTATTCTTGGCGTCTAATTCTAAATTCATCTCCTGGGTCAACATCATTCCAGTCAGTGCACCTATCCCTTCAGCAGCAGGATGATTTAAAACCTCCACCATACCACTGTGATTATTTAAAAACAAGAGGTGATGGTGTGTGTGTGTGTGTGCATTCCTGTCTTTCAGTACACCCTCTCAGGGCAACTCAAGTGTCTCTTACAATAAAACCTCCCAAGGTAAGTTGACATCTGTTTCCATTAAAGCGTGAGGATGCCTAGGAGTGAAAGCTTTACTGACCGAATATCCAAGGCTTTGCTGTTCTGGAGGTTATTAACTGGTGTGCTGGATGTCAGTCAAAATCCACAGATGTGAAAAGGGGTACCTTGGTGTAGCTGTCTTGGGAAGGAACAAGGTCCTGTCAGCTCATCACAATCCTTCTTATCTTTTGTGCTCCCTTTCATCCCACCTTGGCTTTGGTTGATATTGGTTATCTTGAGGAAACAAAGCTATGTTTTACTTTCTCTGGCAACACGACAGTGCCCCCCCAAACCTGAAAACCCATGCTAGCTCTGGGGTTCTCTGTCTTTGATGCTGTAAGGGTAACCCTAGGGCTTCCTGCAGTGGTGACCTCTGGGTTGAGGAAATATTGGCTTTTTCAAAATATTCTTACAGTCTCTGCCATGAGGATTGCTTGTGAAACAGAGACCAGATGGGTAATCATAATTAGTAGTTATGCTTTTTAGGCCATCAGGGGAGTACTGAAGGGGAGATAGAAGTTTATCATCAGCAAAAATAGGTGCAAGTTTGGGAAGAGAGAAGAGAAGGGAGTGAAGGAAGTCTGCAATAGCTCAGCATTAAGGCTGTCAAACCTTCCCCATGCCAGAAGTGGAATGACGCACAGAAGTGGAACAGGAGTAGGTCGAATGAGTGGAGATGGAAAGGAAGCAAGGGGGAGGCAGGTGGAAGCTGAGGAAGACTACATGGGACCTGTGGAAGTAGAGTAGGAGTGGTTGTGACATGTGAAAACAAGTTTGGGAGCGGGTGGAATGCGTGGGAATGGAGCAAGAGTGGGAAGGGCCCACAGGCACCTAAAGACCACATTTGTACTTCAGACAGATTTCTTCTCTTTCTGGTGTTGGAGAGCAGTGTTCTTCCTCTCTGAGACACATCTGAAGGTAATGAGAGGATGGAGAGAGGCAGCTGGTGGCACCTCCCAGCCTGGAAAGAGGACAGAAGACATTTCAGAAGCATTTAAATGCTTTGCTCTTCAGCAAGGAACCCGACCCCAGGATACGGTCAGATACCACACTTCTTGGCAGCAGAGCCTCACACAGCATCATGTATGGTGACAGTGTTAAAAATATTGTCTCACAGTTTTTAGTCTCCCGCTGCCCAGGGGTGGTTTCCCATCATGCAGATGAGTGACTCTTTGTTGGCCTGAAGTGCTCCTGACTCCCTGCAGCAACACCAGCTTCTCCTGCCCACTCCTGCAACAGAAGCAAGGATTGAGGGTGGGACAGCAAACAGCTTAGCCTTGGAGCCAAGGCGGACCTAAACATATCTCCTGGTGCTAGCCTCATCTAAAATTTGCAAGAGGCTGTGCTAGAGATTGAGAGGGCTGGTGAGTTTATAAAAGACAAAGTGAGAAGGAAGGAGTGGAGAAGCAAGGCGGCAGTTTAGCCACTCTCCTCTATTCCAGGACTCTTTCAGATTAAGAAAGATGTTGAACACCACTCAGCACAGGGTGATATGTTTTGTATGTAGGAATAATGTTGTTCCCTTGTATTTATATTCATGAGTGTCCTGTGGTAACAGATGTGTTCAGAAAATACCAAGCCATTCAGCAATTTATCTTTATGTCTCTGTAGTCTTACACAAAGTTTGTTGTCAAACCGAAAGAAATCAGAAAAATAATTGGGAGAATCTTTAGCTCCAGATAAAGTATTCCATGAAAATGGTTCATTTTCTGTCTGCATATTGATTCTGATTTGGCTAATGCTTTCTTTCTGAGTATTGTCCAAGTAGTGTGGGACTTTTTGCTCAGTGAAGGTCTCTGCTTTCTGCTACACAACTGACTTGTCCGTGGAGTAGGTTTTCCCATGGTGCTTTTGCTCTTTAACCAGGTATCTGAAACATTTTAAGTAGAACAAATGCAGAGAGAGAGTAGAGAGTAACAAATTTCTCTTGCCAATTTGCATGATGTCATTTGAGCTTCTTGGGTTTTCAAACAAGATATTTAAGGAACCGTCAGCAAACAACAATGCAGCAATTATTAAAACAGCTCAGCAGTGCAGCAACTGCTTTTATTCATCGATCCAGTAAGGGGACCTCTTGAGCAGCCCTCCCACAGCATGTCTCATGACATGTATGTCCAACCATCTGGGCTGGAGGCCTCTATCCCAGCCTGGCTTTCTGCTGGCGTGTCTGTGTCCTGAGAATCCCGACCCACATGCTATATGGCTGATCAGGCTGTCTGGAGAGACGACTGAAAAGAAAACACATTCCTTTCAGTTCTTTTCAGAGGAAAAACTAGTGTGATGGGTTAGCCCCCGCCCCAGTGCACAAAAGAGAAAAAAACATTTGCAAAAGAGACTGGCAGTGGAAGGAAGGAAGGAAGACAGCACATTTTCTTGCTTCCCTGAAAAACCGGGCTGCTGTTGACCCCTGGTTGAATTCATCTGTGTTGGAGCCGGCAGGAGAACGATGCTGCTGCTGCTGGGCTGCTGTTGCCATGGAGACCAGCAGAGACAAGAGGGGCAAAAGACTGCCAGAGACGACTTCTGAATTAAAAACACAGTATTCCTGCTCTTCATGCTCCCATATCCCAGTTCCCGCTGGTTTCTACTCTTCATGGGCTGTGGATGTAGTAGCTTTGATGGAAGGGGGGAAGCAGCTCTTTACTTATCTCACAGAATGGTTATTTTCATACCTTTCACAACTCAACAAAGCAAATGCAGCACTTTTTTTTGTTGTTGTTGTTATGTCTCACACTTGGTCCAAAAAAAAAAAAAAGAAAAAGAAAAAAAAATAAAACTAATGAAAAGACTATGTAAAATGCTCTTCCCATCCCCAAAACTTTCCACTCCCCTGGAGACTAAAAGGGAAATATCATCATTTTATTTTGAACTATCATTTTCAGCTCCAGTGGGTGGGTGGAGGTGGGTGAGAACTGAATTTCTAATTTCTCTCCATCAAAAATGAGCGCATGGATCAGGAACTGACAATGTCTGTTACCTGTGTCTTCTTGTCGGATGTGTTTGGGGAAAGAGGAGGGATGGAGGTGGAACAGGTTCCTCCTTTTCTCTAGTTTTCTAACTAGAAATTTTCTGGAAGTGTTCAGTTTGGATTGCGTTGTTTGGGTTTTTGGTTTTGTTTTTTTTTTTTTAACCACATGTATTTTTCATGGATACTTCTACTTTGTGCTGTCAGGGTTAGCTGGAACTAGGAGTTGCAAAAACAACACAAAAAAGGGCAAAGTGACTTTCCAATGTTCTGTAAAAAGGTGTTTTTTAAAATATTTCCGTTTAGGCTTCTCTACTGTTAGAACTTTCTATGTTTACTCTTTTGCCACAGAATCTTCCAGGTTTGCTCTTGGTGCTTGAATGCCATGGATAGGTGTAGAGACCCAGTTACTGACTTGTGACCAGGGCCCCTCCAAATACCACACTCTGCCATCATTGCTTCAGCATGCAGCATCCCATGGAAAAGGATTTCGAGTCTCAGCCTTCAGCCCTCCCGAAGCTTTGTCACCACTTCGCTGACAGCCAGGTCAGGCTCCACACCCACTGCTTCAGCTCCCCCAAACCTGCTTCTCCTGTTTTGCTCTCCACAGTTGCACATCTGTGAGAGAGTACTTCAATAGCTCATTTGTAGCACACAGCATGAATGTTGCATTAATACACATTGTTTAAATAATTCTGTAGTCCCTAGCTCTAAAAGACCAAGGAGAGAAGAAAACTTCTGTACAAGAAGGTGAAATATAGGTCAGAGAAATAAGTCTTCAAAGTTTTACTCTTTTTGCCATTCCCTCAAGTGACTCTAATTTTCATCTTTCACCAGTTTTGATGGGACTGCCTCCAGCCCTAACAAAATATGGGTTGAGGAAAGATTTCCTTGATCTGTTCTAGATCTTCATTTTTGCATTCCCATTCTGCCTTTTCCTACCCACCCCCAGGAATGCCAGTCCCAGCCTTCTCTCAGAAGCTCTCTGTGGCAGTTGGTGGTGGGGAGATAATCAGGACTAGTGACATTTGGTGTGTAATCCACCCCAAAGCCTTCCTCTGAGCTTCACTGTCCAGTAGCAGTGGAGAACATTTGTTATCTCCCAGGCTTGGGGCCCAAGCAGGAAATAAGTAATTTTTAAGAGACAGACATGTATTTGTTGTTGACATCTGTTCTTCTTTTAATGAGGAGAATTAGAAAGAAGGAAGACTGGTTTAAGATAGAATTAAATTTACCTTTTCTCCGACAGGAGACCCCATTACAAGTCCTTCCAAAAACACCCATGAGCCTCTAGTAAAGTAAAAGGAAATTATTGATACATCAATAAAAATCCAAAGAGCAGTTAAACACTAGTCCCCTTGCCACCTCAATCTCCTGCCTTTCCTTCTGCCTAGGTTAGTCAGTAATTCCTCCTGACTGAAATGAGCAGTTTTATTCTCTGGTGAATCACAGATATAATTTTTCCCCCTTGACTCTCTCACTTCTTTGAAATGCAGGTCTTTCTCTGGCTTCTTCACAGAGGTCCTTCTATAACTGTTTCTATGTCATAAAGACTGACCGAGGAGCGAGATTGATGTCTGATGCGAAAATTCAATCACTGGCTTTGATGATCTATTAAATCAGCCTGTGATGTCTCCTGATCTGCCTCTTGCTGGAAAGAGCCCTTGCAGCACTGGAATTGCTTGCTGCCTCCATTAGTTTGTAAATAACCTGTACATTTGGAGGTCAGTTTGGCATGATGGTCTCTGGCTCAGCAGGTGTCTTGCACTGTTAAGCCCATTTGATTTTTGATTTTTGATTTTTGAAGGCTCTAAGTCAGAAAGAATAATTGATAGAAGACTTTAAAATAAAGCTTCTCTCCATTTTTTTGTCCTTCCAAATGGGAAGTGTGGCAGTGAAACAGAGTCCTTGCTCTATTCTTGCACCTTCACTTACCTTTTTTGGTGTTTCTCTTGCTCATCTTCTTTCTCTAGAATGAGGCTTTTTTTTAATATAAAAAATTGTCATGCAGAGATAGGCTACTGAGTTCTACTCATAACAAAATGCCTTTGGGTAGCAACTATGGAACAGATACCTTTCTGGTGCTGATGAGCTTCACAGCAAGAAACGTGTTGTTCTGTGCTGTTTTTCCCCTTTCCACAAGATAAATGCCTCCTTTACTTCAGTGTCACATTTACTTTGGTCTTCCACCTCTAAGAGAAGTTTGGACTTAGCTTTGCAGTTGATGAGTGTCATTTGGGGTCTGTCAGCATGGATGGAGCAGTTTGGGAAGGCTCCCATTTTACCTTGTGAGTTCAGCGGCTGAGAGAGCCTTGCCTTGCCTTTGTTGCCACATGATGCAGAGTGAACAGGTAGCCAAGTGTTTCCTGGCTTGCTGGTTTTCCATGGTTTGGATGTAGGGGTAGCCTAAACCCAGAAGAGTTATTCAGTGAGGCACAATGCTGTGTGTGTGGGCCACACCACCTCCACCAGGAATGCAGCCACTTGGGTCTCTGGGATATTCTTTTGCTTGGGGACAGAGCAGCGCTAGGAGAGTTATTCTGTATGGAAAAGTTGTGGATCCAGCTGGTTTAGAAGCTTCAGACCCACTGAGGCTCCACACACAGGCATCACTTAGAGGCATGAAGAGTCTGTCTGGCATAACCCAACCTGTCTGCCATTACTTCTCATTGTAGAACATGGATTGTAGTTCAATTTCCATGGGTTCATAGACATTGAGTGCCCTTGGCACCAGCTAGGGAGGAATGGCTTTTCTTCTATGGCAATCATGACTGTGTTTAGCTCTCATTAAATTAGCATGGCAACAGAGGTGATACCACTGATATGCTGCCATGTGGTAGACAGATGAAAGGCCCTATTGCAAATACATTAAATCTCCTAAGCAATTTTACTTGCAGTAACTGCTTCTGTGCTCCACTCCTGGATCTTGAGGAGAAGTTGCCATTCACATTGGATAAGGATTTGTGTTTGTGAAATGTATTGATGGGGTTTTTCTTGGCTGAGAATTAAACTCTCAAACTCATTGTGCTCAGTTAAAGTGTGAATTCAGGTTCCCAGAGGCCAGTGTCCTGACTCACAGGGCCATCTCTTTTCTGTAAATAGCTGTTGATGAAAATTACACAATAAAATCTGTCTTCAAAGAAATATAGCTTTCAACTTGTATTGATACATTTAGCTTGTCAAGCAAATAGGTTGTATTGAACAAAAAATAGTTAGAGGCTGTTTTTTTAGTGGCTGTGTTATACCATAAGAAATAACTTCCTTTCTGCTTGTGATGTTTCCTGAAAAACTACTAGAAATATGGAAACCCCCATGATATTAGTCCTGAAGATCTGAAAATGGCTGTACTGCAAAATGAAAATGGTAAACTTTTAGGATTCTCCATGTGGTTCAAAAAGCCCTTTGACTATACAGTATTGGGCTTATTTAGTCTTTCTGAACAAAACATTGATAAGATGAATTTTTAAACTATGCATTATGGATTTGCATCAGTGCGTATAGGACAGAATTTGCTCTGCTATTTCTCCCACTCTCCTGCTTTCACTAGGTTGCCAATTAGGGCTAATTATAAGGGGCTGACTCACCGCTCCATTAGTCTCAGGTTTGTGCCACTGTAGCTGCCATTGGAATGAATCAGTCTGTGTGGCTGCCTCAGCCTTGCCCTTTTCCTCCTGCCTCCTACCCAGCTATTTTTTTCTTCATTTCTAGATGCCACATGCCTTCCTTCACTCTTTATACCTGAGTCACCTGCCACAGGTGGTGTGGCTCACCACAGCTCTCTACCCGTGGTCTTCTCTGTTTGCCTTCTTTTTGCAAGTCCCTTTTCCCTGTTAGTGCTGCCCACCACAATTTGCAGGAATTCAGCATTTCACTGCTTCATCGGAGTCTGAGTCGCACTTGCTTGTCATTATTTTTGTGAGGTTATAATGAAGATCATTTTTCAGGCTCTAGGAGAGAGCTGTGCAGGTGATAGGATGGAAATTACCCAGCTTGGGTCAGTCCCTACTGAGCCCCCATCACAGGGTAAAACAGAGAAGTCTCACAGTGGGAAGCTGAAAACTTTTCTTATTTCACCCTCAGTCTTTCAGCATATTTTCAAAGAACCCTGCCTTGCATAGCATCCTCTCATGTTTCCTTTTGATATTCTCACTTCCCGCCTCATATTTTATTCTACCTTCATATCAGGGGCTGTGTGTGGTGTCAGCTCATTCTGAGCTGTCATCACAGTAGCTGGAGAGCTGACACCACAGGCCAGTATTTGCTGGTTTGATTGTGGATTTTAGATCACAGAGGTATGCTGACTGTATTGGGTAGTAGGCCTGGTGCCTATTCTGAGGTGTAGAACCTTAAGGAAGGTTCTCAGGTAGGATCAGGGTGTCTTCAGGATGGCAGAAAAAAGGGGCAGGACATACTGCCTCTCTGCCTTGGCTCTTCTGGGGGCTGATTCTTAGTGTTGCAAGATAAGCATGCAAAATGGAGCTGCTCACGGTTTCTTTGGCACACAGTCAAAACAGGAAAACATTGTATTTCAATTGTATAAACCCAGGGCAAGAAGAGAGCACAGAAAGCAGCATAAAAGTGACTTTGTATCACCCACCTACCACCATAGAAAGCACCCAGTGTTATAGTCTCATCCAGACACTCAAATTAGAGTGGAAATGGCATTCAGCCTCTTGTAATACACATCCTGTTGTGGCCTACTTCAGCTGGACTACTGCAGGACTTGTTATTCATTTTGGACAAGGTGTAATTTATAACATCAACCCCTTCTCACTACTGCACAACAGGTTTTCAGTTTCCTTCACAACTGCAAACCATATTTTAATATAAAAAGAGTTGCTGGTGCAGTTCTCCTTCCAATTTGCCATCTTGCACAAATGCTCCCAGATGTTGAAAACCACATTATTTCCCTGTGATAGCAGTGGCAACTGCCTACTGAGGAAAAAAGTCATTTTAAGAGGACATGTAATACATTTTTAGACGGGAAACTATGATCAGGCAGCTCTTTGTAAACAAACAGCTGATGCTCAGCAAGACACACATGGTTTGTGGCATGCCTCTGGAGAATCTGTGTGCTGGAGTTTGCCACCCTGTACAGTAATGCCACAGCTGGAATTCAGTGGTTTTGGGAGACTCACTGAAAAGCCAGAAACAGAAGTAATATTCACTCCAGCACTGAGAAGTGGAGCACTGCAGTGCAAAGGGAGTCCCCAGGTCAGAGTCAGAAATGCAATGACTGCTATTCTTAACCATTCAAACTCAGCAAGATCCAAGCACCAGACTTCAAGAGAAATCCCTGCACTGACAGGTCTGATTCTCTTTTGTATTGGCCTGGCCTGAAAAAGAACCAGCTGTTTTCAGCTGGATGCAGCTAAAACAGTCACAAGAACAGTGCTGAAAAACTTTGTTCTTCTAATTGTACTGGTGTATCAATGCTGATTGTGTACGGAAAACTCCCTGATACTTCATTTAACTGTAATTCCAGGTAGGGAAAACCTTAGACCATATTAGTTTCCAGTCTCAAAAGCAAATCTGCTACAGAACTAGCTTGGGTACTTTGACCAAACTTGTTGGTCTGTCCTGCCAGTACCTGTTACTCAGGGATGAGCCAGTACCTAGAGCTGCACAGACCCAGCAAAACAGGAAGGTGCTTTATGGATATCCCACCCCTGAGCAGGACTCCAGGAACAGCTGGGCTGTAAGAGTGGCCTAGAAAGGGCGCAGTGGGTCTTGGGAAGGCAGTTAAGATGGTCTCATCCAACTCATTCTGTGTTTAAATATTTGGCTGCTTGACCAGCAGACACGTGTTCTGCATGGAAAAGGAGGATACTCTACACAACTGACAGAGCAGCAGAAACCTTGCTTTGAACTGTGTAGGTAACTAAGGGATGATGAGCACACACAGAGATTCTTGGTCTGGAAGTAGAACTGTGTGTTTGAGTCATGGCTACCCTTCCTGCCTGGATCTAGACAGAGCTAACCCACATCTCTGTGCTGTTGTCTGGTTTATTCACAAACCATGTAATCTACTTGCAGGTAATTAAAAGGGCCTACAAGGAGGAGGGGCTGGAACTCCTGCCCCAGTTGTATGGAGTGGTTAGGGTATTTCCATAACGTTGGTTCCTTCTGTGAGAAGGGAACACTGGGTACCTGGGATCCTGACATTCATGCATGAAGGTGAGGGAATTCCTATTCTTTGCAAAAAATAAATGATAGCATGTGTGGGCATAATATATGGCTATTCAGCAACTGAAAAAATGCTGATTTATAACCTACTCTCTTTCGGTTGTGTACAAGAATAATTTCAATTTGCATTTTAGGCAGTTTACAAAGTGCAGGACCAACCACTTATCTACTGTGTTTTTCCCTGAGCAAGTCACCGTAACTAACCAGATTATCATTTAGTGATAAAATGTATTTACATGACTGGAAAACCAAGGTAGTTGCAAACGTGTTAATGTGTTAACGTTCTGTGAGAGCTAGGACATGCCTGATCTTTTCAGAATTATCTAAAGTAAATCACAGATGTGGTCTTTGGAGCTGGGTTCATCCTAATAAGATACAGCAGGATGACTTCAATGAGACTTTTGAGAGCAATTTCACAATCAGAGGCTTCAATCTCTGAAGACCTAAACTGAAATGATAAAAGCAGCTGTTTTAATGCCCCCACAGGGTGTGATGCCGTTATGCTAATTTGCACCACAACGCCAAAGACCCTGCTTCAATAACAATAATGTCTTCCTTAGACCACTGGCTTAGTAAGCTGCCTTTTAAGATATAGTGGATGAATGAGGGATTTGGGAGCAAGTAAAGCAAATTAGCTTGGTCAGCGTATCCTTGAATGGTTACTACTTCTCTTGGCTCTTACAACTGCAAAGGTGGGGGAACTTGGAAGAGGAGAAATAGTCAAAATAGAAAATTGAGTGCTACTTATATCCTGTACAAACTCCTTTTGTCATGCTGTCATTGACAGAAGACTGATTTAATCCCTCATCTGTTAAACTCCAGACAATATAATCATCACCATAGTCATGATGTATCAATGCCATCTTTATTTTTCATCACTTGTAGCAAGGAGACCATTGTCACTGACACCAGCATCTTCTGCTTCTCCTAACACATTGTGTTTGGAAGGCAGAACATGGTGTCAGAGTGCCAGAGGAATTTGGGCTTGAGATCCCAGAGATTATTCCATTCTGCTTGTAGGAGCACTGAATCCCAGTGGCAATCACAGCAGAGATTATGGTGACACTGGTGAAAATAGAGGCATTTTTTACTTTGTTGAGACTGCTGTAACTTTTCCAGAATCAAATGGGTACTCTAAAAAATTGGCTGACATATTGGGAGAAGTTCATGGCAAGTTTCTCAGCTGTGCATGTGCTGTGCATGCCTCTGGAAGCCTGGGCATCCTTTAATACTCCCTTATTACATCATGAGCTAGTTTTTGTTCTCTTTGATGGACAGGTCTGGACCAAGTCTTTAAAACGCAGAAAGACATGGAACACTGTGGTGTGAATGTTGTCTTTTTAGATTTCTGGAAGTGATTTCTTTTACTTCTGATTTGTTTCAGTCTTTTTTTGATGATCAGTTGAAATACCCTGCACTAATTGACCTCAGTTCCTTTGCAAACAGACTGATGCTGGCAACACTAAAGTGCAAATTGCACTGTGTAGCATTTCTGCTGGCACTTTGAGCAGTACAACCGTCCACTGAATGGCATGGGCAGGGAGAGAGCCCATAAACTTTGGTGTTGGCATTGCCAGCTGAGCGTACAAGCGCACTGGCAACGCAAAGGTTATAATGCTGACATCTGACATCTGAGAGTCACTGGAAAAAGGCCTGAATCACATCTCTGCTGGCCAGGCAGCACTGCCTTGTGTGCAGGCAGAACCAGCCACACTCACACCTGTTCTGCCAGATGTTTGCATGTCATGTTCTGCCCTGGAATTTCTGCAGTCAGCCTAGGCTGTCTGCTTCCATGGTGAGCTCCCACTGAAGACAGTTTCCTACAGTCTAACCTGTGTCTTGCTCAGTACAATCAATTTAAATTTGTTTCTTGACCTGTTCTCTGTGAGCAAGGAGAACTGCTTATTGCTTGCCTTTCCACAGTTTCCTTTCATACATCTCAAGACTGCTGTACCTCTTTTCAGCTTCCTGGAGACTAAATACCCTGAATTTCCCTCAAACTCTGACCCCCTTGGTCAGGTTTTTCAGATGTTTGAAAAGCAGATGTTTCCACTGCTGCTTTCCTGTATTACCTGTCTATGCACATGGTGGACTTCTAGCTTTAAGGCTGTTAGCACAGTGCTTTTTAGCAGCATTATCTCATTTGAAATAAAATAAGTGAGGAAAGCAACAGCCTGACCCACAGCATCTGTCTGCTTCTGCTGAAGGCGTGAGGGTTGTTACTGTCACTTAATGAATATTGGTTTTAACCCAGATTGCATCAGTCCCTCCTTGCTCACAGTGTTAATCATCAGAACAGGAGATAAACAAAGTCTCAAGTGAATAAGTTTTTGGCTCTGTTCATATGGACTCCTGGGAGAATGATGATTTACCTTCTCTATGATATTGAGAAGTGGGATCTGTGAAAGATGAAATAACACGAATAACAAAAGGATGCATTTGTAATTGCATAGTTGCCTCCTATATAAATGCATTTGGGAATTCTGAGCCTCATGGTCAGAAGTAAAGAAAGGAAATCTTAGTAGTAGGGCCACTAGGTATATAAAATTAATTAGTTTATAAAGGGAAGTGAAGGCTTCAAAACCAGAACCCAGAATAAGACAGTGGGGATTTGGACCTTAACTAGGCTGTTGGTTTTTTCCTTTGTCTCCTTGGCAAATGTTTCCTGTTATTTGAGGTTGTGACTCCATAGCTTAATGCAAACAGCAGTGTTAATAAAAGGTGCTCAAATGTTTCTTTGCAGAGAATAAGCCTTTGCTGAAATTTGTCTGATTGTGACCTGTGGCTGGCTGTCCCTTGTCAGCCATATGGTACAGTTAGGAAGTGTTGTTATTTTGGAACTACCTAGGGAAAAGCTACATGAAAGCTACATGATTTAGGACAAGAGAATAGTGTTTGGGTAAAAGCTAGAGTAGGAATTCGCTTAGAATTCTGGCTGCTTTAACAAAATGTTGCCTTCATACTGAAGGGTGTTGTGCCATGCTCTGTGCATGTGTGGGAGAAGGGAGCAAGAGCTTGACTCATGGAGAGAAAGAAATAGAGGGGGAAATGGAATTGGCACTCAGTGCCAGTTGTACTTCTGCTGCAACCTTCTGTTTTGCACTCAGAGGATTTTACACTAGAGTGTGGCCCACATACAATAGCCACTGTTGGGGAGAGAAAGAGAAGTTGAAGGGAAGAGAAAAGAAGAAAGACTTGTTTCCCATTGTGAAAAGTGGGAATGATAAACTTCCCTTCTCAGAAAGGGATTCAGTCTGTGAAATGGTTTATTTGCAGGACAGATTTTATTCCTTACATGCATGGCTGATTTCTGCCCCCTCATTAACCTGCTTTGCATGTTCCAGGTGGCCATATATGTAGTGTTGGTGATAATGGTTGCATCCCAGGAAGCTATAGGTTGTTTGGGAGGGGTACTCTGTGCTCACCCATTAAGTTTTGTGTGGGTCAGAAAGGTCCTCCTTATCTGGAGTAAGCTCATTGCTTTTTCTCACAGGTTCAGCTCTGGTTTGTGAGGAGGTGGGAGCTGTCAACATCCAGTTCTAAAGGCACTATGGCAGGGAGATGTGCCATAGCGCCCACATTGTTGCTCTGACAAGTTTGCTCACATTATCTGCTGGTCTGGAAGCAAACAGAACTGGCTTGGAGGCAGAATCCCTTGGGTGAGCATGGATAGATTCAATCTGATCAATTTTTATATGTGGAAGTGCTAGGAGATCAATGCAGGCTACATGAGGCCAAGCTCCTCCATCATGGGAAGTCTGAAGGACCTCTGGTTTCCTGGGCATGCTCACCCGTGTGTTCTAGCTGTCTCCCCTGACCTTCACCTTCCAAGAAGAACTTTCACTCTCATCCTGACAGATGCAAGGAAAGGCAAAGCATTATTCTAGTTTTGTTTCTATTTTTTTTTTTTATCTCTTTTCCCCTTCTCTTCCCCAGGGTTAAAAAGATTATAGAAGACATCTAAGAGATGGCTACTAACTAATTTGTGTAGGGTATTGTGTTCCTAAAATCCCTTCCTATTTCCTGGCTTGATTACTTATGGGAGTCTTTTCCATTACTTAACAGCTATGCCTTAAAGAGAGTTCACAGAAGCCTTACTCAGTTTGTTTAACCTGGAAATAAATTGAAGAGACCCACCAGATTATTTTTGGAACAAAACAGTATTTTAAAATAAAATGTTACTAGCTCCCTTTTTTCTGGTGCTTTCTTTCTCCTCTGCAATTTATCAATACTTGGTACCATCTCTTCTTTCCTGACTTTTCGTAGGCATGTGAGAGAGCCCCAGCTACCCAGGGTTTTATTTTCATTTGAAGGACTCTATAAAATTGCATGTTACAATATATGCTGTTGCCCTTGTGGAACTGTTTATAACCTACTTTATGGACCTTAACACCATCCAGTCCACTTGTTCCCTTTAGATAGGTGTTGAAATTAAACTGCCTGCAAAGGGTTCTTTATTTTTTAAGCTTTTTGGGGGAGAGCGTATTTATTTTTTGCACTTGCCTAATTTTTGTTTTGCTGTTTCTTTTCCTTCATGTTTGGGTGGTGTAAAGCAATTTCTCTATTCTTCCAGGTGTCCAGCTTAGAGTGGCATCCAGGGGAAAGTGGAACAGAGGGGAACAACAGGATAAGTCAGAGGAGAATGTATCACTCTTGTTTTGTTTGTACAGCAAGGTATTGTCTGTGAAAAGTCAATAGCCCTGTACTCACTGGGAATGATGTGCAAGCTCCTCAGTGCATGAGACAACTCCTATCACCCTGTTCAGTGGGCACTGAACACCGTGTGGGCTCCAGCTTGAGTCACACACTGCAAGCCAGACAAAAGCTCTCTTCCTCCCAGCTATGCTAGAGATGGCTCTGTAATGACTTCTTAAGGATGTGTAATGAATGGGAGTGAAATCTGCTTAACTCCTTAGCTCCTGGGAATGTCCCTAATCTTCTTGTCTGCTGTCTTTTGAGCTGGTTTGCATCATGTGGGTCTAGAAGTGTTGCTATTGTTCTTGCTGCTGCCTGGGCTGGGAAATCATCCCTAGTTTATTGCAATCTAAACAGGAGGCAAAACCTTCCAAGTCTTTTAAAAATGTACTCCTTTTTCTCTTCAAGTCCCTAACAAGGTATGAGAGGCTCCAGTGGTTTTTACTAGGTTTTTCTTTCTTCAAATGGATCTGCAGAGAGGCTTGCAGATTTTTATTAAAAACAGGAGAGATTTTTTCTGAATTCCAAGTTTAGACAAGTGCATGCTTGGATGTTGAAACACTGGGCTAAGAGTAAGACAGTTGGATTTTGCTCCAGACTTTGCCCATGTTCTGTTCTTAAATGCATCATTTGTTGTTTTTACAGGCACAGCTCAATGCTGCAGTATGTAACAGGAATTTAGCTGCGTTGAATACTCAGTTATACTGTAGCCAGGTTTAGTGCTGCCTTGTAATTTTCTGATCTGCCAGCTAGGGATAAGAGTACTTGCCCATTAGTGGAGAAATGCTCCAGTTTACCAGCCCAAGAATTAGAAATCAGAAGCCAGCCATGCAATAAGAGAATTTACTTAAGAAGCAAGACAATTTTTTCCTCTCAAGTGGGAACTTTTTCAATTACTTTCAGATTTCTGAATTATAAGACTTGGTTTTTGCCAGCTGCTGCCCAATTATATGGCTATGGATCTTGCACATCATTTGACTTCTGAGAGTTAGGGCTTCACATAACATAGAGTAGGACAAGTAAAGTTGAGAGACTTCTAATCAAAAGAGGTAAAATCAAGAGAGGTGATAATAGAGTTTCATTTGTTAGTATTTGTAAAGTGTTTTTCGAGCCTTGTATGGCATGAGCTATAGAAAGCAGCATTTCTGTGCCATGTGCATCACCAAACGATGCACCACGTGTCTCTTCAAAGTGTGTGTGAAGTGAAAGCATGGGACAGGGAAGATTTCCCTCTCCATTCACTAATGATCCCTGAGCAGGTGCTTGTCTTCTGGGCTGCACATACACTGCTTTGCTGACAGAGTAACTCTGTGTTCTGCTGTGTGTTTTATTTGGTAAATGCAAGAAGACAGAAGATTTCTTTAAAAAAGGAGAAATATGTCAGAAATAAATAGTCTTGTTTGCTGTTTCAAGTATTATATGCATATTTGAATCCAAGATGTGTAATGTGATTTTCAGCATTGTAGCACTCCAAAGGTGCAGAATGTAACCTGGGATGTATCTCCCCAGCTTCCACTACTACCAGTGAGATTTACAGAATTAAAACTGAGTGTTCCCTGACCTGTAAGATCTGAATCTTCTTTCCACTCACAGTGAGGCTATTTCCTGTAATGTTTACAGTGAAAAAACTTCCTGAGATGTCTTGCTCATCTCATGACTGAAGAATATTAGCTCCCACATCCTGTATGTGAATTTCATGGGTGTCAGGGGGAGGCCTGTCTGTTATTTGCTGAGCAAAAGGATATGTGGAAGAGCAATGAGCAACAGGCTGCAAAAGACTTTAGGTCAAGCCTTTCTTCTAGGCTGACCATGGCTGCAGTTCAGACAGTTGTAGCCCTGCTAGTTCAAAATAGCCAGGTGGGATCTTATCACAGCATCTACCTGGACATCAGTGTGAGCTGCAAAGCCCAGCCAAGACGCTGAGTCAACGTTTTTTATTTAACCCGCGTTGAACCACTGTAGGTAGCTGCTAGCATTACCTGTTAGATATACCCACACAAATACAGATATAGCAGACCGTTAAAGAAGGAAATTGGTCTGTGTTGATGTGCACAGGTGGCTTCTGATAATTCCTTCGATGACTGTACATTGGAATGTGGTATCAGCAGAGAAGATAAATCTCTTTTCCTCCATTCTTTTAAATGAGGAGCTCCAGGCAGTTCCCCCTCCCCTCTCATGCTCTTCTACTCTGTTCATTTTCGTGCCAGGTCATTTCTTGCCAAAAATCCCATCTGCTCATCAGTGGCATTCCAGAGCAGGAGGTGCTCTGGGGACTTGATGCTGATTAATAGCATCATTCATGAGCCTGTGTATGAAAGGAGGAGGAGAGGGAGATGGTGCCAACCAGAGCTGAACTAGCAAGAGCTTGGAGGTTCCTCTCCAAGATGCAGTGATCACTGCATGTCCCTTCCCTAGATAATATATTTCACTGTTGTTTCCTCAAATACAGTCTTCAGTCAAGTTTAAATAGTCATGGAAGCAAGGGAGCTTTTGCTTGGGTCAGTCAGAATTAGAGCAGCTTCCATGGAAATCACTCTGTTATTTATTATGCTAATTTTCATCCCATTGTTCCTAAATATTTGCTTAAGTATACATGGTAGAAAAAATCATGCAGATAGATGTGCACTCACTTGTATCCCATCTGGAGAATTACTCTTGTCCTCCACTACCGATTGCTTGCCTTTTGCAGTTCCTATGTATCTTTTAGGTGGGCAAGGTGCGTGTAGAGCATTTTGAGGTCTGTCTCTCACAATCACAGAATCATCAAATGGTTTGGGCCAGAGGGAATCTTAAAAATCGACTAATTCCAACACCTCTGCTGTGGGCAGGGACACCTTTCACTAAACCAAGGTTGCTGAGGCCCCCAGCCAGCCTGGCCTTGAGCACTTCCAGGGATGAAGCATACACAAGTTTTTTGGTCAACACATTCAGTGCCTCACCACCCTCACAGTAAAAAATTTCTTCCTGATAATCTAATCTAAATATATCCTCTTTTGGTTTAACCATTATCATGATATTGTGCCGTGGGCTCCAGGACTAGTTCTCTGTGATCCAGCTGTACAAAGGACAGCTTGTGCACATATCTTTTTAATTTTTCTATTTAGCTGTCCTATTTAGCCCTTTCAGTTTTCCCTATAAAATAAATAATATTAGGTAATAGTTCTTGCCTTTCCATAATCATTCTGTTGAAAAGCCCCAAATTGCCTAATTTCCAGAGGGTGAGGTTCTCTATAACTGAGAGCAATAGCCTTGTCAGTCTATTAGCCTGTTTTCTATCTATGCCTTTTCCTATCTCTGCTCCACTTTCTGTGTCATCCCTTCCCTCTCTGTTTCCTCACATTCCTCCCCCTGATCTGAATGAGGGGTGGGGAGAGGTCTTGTTCAGCCATGTCAGTGCATGTGTGACAAGAGGCTTGAGAAGATGCCCATCACCAGTAGTTTTTATTGGAAGGAGAAGTACAGTGGGAAGTAGATCCAAAGGGGTTTTGGTCTACTCTACCTCTCCACTGATAACAGCTTTGAGGAGTATCACCCTTCATCTTAAAATGGAAAGGTAAAATGGTGGGGAAATTTGCCACAAAACACTAAATTCCATACATACAAAAATTGATTTGTCTCCTTTCACCCAGCCATGATCCAGCCCAAACACTATCTCTTTTTTTCTCTTCCTGCTCATACTTGCTCATAGGTGGTGCCTGGCTTGTTTGTTTGTTTGTTTGTTTTCAGAAATCCATATTTAATAGTGAAATCACTGCTATTGCTTGTATTCACCGCTTCCTCTGAAATACATATTAAGTTAAATACAACATAAATTGAAATAGATGTATTTAAAGTGGTATTAGGAGCAGCTGAGAGAACTTGCGTTGTTTAGCCTGGAGAAAAGGAGGCTCAGGGAAGACCTTTTTGGTCTCTACAGCTGCCTGAAAGGAGGGTGTAGTGAGGTAAGGACTGGTCTCTTCATAAGTAACAAGTGATAGGACAAGAGGAAATTGCCTCAAGTTGCACCATGAGAGGTTTAGATTGGATATTAGGAAAAGTTTCTTCACTCAAAGAATTGTCAAGTACTTGAACAGACTGTCCAGTGAAGTGGTGGAACTCCTGAGGTATTTAAAAGCCATGTAGATGTGTTACTCAGGGACATGATCAAGTGGTAGACTTGTCAGTCCTGGGTTAATGGTTGAACTTGATGATCTCAGAGGTCTTTTCTGACTCAAACAATTCTGAGATTCTATGTGTCTCTTGGCTTCTGTGCATGCCCCCTACTTGTGAGGCAAATCTATCATGTCCCATCTTTGTTCGTTCCTTTGGGGCATTTTCCAGACACTGCATTTCCTTCAAACCCAGGTTCTTCCTAATCAAAAATAACATTTCCTATTTAAACTTATTAACACTGAATTAAAAGAAAGAAAAGCCAGAAGAATCTTCCAAATGTCAACAGTAACATGGAAGGTTACATGTTAACTTGATAGATTTTATGTGGCCATCGAGCAGAGGCATCCATTACTCTTGAATAGTGTATTTTTTTGTTGCTTTCTAAAGCCTCTCCAGAGCAAATTCTTTTATGGCAGCAAAAAATGTGAGAAGATAATAGTCACAGGATAAGACAAATATACAATTACAGAAAAGCCCTATGTCTTTGATCATGAAGGCTAAGGTAGGAATAGCATACAGTCCTACTGTAATGGTTACACTAACTTGTATTAGAAAATGGAAACTACATTCTCATTAGGGTAAAATCAGATTTCCAGAATTCCTTATAAATCATATAAGTGACTGCTCTTCAATTCCAGGTTGACCAGTGCCACCGAAGAAAAATGAACTCCAGGACTGAGGGTCTGTTCTTGGGATGTCCTTATCTCAGCTCAAAAGTCACAATGTTCTCACTTGTCAGAGACCAGTGAAAAGGCAGCATAGGTTACAGACTAAGCATGGGAACCAAATCAAAAGCATTCCTGGACAAAGGGCTTTATTGATTTACTAGCTCACAGGCTATTTCGAAGCTGCTTTACACAAGTTAAGTTAAAAAAAAAAAAAAAAAAAAAAAAAGCTAAAAAACCAGGAAACAAACAAAAAAACCAAAACCCATTAAAAAAATCCAGAAAAAAAAATTACTCGATACTATAGATTCCATTTTATATCCTTTTTTGTCCATGAAAGCATTCTGGAAATTGCTTGCTTTTCTTTCTGTAGATACATTTTTTACTTCACAAAAGGTTTGATTCTGAACACCCCAGGTACTGTGCAGCAAACAGTCTGTGGACCAAAACAGCTGAAGGAGTTTTCCCAATTGAGCTCTCCTACTAGCCATCCTTGAGCCAGGATCTGGAGTTTTGGAGGTGGTAGGCTGCAAATATTTTGTGCATATGCAGAAGACTTGGTTCAGTCAGCATGCAGTTATGCTGTTTCTAAGTCAGAGTCAAGATTTTTCACACCATGTTGCTTCTGTAGTGTAGTTCCAAAAAACAAGTGAAGATCCTGGGTGCTGACTGGGGACTAAGCCATCTATAAAACCCACCAATTTTGCAGCAGTTTGGGATATCCTGCACATAGAAAGCTTCAATTATTCCCAAATTTTCATTAGTCTATGCTGCATGTTTATGCTTGCCTCCTCCTTTCTTAATTTCATTGAAATTTCCATCTCCTACCTTTCACCCTTTCTCCTGCATGCTCCTCGTGTACCCTGCCTTGCAGAGAAGCTTTGAACAGAAACCTGAGCAGACAGTACCACTGGCTAAGCAGCACTACACTCCATGTTTGATAATTTAAATCCCATGTCTTCATACAGAGTGGATAAACACATGACATGGCCAATTCCCACTAGCTGCAGAAGGCAGCACTGATTTTACCTCCCTGAAAAGAGGCAGTTTGCTGTGTACATCTCCACAGAGCTGAGCTGCCGCTGCCTCAGCAGCCAGATGCAGCAGCCTGTGTGTCCACATGCACTCCCTTCTGGGGCTTGACAGGCTGTGCTGTCAGGAGATTAAATTATCCTGTGGGAAAGGGTGTGAGGGAAATAGCCTGAGACAGATTTCTCAGCTGTTGACCGCTGTTCTGCGAGACGCGTTAGCGTTAATTCTCTGTTCCTTCACTCCGCTGTTCTCCACAGTAGCAGCTCCGTGCAAAATGTAATGAAGTCAGCATTTTGGGGGTGACATGGCCAGAGCAGTAGCTGTGAAAGGCAAGTCTCTTAGATTAGTCCCCAGTTCAGGAGAGGTGTTAGGGTTCTGCCTTTTAGAAATGCTGAGCAGTTGAAATGTGGGAGAAATCAATGGGAACTCTTCAGCTTGTCTGGAACTCTGGCCCTCTAGGTACTGCTGATTTAGCAAAGGCCTTTTTTTTTCCCAGTGTGTCCACTAGTAAACAAGGTAGCTTTCTCATCTCTCTTGATTTTCCTCTACTTTTTACCATTCTTCTACCCTCATGCGGACTTCCCTTTCTATCCTCCCCCCTGTCTCAGGTGTTTCATGTTACATAGCTTTTACTGTCTGAAAGTTAGGCTATTAATTTAGGCTAATTTTGAGGCTTTCTTGACAGCCACCCCACGACAAATATTTATTATGGAATAATTCATTCTTTGGAACTGTTCTCTTCCTACTGATTATAGCACCATACAGCAGGGTTGGACAAAACAACTACTGAAGTTTAAGGACAGGCTCTGCACATCCATCTCAAAGCTTGTAGCACTGTGTAGGCCCAGTCAGATTCTTGAATTAGGTTCCCAAAGATGCTGAACCCCTGCTTCCAAGAGGGTTCTGGTTTTTATTCTAGTTCCCTTATTTCTGTGGGAGCTGAAATTACCAGCCTACAGAATAGCATGTGATGCTGACAGCTCTATGGGGCTGACTGGTTGGGTTTCTAAATAGGCTGGCTGACTCTTCTTATGGCTCTGTGGCTGCAGAACTACCTAGAACATTATTTTCTGAGTGCAGGGGAATGAGACAGGAGAGGGAGTAAGCAAAACTGGCAAAACAGAAAAATAAGGAAAAAGGAAAGGAAGGAAAGTATAGAATAGGAAAGCCAGGGGAAAGAGGCAGGATGGAAGAAGGAAAAAAAAAAGAGTAGTGAAGAAAAAAAAGGAAGGTAGGAATAAGAAAGATGAAGGTGGGATACAACAATCAGGGAGAAGGATGAGGATGGCAGATGGAGGGAGTATATGAGGGAAACTGAAAGTGAGCAAGAACAGAAACCTGGCAGAGTACAAGAGAAATGCATGTTAAGAGTTAATTTTCTTCCCAGTGGAATAGTCCTGTTAGGAAAAAAAGAGTCATCTAACAGGCAGCATGCCAGCTTGAAGTAACATGCAAAAATTAATATTACACTGCATATGATTTGTAAAACTTGCATATGATTTGTAAAACTCCATTCCCTGGGGAACATACTCTGATGGAAACAAACTTTGGGTGTGTCAGAATGAGACTTCCTGTTTGATGGTAAATTGTTCTGTCTTTGCATCACGTACCTGGCTATGGTTCATAAGCTGACAAAAGCTCATGCTGGGGAGAAGTAGAGGTGAGAGGTCTTCTCTCTTATCATTCTTGTGTGCTGGGGAGGGAGGGAAGTGTAAGGACAAAGGTGCAGTGAGGGAATTTGTGCAGATTAATGCTTCTAAGAGAAACATATACAAGGGACTGCTAAGAATAGAAAAAAGTGCATGAGAGAGAATAAAAGACATGAGATGGAGAAGTACAAGCAGTGAGCAGGGAGAAAAGCATGTCCTCTTCCCTTCCTATCTTTTAATCTGTGAATTCCCATCTGACATTTGTTATTTTACTTCTCTGGTGTTTCATTATGTTCAGCTCCTTCTGTACTTTTCTTTTGCCTCTGTTTCCCCATGTTCTTCTTCAGCCAAAAGCCCTTTCCAAACCCTTTTTCCTTACATATCCTTCCTGCCTTTTCCCAGACTCTCTGACACATAACCAATGCCTCCCTTTTTCCTTTACTATGCTTTTCTCTTTCACACTTCTCTTTCTTACCCATTTGTGATTTTTTTTGTGGACTTATCTTCCTTGTCCAGAGATTAGAGATTCTTGCTCTGGTGCTCTGAATTGCCAGTGTCCTGATGTTATATGTAAATGTCTACTTATTTATATGAATACATTGACAATGATATAAATGTGCATACATATATACATATGTGTGTGTACACACAATATTCTAAACCAGAACTAGTTAATTTGGTCATAAGACACAGCCTGGGTGTTATTCTTACTGTAGTTGACAAACTGCCTACTTTGATGCAAGAATTCAGACTCAAAGACATGATTACATTTCTCCAGTGTCTTCTCACAATATTCTTCATACCCAGAAATAGCCCATGATGTGCAGGATGGAGTCATGGGAATGGCTTGGTTTGCTTCACCACTAACACCATGAGACAGGACTCCTCAGTTCCGGCTGTCTCATGCTGGTGAGAGCAACACCAGTGGATAGAGTGCAACAGGACATGGCAGTGCAAGTTGTCATGATAAACCATACCAGCCTCAGACACTCACTGCAGCCCCACCCTCCCTCTTGCCCACTCCTCTTCATACTGCCCTCTCTTTGCCGTCACAGCTGACCATGGAGAACTCTGTTATCTGTGTTGTCAGGTGTGAGGGCAAACAAGACATCCTTTCAGCATGTGTGCCAAAGGTCTGCATGTCTCTTGAATTCTATATGTCAAAACTACATATAAATAGCTTAATTTGGTTTTGACTGATTGTATTTACTGTATGTTGGCAGAGCTTAAATCTAGGAATTTACAGTTCTCTGCTCCATCTTGAGCCACTATATTTTTGGGGGGCTTAGTACAGGTATGAAGTGAGACTGTAAATACTGAATTTTTTTCTACTCCAGTTTTCTAAGGAAACTGTTTACATACTAAAACTGAGAGAGAACGAGAGTTAGAGTTACTTCCTCGTAATTCAGTCTGAACCTCTTTGGCCAAATTGGTTAGAGATCCCCCTGCAGGAAACACTCCTTGAACATCAGCAGATCTGTTTGGGAAAATTGCTCTGAGATACACATCCACAGCTGGCCAGGGTCCATTAGTTCCTCTAGATATGCCTGGCATCCTCCTGAGCTCTCTTCTGTAGGACAGATGTGCTCTCCCAGTAGCCCCATGGTTCCTGTTTCCCATCTAACTGCACCTTTCCAAAGGCCAGAGACCTGTGAAGGTACAGGCTCAGTCACAGGAGTAGCAGTCCTTCTCCTGTGCCTTCCCACTGTGCTCCTTTCTTGCCCAAAACAACCAAACCAAGTTCTGTTATGATATGGCAAGGATGCTCAGTTTACCTCAGCCCTGAGTCATGGCAGGTTACAGAGGGTCAGGATTTCCACAGCAACAGAAGATTTTTTGGAAGCCCAGAATGAGACCAGCAGTAATTTGCGGGGTAGCATTCTTGCTGAGACCGAGAATGCAGCAGCTTATAGCATAGTCAGTCCACAAAGTGTGGGGAAAAAAGTTTCCACGTTCTGGGTTTGAAAATCTCTGCTATTTGCATTTTTTTATGTTGCTATCTTTTTAGTTCACTGAAAAGCCTCCCTTTGCAAAGCCAAAGACCTTAAGGCCAGAAGATTCAAGACATTGTAATTGTGGAACCTTTTTATAGAACACAGACTATTTAATTTCATTGACTTCCATTTGTATGAAGGCTGATCATTTGTATTTGGTGAAAGCACATTTTCCAGAAAGGCATCAACCCTTGATGTGAGAAGTCTGAGAGATGGAGAAGTTACTGCTTCTCTTGGTAGTTTGTTCCAGTAGTTAAAAACTTGCAGTGTAAGTTGTGCCTCATTTCTCATTTGAAGGTGTTTCACTTACCTGGCTTGCATTCACCTATTTTTCTATAGTTCTGCTTATCCACAGTGAACCTTAATCTTCCTCAAGGTCCCTGCTTTCCCAGTTGCAGTGTCTTGCTTTGTAGATATTGCCTGCATTTCTTGGTCCTTAACATATTACTCTATATTTGGCTGAATTAAAATGTATTCCGTTTGAATAGGTGTAATTTAGAAGGGATCCACTTTATTTAATATTTCTGCTTTTCTACCAGTCTTTGCAAAGTTCACCTCAAGTATTTTGCATTTATTTCTACTTTGGTGATGAGATGTAAAATCACGTTCTGTTTACTCATGATATATGCAGAACCTCACTCCAAATCCTCCTACTGAATGATGATTCTGTTCTTTGTTCCTTTTTGAGATTCCTCAGACAGTCCTCAATTCATTGAATAGGTACTTTATTGTCAAGGTATAATGCAATTTAAATCACAGTGCTATGAGATAATAAGTCACAAACTCTACAAAAGACAGAATTTCTGTAGGATATTCACTTGCCTTTGTCAATGGAGTTTGTAATTTAATTAGAGTATGAAAATATTGCTTTAAAATACTTTGTCCCCATAATCCTGTGTTTCTTGGCAAGAATTTTATTGATAGTGTTTTATGTATTTAACACTGACTCAGCATTTCTGTGATCTTTCCTGGGAGTATTGTCAGGCTGAGAACCCTCCCTTCTTCCCTTGCCCTTTTTGTCTGTTGACTCAACATTAAGATTCCCCCAGTCCTATCAAATTCCTCAATGTTTTATAGTGTATTAAGAATTAACGTCACGGTGCTGAGGGATGTTTGTAAGCCAGTTTTTCAAGAATTGTGGGTACTGGCTGGTTGGCTTACAGAATTTGTCCCTGGTTCCCAATAGGTTTGGAATTAATTATTGCCAAGTCAGTAAATATTATATATATACACATAGTGTGTTAAACAGCCATAGTAATGGTTATGAGACATTTTTCTACCTCAGCATTAACAATTTTGACACTTTCATCTAGTATCATACTTCCACTTACCTGCAGATTTCTTTTGTTCTCAGAGTGCTTTCAGATACCCTCAGCATTCTCCTGAAGAAACAGGCAGTCCAAGGCTTGGTCAGGTGCACCCTGTGGGAGTGAAAAGCTGGCTGGATGACTGGGCCCAGAGAAGGAGATGATGGAGAATGGAGCGACATCCTGTTGGTGGCCGGTCACTGGGCTCAGTATTGGGGCCAGTCCTGTTTAATATCTTTATTGATGACCTTGATGAGAGGATTAAGAGCTCCCTCAGTGACTTTGTAGGTGACATCAAGCTGAGTGGGAGTGTTGATCTTCTGAAGGGTAGGAAGGCTCTGCAGAGGGATCAGGACAGCCTAGATTGGTGGGCCAAGGCCAACTGTGTGAGATTCAACAAGGCCAAGGGCCAGGTCCTGCCCTTGGGTCACAAAAGCACCCTGCAGAGCTACAGGCTAGGGGAAAACTGGCTGGAAATCTGCACAATTAAAAGGATCCGGGAGTGCTGGTGACAGTGGCTGTACAAGAACTGTCTTGTACCCAGGTGGCCAAGAAGACTTGTGACATCCTGGCCTGTATGGCCAGCAGGATCAAGGAATACTGGGGCCAGCCTCTTCTCCCTTACAACTAGTGACAGAGAAAGAAGACATAGCTTCAAATTACACCAGGGAATTTTTACATTGGACATCAGGAAAAAGTTTTCACTGATAGGGTGGTTAGGCATTGAAACAGGCTGCCCAGGGAGGTGGTGGAGTCACCATCTGTGTGGGAGTGTTCAAGAAACAACTGGACTTAGTGCCATGCTGAAGTTGGTATGGTGGGGTTCAGTCAAGGGCTGGAGTCAATAACCTTGGAGGTCTTTTCCAACCTTAATAATTCTATGATTTTGTTATTCTTAACTCCGTCTGCCAGGCATTTTTCCCTAAGTTCTTCAGCTTCCCTCATCAGTTACTTAGACCCCATACAATTTTCATTTGTATTGACTGCCACCTGTAACTGCTGCCTTACATTTTACCATGTATTGCTTTAATTTCTAATTACTGCTTTATTTGCCATCAAACCGAGCATTGTTTTCTTATCCAATGTTGTAAGCTTTTCACTATGATACCAGCATTTTGCCTAGTCAGTTAACTCTTCTTACATAAAGTACTTCCACTTTTCAGTCATGTTACCTCTCTAATCTTTGGTCCCTCCTCAGTTTCACTCAGATTTTCTTTAAAACCTTCTTTTGAAGCCTTAAGACCATTTTTTAGTACCTGTGTACTTTGTATGCATGTGGGTATGGGTATGTAAGTATTGCTTGTGGATGTTGAACTTTTGTTGCCCTTATTGATTGTAATCTGGTTGTGATGGTTTGTTTCCAGGCAACTGTCATTTTTCAATCCAATGATTAATTTATCTTCTCATAGGAAGAAGAGAGAAATAGAATGTCTTAATTTAACTTTTCTTCAACATTTCTTGTTTTCATGCAATTCTTCCCTATGGAAAGGGGTTTGCTCTTCTGAACAGTCATTATAGTCTTTTTTCCCCTCAGCGTTTCCAGACTTGTAACAGTTGCTCTTTCTGTAACCGACTCCCCTGATATTTTCTCTTCCAGTCATACCCTTCCAATTTTTAAACTAAATTCTTTCTTTACATGGATATCATGGATTACTATGAAGAAACTATCATATTTCAATGTTCTTCTTTCCTCTTTTCTTCATACAGCTGGATATTTAATTTGTCCTGAAGATTGCCTTTGTCACACACTGAACTGTCCATGGAGTTCATAGATAATTTAGAAGTCAGTAATGTTTGCAATGAGTTCAAGTCATTTCTTCTGGTACCTTACATTTTTCAGCACCGAGTTTCATTTCTTGTCTTTGTGCTCATTCACAGGATCCCAGGTTCAGCTGAAAGTCTCTTTCAAATTTTTCACTCTTGATCAAAATAAATAAATGGCATTGTTTGGAGGTTTAATCACCTCCTCTTCAATCATTTTCATAGATCCCTTCTAAACATGTTTATGTGAAGTACTAAACAAATACCAGAATTTTCAGATTTTTTTCCATGCAATTTTTCTACTTCGAAGACAGAGGAGAATTTTTTAAAGATCCCAAATGTATTTTGGAGTAGTGCAAAATCTTTTCTAAAATCCAGAGTTAGGAACCATTCTGGTGACCTGCTGTTACCTGTCTGGGTAGTGTTGAAATCCCCTTCTCAGCCATCAAAATCTTCTTCTACATATGTTCATCTTTGCGGAGACGTCCTCATTTCTCCCAACAGTTAATTTTGGGGGAGTTTTGGTAACAATGGGATAAACAGTGTCAACTAAGAGCACTTTAATAAACTGAATGGACATTCTCACCGGAGGTCAGCAAAGATTGATTAATCATTATGGACCATACAGACCAAATTCAGTTCTCAGTTACCTGACTTCAGTAAAGCTGTATTAAGATAAGGGACTAGAATTTAGATAAAAGTGCAGTTTTTATTTTTGCTTTTGGCTGCCTTCAGCTAAGTGATAAGTAAGAAGCCTACATGAAAATATCCTGATTATTCATGGTTTGAGTATTGTTCCCTGCCCTGCTCTTTCCCTTCTTACTGTGTCTGTGGTGATTGACTAAGTGGTGCTAAAGTGTTGGATGTCATCTTCTGCTGGGAGGGGAAATTGTCATTCAGACAGGAAAGTGCTTGGTTTTCATTCTTTCCTTGCTTGGATTTATGTGGGCAATCATCATCAGGACACTTTTTGGATCTGAAACTGGGTCTGTGGAGGATGTTCTCTGCTGAAATCTATGATGTGTATTCAATCACTGCTATAAACAAAGGGCATCTATATAAGCTCGATATTAGCTATATTAGCTCAGTATAATGGACAATAAAAGGAGCTTCCAGAATGTTTAATTGGAGAGGAGTGGGCTGTTTATTGGAATGAAAGCCAAATGCAAATTAATGCTTCCTGGAGTATCACTATTGTTTGCTCTCCACACTGGATGGAGAAAGATAAGGAGAGGAAAGTGAGAAAAATACCCCCTGGCACATCTCTGCCAGCTTTCAGTTTCAGTCAGGCAGTAAGTCCATGCACGCATCAGTTCTGATGAGCTGATAAACAAATCTATCAAATTTGCCAAGTCTGTGGGAATCCCAGGCTGTCTAATGGTAGATGGAGGTAGGGGTTACAGCAGGATGGAATTTACTATAGCTGCGAGCTGAAATACAATAATAATATAGTAATAAATATATTGCTGCTCCAGCAGAGAGAGCAGAACTTCTGGGGCTGCATGAAATTTGGGTATAAAAGTGGCAGCAGTGGGAGACCTGGAGGATATTTAGCATAAGGCAGCAGGAGATATCCAGGGGCTTAGGAGATGTGGCAAATGGAGGAGGTTGCAGTCTGTGAAGCACAGTAGTCCAAAACTCAGATCATTCATTGTATTTAAAATGAAAATGATACTCATTTTGGATAATGCTATAATTTTATCATGGTGTTTAGTAACTGAATTAAATGATTAGTTTCTCTGTGGACTAATATGCTCTTTAATTTACTTTATGATGAATATACAAGCATACACACACATGTTTTTCCAACCATTCTCTTGTTGCTCCCAAAGGGAACTCATTTTGAGAAAGGGACATTTTAGGTGATATTGTATCACCTTAAAATTTTGGTAAGATGTGCTTTAAGTTATGAATTATCAGTGCACCCAGTCTAGGTGGCAAAACCTGAACTGATAAGCTTATCTGTGTGGGAACTAAAATCACATTGTACACAGGCCAGGGTGAGGATCTTCAGTTAGTGGATGAGGAAAAGGCTGCTGAAGTTGACTACTAGACTTTAGTTGAAGCCTTTGATACCACTTCCCACAACATTCTCCTGGAGAAATTGGCTGCTCGTGGCTGGTTAGGTGCACTTTTTGGGGGGGTAAAAACTGTCTGGATGATGAGGCCTAGAGAGTTGTGGTGAATGGTGCTACATCCACCTGGTTGCCAGTCACTAGTGCCAGAGCCCTGTTCCCCAGGGCTCAGTTGGGGCCTGCCCCATGTAATACCATGATCAATTATCTGGATGAGTTCTCTCTCAGTCAGGTGACAGCAAGATGGATGGGTGTGTTGATCTGCTGCAGGGTAGGAAGGCTTTGCAGGAAGATGGACAGGCTGAATCAATGGGCTGAGGCCAAAGGTAGGAGGGCCACAGGGGACCTTATTGCTCTCTACCACTGCCCAAAAGGAGCACAGTGACTGGGCTCTTCTCCCAAGGAACAAATGATAGGACAAGAGGAAATGGCCTCAAATTGTTCCAGGGGAGGTTTTAGATTGGATATAAGAAATATGTCTTTACCAAAATAGTTGTCAAACATTGGAATGGGCTGCCCAAGGAAGTGGTGGAGTTACCATTCCTGGAGCTCTGTAAAGGTGGCACTTAAGGACATGGTTCAATGGCTTGATGGTGCTAGCCTAAGAGTTGGGCTCAATGATCTTAGAGGTCTTTTTCAACCTAAGCTATTCCACGATTCTAAGAGCATTTGGCTCCAAAGTATTTTTGACCTTCTCTCTAAATACATATTAACTTAAAAACAGGCACAAATAACTGAGGAGAGATGTGACGTGAGCTTTCAATGCTCAGTAAGTCTGCCAGGAGGGATCAGTAGCAGTTCCCGTATGCGCAGAATTGCAGAGACAATTTCACTGATACGAGCAAACTCTTTTTGATTACTTGGGTGAGAAGACAGAGAAAAAGAGAAAAGGACAAAGTGACATTTCAATTAAATCAGTGTTTAAGAAAATATTTAAGGAAGTAGATGGAAAAAGATAGGGAAAACATAAACAAAACAAACAAAAGTCCCCAGGAGCTCTGTGGCGTTAATCTAACCTTCAGCATGACTGAAAACTGCACAGGCAGGTGAGCAGCATTATTGATGTTTGAAGTAATTACTTCAGCAGGCGCTGCTATCAAAATTCATAGTGATTGATTTCCCACTAGTCAGCTTATCTGTCTGAGAACAAGTTCACTGGAAAGCAGCTTATAACCCCTTCCTAATAAGCCATGGCACGTCACTGGAGAAAATGGTGTCAGGCTTGTTTTGTTTTGCATTCACTGCTATTAAAGGTTGAATCATTCAAAATTTTAAGACGCCAGGCAGTTTTCTTCTCCAGACAGCCTGGAGAATACAGAGAATACAGAGATCTGTACTTCCCAAACAACCTATTCTTGTCCTCCTAGGTACTGTGTCAGTTGAAGGAGACTTTCAAACTGACTTTCTTTCCGTAACAACCAGGGAAAGTCATGTCTGAACACACAAACACCAAACACATTTTTAAAGGTGGTTTTCAAATATGGAATATTTTCCATAGGCTGACTGAGAACTGGTTAAACCGCAACAGTGGAGAGGATATAATTGAGGTGCCTTAGGCCACAGCAGTAATATTGCTGTGTACTCATTCATCAGCATCAGGTTAAATCTATGTTCCCTGAAGGTGCTTTTTCAGGTCTGAATCTGAGGTGAAGTTTTTAAGGTAAGGTTGGATGAAGGTGGCTCTGGGGTTGTTTTCCCTGGAAGACTTAGAAGACATGATCCATGTACTCACAGCCTCGGTAAAGAAACACAGTGTTGTGAAAAGAACATGATTAAACATCTCTCATGTCCCAGATATCCTGAATGAAATTAGCAAACAAGGAATTACTGTCCATGGCATTGCAACAATATCCAGGTAAACACGACCTCTGTCCCACCTCTGGACAGGGGTGCATGACTTTTAGAGAAAGCCTATCAGGCTGAAGTGAGAAGGACTTTCTCTTTCCCCATCCACCTTTTTTTTTTTTTTTTAAACAGCCATGGGCTGGAACACAGCAGCCAAGACATGGAGTTCTAACACTAGGTCAGTATGAGTTAAGAGCTTGTTCCTTTACTTCCCTCCAGCCTCTGTTGGTTGGCAGTCATCTATTCCCCCAGATCAAAGCACAAGAAAAAATGAAGTGAAGGACAAGTGCAAGAGGCTTAACTATCAGTCTGTGTCAGGAGGCACATCATCTGCAAGTGTTTTTCCTTTTCCTTTTGGCTGTTTCCTGTGCACAGAGAGCCAGAAAGCTTCCTTGTGCAGATAGCTGTTTCCCCCTGCCATCTGGCAGGGTGTACAACACAAGAGAAAATGGTGCTATTTGTCAGGAAAGAAAAGGACTATTTGCTGGATCAGTTTTATGGAGGAAAAGAGAGGGAAGAAGGGAATGCAGGAAAACCATTCTGTACAATTGACAGGAGAAAGAGAGGAGCTGAGCGAGATCTTTTCTCAGGGCAGAGATAGGCTGCTCCTTCCAGGACCCAACCCCTGCTTGCTTAGAATCTGTGCATGAGAGAGGGAGGCAAAGGCAGGAGGGGAGTTTGGATCTTCACAGAGGATTCAAATCACAACTTTTTTTGAGTTCTGGGAAGATGTATACAGCAGTATCCAGGGCTCCTTGTGCTGCCCATCTATGCTGTTCAGGCAACCAGGTGGGGAGGAAAAGTTCTGTAAGCTCCTTTACTAGAAAAGCCCTCAGTATGTGGCAGTCCTAGTAGGACTGGGAGCTCTGGGTTGTATAAACAACACATCCCAGCAGTCCCAGGTGGCCTGTGACTCTTCAGATGGTGTGACAGAGTGGCAGGCATGGCAACCCCTTCTTCTTTCTGCTGTACCCAGCAGGCTCTGGAGACATAAGAGGCTCCACAGATTCTCACCATGGTCTGCAAACCAATATGCCAACTCTGGGTTTTGGCCCGCATTACCAGTAGGCTTCTGTGCTCTTTTTATCCTTCTGTGTTTCCAGTGCACTGAGCTACAGCATGACCCAAATTTCTGCATCACCCTTCTGGCTTGTAACACTGTGCTTCTATTTCAGTGCCTGACTCCCTGGTCAGTATGGTGATCCTCTTGGTCCATGGGAGTCTGGCAAGGATGGGGGAGCAGATGGTCACAATAACACAGTGAGGTTATAGGAAAACTGTCTCTGCTGGGGGCACATTTTTCTCAGCTGCACAGGCATGACTGCATCTTGTCACAGCTGAAGAAGAAGGTAGATGAGGATCCAACTGGCTTCCCTTGCAGGACACACACCCCTTTATCCTCTCAAACCTTTAACATCCTCCCTGCATGATTGTATCTCTTCCCTCTTGTCTCTTTGGATGGGTGCTGCGACAGCTCAGTGCTCTGATTCCCGCAGAGTCAGGAGGTGAAGCACAGAATGCAGACAGGATGGCTCCCCTGGGGGCTGGAAAGTCTCTCTCCTTCTCTAATTGTTTCTGACGTTTCACCTGACACATCCTGAGTGAGCACATCACCCCTGCTTCTGGGGGGTGATACAATGTTTGGATCTCTGAACATGTAGCTGTGTTCTTTGTCGACAAGAGATCAAAGATGTCAGAAGTCTCAAAAAAAAAAAAACAAAAACCACAAAAAAGAGAGACTGAAAAGCAAAATAAATTACAGAGATTGAAAAGAAAGTCAAGTAGAAATAGGAACGATGGCCTGGAGACAGATGGACAGATGCCTAGCAAACCAGATAGACAGACGGCCGTGGCAGAAAGACAGCATGCTCCTTGCTGTTCTTGGGCTGTAATTATCAGCTATTTAGGCACTAAGCCCAGGCAAACCAGTTATTATCAGTATTCAACAGCTCTGAGGTGAAGCCCAAAGCAATTAATGCCCTTTGAGATCTCAGGACCAACTACAATGAGCACTGATTTTAAGCAGTGTGTTTGTGGGGAGGGAGGGATTAGGACTTTTTCATTATATAAGAAGGGGGGGAGGGGGAATCTCTTAATGAGCAAAACAAGTATGAACGGCAAGAGAGCTAGAACCTACGCTCAGGAAGTGACTGTTGATCACATCTTCTGTACAAGCAACCCTTATTCTTAAAAGAAAAAATTGCTGTCTGAACTCATTGAGTTCTGAGAAAGCAGAAGTGCTCCAAAATACATCACGAGGATAGCAGAAAAAAACATGGTCTGTGAAGGGCAGGAGCACCTCACTCCTATTGTTTTCATTTAGTCTGGTGTAGCTGTTGTATCTGAAAAGGTGACGGCTCATACTATGGGATAGAAGGAAGAAAAGAAAGAGGGATGTGCACTTTCCTGGGTGGAGGGCTGAAGTCCACAAGCAGGACTGGTATTCATATACCTTGATATTCATATACCTTGATATTCATATACCTTGATATTCATATTTTGCCATGACTAGAAACCATCCTTCTCCTGATCAGATCCTGTAGTGATAAAAGGCACTTGGTGTGGCATTACAAGGCTCTGGCCTCTTAGGTTTTTCAAGGAAATACAGAAGAGTATCCTAAAGGAAGCCTTTCAAAAGAAACTTTCAAAGACTTTGTAGTGTGCATATTTTAGCATTAACAGCCACATCTGTGCAGTTGCCATATACATACACAGAGGTAGGTGGTGGCTCAATAGCTGGTGCTGGGCCCTCCTGAGTCAGAAACCTTGAGAAAAAGACCTTGAGAAGTCCCAGGCACAAGAAATTCTGTTTGTCAAGACAACCAGAAGTGTAAATTTTCTCTTGATCCTGAGTGGCTGCTTGCTGCTCTTTGGTCAGAAAATAAAGTGTGAGTAACTGAGAACTTGGTGGAGTTATGTTGGGATATTTTCCTCTAGATCTTAAGCATGCTTGGGGATGAACAGCAGAGCCAGCAGTTTATTACTAAGGATGCACAAATTAATAGTGTATTTTAGTACTTCTAATTAGCCCCTCAAGCACAGCACAGAACCTGCTTGGAAAACCCAAGCTTGTAAATTGCTGCTTTGCTGGGAAGCCTGTTCTAATAGTGAGAAGAAAGTGTTTTGAAGAATGCACATATGTGAAATAGTTGTTAATCCTCCTTAAAACTTTTTTTTCTGTTGTATGCTCCTGGAAAACACCTTCCTTTATACTTTAAGCTGTATTTCTTCTATAAACTTGCTCTTCAAAAATTTCAAGTACAGGAACAGCTGGCACACAGAGTGGTAGGGGAAAAGGAAAAGAGACAAAAAAGAGAGAAAATCCGTTTCCCTGGACCCTGAAAAGATTGAGAAGTGAGAAAATCTGGTTGAGTGAAAGAAAGCTGGTTGCCACAGCTGTGGTGAAGGAGGCTTTTTCATCCCACAGTGGTGAAGCTGTGCAGAGAAGGGCCTTGTGATAGCAGATGTTGTGGGGCAAAAAGCAACAAGGAAAATACTTCTTTCACCAAAGCAAATTTCAAAAGTTATTCCACCAGTGCAAGTAAAGCACCCATGACCAGGTCTACTTCTGGTTTGTGGCAGCTCCCGTTTGGCTCAAGAAGCAGTAATTAGGATGAATGTTTGAGTTCTCTGATCCACTTATTAATTTGTTCAACCTGCAGTTTTTCTTAAGGGCTCACAGTCCTGAAGCAGAGCTTTAGAGCTGACTCAGGGAATGATGCTGAGATTTGTTTACCTGGTAGATCTAACAGCATCACTAAGGACCAAGTGAACTGTGGGGAGCAGTGGAGGCACCATGTTCCTTCCACCAGGCTAGGATCAGAGCTGCTCTCTGTGCTGTGCAGCCACTTGTCAGAAACCTGCAGGTTCTTTGCTATGCAAATGGTTGGAGGTGCTTGAAAATGGAGTGTTTTCTCTCACTGCTTTAATCTTTATTTTATTATTTTTATTTTACCAAGTCCAATGCTTTCTTTCAGGTGTTTTGAACACAGCTAGAAATTTTGATTGCTTATTTTCTCTTTTACTTTAGATCCTGGCATGGTATCACTATACCGATTGAGATTGATTAGGTTCACGCTGTTGCCTGACCAGTAATACAGCCCAGTGTGTTTGCTTGAGACTATTCTTCCATTAAATGGAGCCCTGCCCTTCACAGCAGGTGCATAAGGGTGCTTTATTTCTTCCTTTGAAGCCCCTACTTCAGTCATTTTCGAAGAAGATGGCAAGGCAGTTGGCAGTTGGCTTTTTCTGATATAATTGTTTCTGTAGTCACTACATTGGGTTTTAGTCTGGTGATGAGAGAGCTTTTTAAAAAAATATGCATTTAAATGTCAGAGAAGACCTGTGTAAGATGTTTGGAAATGTCATGTCCCCTGGATGCCTTGGTAGACTTTCATAAACAGAGGTGAGCTTTTCTGGGTTAATTCCATGTAGCTTTGTACTGAGTCTGCTATGTGGGGAGATGGGATTTGGAAAGTTTATTGAGTGCTGTAGGAATGCTTATGTGGTACAGACATGATAAATGAAGCTGGAAGATTGGGTCTCTTCTGTCAACTTTGTGTCTTGATTTATGGAGCTTTCAGTGGTTTAGGGCTCCACAGTACTGTAATTCCAGATCATACAAGATCTGTCTACTTTGGGACTTGATCCAAAACTCTTCCAATGCATACTGAAAAGCTTGATATCTTTAGGAGCAGATATTCTTATTTTTTCATTGTTCTTCAAGAAAATGGAGGGAAAAGTCTTGTGTTGCTGGGAAAAAAAAAAAAAGAAAAAAAAAACCCAAACAAAAAACGAACCCCAAAACAGAAAAGAAAGAAAAGCAAGTTAGGAATGTGGTTTTATTCAGTGGGCTCAGTAATGATTTTAGGTGCTGACTCTGCTGGCAGTTTGATCTCATTTTCCCCCCAGCCTGCCCCTCTCTAGCTTTGTTTGGAGGGAGGGAATGGAGGCTCCCACTAGCATCCCTTGGAGCTCCAGTCTGCTCTCTATCCCTCCCTAGCTCCCTCCCTTCTCTCCTCTACCTCCTCCCCTCTAGCTCTGCCTCTTTGTGCTGCATGTTCCCTTTTCAAAAAGTAATTTCATGGCTCATGCGCTTAAGATTCCATCAGAAAGTCGAGTCTTTGATCAGGCAGACAGACTCCCTGCTGGGATTTCATTGGCAAATCACAATTCCCTTAATTAAGACTATGTGTCTTTATATCACTAAACTGATTCCAGCTGGGTCCCTGCTCGTTTTACATCCAGATTTACCTAGACTATGGATTCTCACCCCCTGTGACTCTGGAGGAACAAAAACCATTTAAAGACTTTTCGTTACCAGTCTTTTTCCCCAGCTGCTTCTCCCCACTGGTACAGCAGTCGGTGTGGGCTGGGAACTAAACCCCTCCCTCAGTCTTGTTTGCACTCTCTTCCCAATCAGGAGAAATGGTTTGTGAGGGATTTGCTCTGTTTCTTTCCAGAGCTTGGAAACTGGGAATCAGTAGTAGAAAGAAAATTCAACTTGCCTGATGTTGCTAATTCTTTTTTTTTTTTTTCCCAGAAGCCATGTTTTTACTGAGAGCCAGGAAGATGCTAAAATTCAGCATAATTTTCTCCTCCTTCCCATTTTTCCTTAGCTATCCATTAAAGGTACAGCAGATTAAGAATACTCACTTATGGTAATCACAGGTCCTGTGTGGGAGAGACTTTGGTGACATTTCTGCTGTGCTGGGTTTGCTTGTTGTATTAGTCATGCTAAGGCGAGCATTCCTCCAGAGACAAAATAGACAGTCCTGCCTACAAGGTGTGTGGTCTGCTGTGGCCAAGGAAATAATGCTCCGGGGGGAGCTTCAACAGACAGCGTTTTTCCACCAGTCATCTGCATTTTCCCTTCCTCCTTTTTTAATTTCCTGTCTCCCCTGAGCGGTGCCCTGACACCTATTCCAGGGAGAGGAAACTTCCATAGCAACCTGCTAATGGCCCTGATTATAGGGATGGCAGCTGGCACGGCTGCACCCAGCCTCTGACCCCAGAGCCTGTTTGGGGAGGATTGAAGGAGATTCAGGGTTGGGGCTTCTCAGTGCACCAAGCCCAGTGGTACAACTGTGTTTGCCATGTGCCAGAGAGAGAAGTCTGGCTCCTCTGGAGCAAATCCCTTAGGCTTTTTCAAAATCATCTATGGGGGCACGAGATGGACTAAAAAGCATGCTCACAGCTTGAGAAATGTCCCCATAAATGTATTTGCAGGTGGGTGCAGTCAGACTCTGCCCTAAATGTGGGGAATGGCTGTCCCTGGATGGAGCCTTCGAGACGCCACCCCCAGGCTCTGAGCATCTCTACAAGTGACAGCTCTGTGGCCAGGAAACCTGGCTGCTGGCTCAACAGTGGCACATGGGAGGCTGTTGGCTGCTTATGCAGTCATGTCTAAAATTAACAGCCAGCAAGCAGGGCAGCTTTAATGGCCAGCAAACCCTGACCTGGCAATTCTGAATCTGAGCTGCCCTCTTAATAAATGAATCCAGAGTCTAAACTCAGGACACATCCTCTTCCACAGACTGATACATCTTCTAATTTATCATGTGGAATTCTTTGCTTGAAAAAGCCTACTTAACGATGTGCCTGCAGAGCTTCAAACCCTGTCCTGGGAATGGAGTGACTTTGTTTGGGCCAGAGCAGAGCTTGACTTTAAAGGAGCTTCATTCTAAGGGCATGGCACATTTCCCGCCGCTACTCCCAGCAAGATGAGTTTCTGGTTCAGTCAAAAAGGCTCCTGCCTGAGCTAAACCTTATTTTGCTCTTCACATGATAATAAAAACGTTCACTGAAAACATTATTGGACTTTGCACTTAGATGGGTTTTTGATTTGAGGGCTCCAAAGCTCTTTTTAATAAGAATTGCTGATTATGCTCCATGGTAAAACCAGATTAGATCAAAAGGGGTTGAGAATCTCTGTTTTGTTTGAGAGACAGAACAAACCTATCCCAAATGTACAGATAGTACATTCTGTGAGTAGAAAATGAATTCTTTGAGCTTTATAAATAACTTGATAGTTAGTTTTTGTTATAATTAATTAAAAATCTCATGCTTAATAGAATGTTAATATCTATGTTTATCTTTGTCTTGTCCCGATCATCTTAATGGAATGATAGAGACACGTTAAACTTATAGTTTATATATAGTTAAAATTAATTGAAATCTTGCTCATAGGCTCTTTGTAAAGAAATTAGGATGTAATTAAGCTGAGTTGTTAAGGATGTCTAGATGCTGTGGTGATCAGGGTCTGTGCCAGACTTGGGTCACTTGGATTTGCAGACAAAGGAGCCCAAGCTGTTGCTGTTTTTCCTTTGTGGCTCATTGAACACAGCAGGACAATGGTCTGCAGGCACTTGCTGACACTGAGGATGAGGAGATCCCATTGGCAGGGATATGCCAGGACCCAGAAAACCACCATGCCTTGGGGATGGCTCCCTGTGGCTGGAGCACTGCCTCTGGGAGAATGGGGCCTGCACTGAGACTCATCTGATCATCCTCTGCACCCCTTGTTGAGTGAGAGGCTCATATGTAGGGCCTTAGATAAAAACACTGCTCCAAGGTGAAAAACCGAAGTCACACGTGTGGTTTGGGTGTGTGGCACTACAGGAACACATAGAACATATCCTATAAAGTTAAATTAGGAGGAGCAATATAAAGTTAGTACTTCAGGACATCAAGCCCTTAGAAATATCATAAGGTAGGATTCTCTTGGGCTTTCTTATGCCTCACTAGGTGTGATTAAAAAAAATAAAAGAAAGCACAGTAAAAAAATTGCTAAGCAAAGCATCAAGTGCTGTTATAGTTAAGAATATCAGTAACTTAGATATTGTCCTCTACTATTTTTTTATTGCTAACTACACAAATTCCGGATATTCGTAGCTGACTTCATGTATAAGAGAAAGCAACTGCATTGAGATAAGAAATGCAGAGATAAGGTACCCAAACTGTCTTACCTTAGCCCTGGGGAGATACCACAAAGGGAGGAAGTGGAAAATCAATGATGATGCATTTTACCAACAATTTAAATCCCATCTGGGACTATAGAGACTGATGTCATTCTTGTCCACACTGAACCATAATCACTGCATCTGTCCACTGACTTCCCTAATATTTTCTTTTGACCTGATAAGGAATCTAATACCTGACTACAGCTTTTCACATGTCTTGAAAGTCACAAGGAGGGTGTTAAGATGTGTCAGGCTTGTGAGAGAGAAAAAGGAGATGGGAGGAAATTATAGGAGAATGTTAGGAAGGAAAGGGAAGGGGGTGTGTGTGTGGGTGTGTGTGTGTGTGTGTGGGTTAAGAAAGGAGAAGCGAAAGACAAAGCAAAATGAAGACAAGCAGAGAAGGGCGGGTTGAGAAATGGAGGGATTTTCACCAGAGATGGGGATAAGGGACAGATAGAAGGGAAGGTGGGGAGATGGCTGGAGGGGCAGGTTGCCAGCTATAGAGGGAAGCTGTTATATTTTCTTAAAACACAGATATTGGCATGCATTGGACTTGTGTCTTGGCTTTCTAGATAGACAAGTCTCAGTTAAAGGAAAAGGAAATGGGGTTTTGGACCCCAATAAAATACACCTCATCTTTTGGTGCCTGAGCATTTGTCAGAATAGGCTATTTTAAGGTGCAGGTCATTTTTGTCTGAGGCACAGCTGTCTGCCTTGTGCTGTACTGCTAATTCCCAAGGGAAAAAGGGAGATAAATCCTGCCTGTAGCTCGGTGGAATGCAGTAGAAGTAAATCCTGACCCCAGTGTGCATAGCTTCCTGAAACAGTTAGAGTTTTCTGTTTTGCTTTTTTTTTTTCTTATTGCACGTACATGAGCACTACACAACCAGGAAGAAAGCTCTTCTTTCCCAATGAAAAGCTGTTTTTTCCACCTCTCACAAGTGTGTTTACTATATCTGTCTGCTGCTCTGTACTGGGTTGAGGCGTGTGTTTTGATGTGCAAACATAGCAGAGCTGCCTGCAATCTTTTCTTTCCCTTTCAGCATCTCATACTGCATGAAGAGATCAAAGAGGTTAAGTGAATTAGGAATCTCCTAACCACGGCTTTTTTGGAAATGTGTGACTGCTAGCAATGCACAGTGGACCCTTCCCTCCATTTGTTCCCCCTCCTTCACATATGTACCCACCAAAACTTCAAATGCTGTATCAGATCTAGGGAGACCCATTAGGAAGTGAGGAAATCAGCTGATAAAGATAAACCAAGACGCTTCTTAAAAGTGAGAAAATGTGCTACAAGGATTTCAGGTCTCAAATCAGTTGAGTCACTCATGTGGAGGCACAAAAATGGAAACATATGCCATCTCAAAACCAAAATATTTGAGAATCAATTCTGGTTTTGCCACTGCTGTCAAAGCTTGGCTTCCCAGTTTAGCTTTCTCGTTCCTGCCAGGGATATTATTAGCCACTGCTCAGGTGCTGCACTGATGGACAGGGCTATTGAAAAAAAAAGGCTTTCTGGCTGGAAAGGCAAAGTGAATAAAACAGCGTGGTGGCAGGGCTGCAGGTGGCTTTTAAAAGTTTTTCAGTAAAATGAACAACAGTTTATTTTGGAGCAGCCAATAGAGTTTTGGCTGAATTGAGCTGCTTTGATTGTCTTGACACTTTTGAATCTTTTTTATTTTAAATATAAGTGCAATTTTAAAAAAGGCTGTTTGAAATGAAAAGTCAGAAGCTTTATTATAAGAAAATGTCCATACCAGACCTTTTGCAATTTTTATATGGAGTATATCAACATTTTTAAGTGATACTGAACTTTCCCTCTTTTGTGACATCTCAAAAACAACAGAGAGGCAGAACCAAGCAGGTAACTGCACAGACAGGTGTCACTGCTTTTGGGATGCTCTGCTGACAAGGAGATGTGAGGCTGTGCCTCAGAGAGGACAGCACCCAGTCAGGCCCACATGTGTCCAGATGCAGCACCACAGCCCCTGGGCAGTGTGAGGAAATCGCCAGAATAGTTTTCCAGTCACTTCCAACTTGTGTTAAAAACATCTTGGATCTACATCAGAATCACAGACTTGGCCTTTAAGATAAACTTATGAGGCAAGTCATATAGTATGATGATTTTCTGACTTTGGAGTGCAGCCACCAGATCATCATCCAGTGAAAGAGACAGGACAACTTGCCTTCCCCCTAAAAAAGAGTCCCTGAGATGGAGATGTTGCAATGCCATGCATCCTACATTGGTCTTTCTAACTCAGAAGCTTACTAAGGCTTTCTTCTGGAGAATAGAAATTAAATGTGTTTTAGGTTTTTATCGCTTATCTATCCGGGCATTTCAATATGGTTTTGAGTAATTAAACTTTATGTGGAGCTCACTGGAATTGCTTGAGATTTCCACTAAGTCAAGGATCTGACTAATACAAGGATATTTCTTTTTTTCACAGTAAACTAGAAAGTGTCTCATGGCATGTTCTTCTGGCTCATTGAGTGGTTTTGTGAAACTGCTGTCAAACATGGTATTTATTAGGGTTGTGCACAAATACCTAATGTAGTGAACACACTGCATACATACATTAATGTCACATTCAGGTGGCAAAACATTTATAACTGTCACTACTTTCCCTGTCTCTCTTCTTGCCTGTCTCCAAACACATAATCAGCCCTGCTCCTGACTGATTGATGAGGTAGGTGGGGGATAGTCACGTTTGTCCTCACGTTGCTGTGCATTCTGCAGACTTCAGAGACAGAGGTGCACAGGGATTTTTGGTTTTGGCAGTGTTGAGTATAGGACAACAACAATAATCCACCATTTAGGATGATAGTTGAAAAGTGCATGGTATGAAGGAACACCACCAGGGTCTTGTGTTGTGAGGGAATTATTTGCTGGGCTTAATGATCTTAGATAATTTGCTAGAATATATACTGGTATCCTCAGGAATTCTGTTTGCCATGCAAATGTCAGTCCTTTCCGAGACCTCAAGCCACATCTCATGGTCTCACACCACTCTGTCAGACTGAGCCAGAGCGCTGCCTGCAGGACTCTGCAGCATTAGCACCACTCACTGTTCTCCTTAGCAAAGATCAAGGGGTGCTTTCCATGAAAAGGTAACAGGTCCTGTGAGACCACATAGAGCTCCAAGATTGTTCAGTCTCCTACCCTGTCAGTCAGTGCATGGAGGCTGTTGAGACTGGACAATTTCTATTAGCATGAGGTCATTTCTCAGAAAATCTCCCACAGTTGTCCAAGTTTGACGTGGGCTTGTGAAATCATATCAGCAGCAGGACTGCTGATGTGAGCTGAAGAAAAATCTGTTGCTAACCAGTGCTTCCACGGCTGCTGCCATCAGGGAAGCCTGTGCAAGGACAGACCTTCCTGAAAAAGCATGAATAGCAGCACGGGAAGTCAGGGAAAGGAAGGAAATGAGCCCCTAGAGGGCTCTCTGGGGAGTGGGAACTGGGTGCTGGGACACGGAGGCCTTCTGCAAAACTGAAAACAAGCTGACTTTAGGAGAAAGCTTTGGCTAAGGACATACAGGCTGTTTCTGTGTCAGCAGCATTGCTAGAACAAGTTAAGGGGTCACTCTGTCCCATGCCATGTGTGGAAACCCTACCTGCTTGCAGTGCTGTGGCCAATTAATGACTAAATTCCACTTTTTTAAAATTTGATGAGGCCATATAGTCTCACATGCCAAGTTGGATCCTACCATCTATTTTAAGTGAAGGAATGTGTTGCCAGAATCAGTCAGAGCTGTGCATACTGGCTTTGGAAGCAACTCCATGCTGTTTCCCAAAGTCTGACAGGTAAATGGCTTCAAATCAAACCCACCATAGCGAAATCCAGCATGCTCTCTGTCACAATTGCTGGACCCTGTGCACTTCTGACCTCCATCATCCTCCCAATTCCATCAGGTGTAACCCCACACAAATGTCATGCTGGGAGCAGTCACTTGTGTCCTGCAGCTGCATCAGACACTCACATGTGCTCCAGCCTTGGCCAGAGTGCCCTGCCTATGAAGTGACATTACTTTGAAAAGGTCTTAGAGTTCACATTCCCCATGAGCATGGTTAATACAGTGGTTCAGCAGCTGCCCTGCAGTTATTTCTTCAACACAAAAATGCTTTAGGGAAAATGTTTTGAAAAGAGTCCATCTGACATTTTCATCAGGCTTACTGTCCTCAGCCTGTGCAAAGACTCAGCTTTCTGGAGTTGTGCTTTCAGTGTCAGCCCACCTCCACCAGCTGGCCAGTGGATCCCACTCCCCTTGCTTAGGGAGTATTTCAAGGTTTGTTAAAACTCCCATGTGCTCCACATTTGGCTCTGAGTTTCTGAATATGGAAAGAGCATGCTCTATTTCCTCTCAGTTGCAAGCTGCAGTATGCTTGTCTAGACCCTTGTGACGCCTCTCTAACTGGTGTTCTAAGAAGACCCCCATTGTCCTAAAGAAAAATCAATAAACTATTATCTTTTAGTGGTAATTTTGCATCTCTGGTTAGCCATGTACAACAGCTATACCATACATGACTATTTACATACACAAATACAGCAAACACACCTTCACATTTTCCACCAAGGGCATCGGTGCACTATCATAAAAGCCATAGTCCTCTAATTTCAGGAGAAAAGTTATTTCAGTGTTGCTGAAATGGGAATCAGAAGGAAGTGGACTGATTACAGCACCACTTACCTCACCTGCTATCAGTAACTGCCTGGCAGCAGAAACTGGATCTATTCAGCTGAAAGATTGGCTCTCCTAACTGGGGGTTAATTACCCACCTGAACAAACTGCTAAGAGCAACATTCTTCTTCTCTTCATCTTGTCATATGATGATTGGACCTCTTTCTGGAAGTTATTCTTTTAGCCAAATATTATGAGATTCAATATAAATCATTTGAAGAAGATGGGTTGTGATGCAGGCACCAAGTATCTGACTCAATCTGTGAACTGTCAGTGATTTGTGCAGTGATACTTTGAAAAGTAAATTCAAAGACACCCCACAAAATAGTGTTAAAAATAGTTGTTTTCCTACAGCTGATCACATTGGTGGAAATATTGAAGATTCCTTGTTAGAGCAGCTGCTGAGTCCTGTGATATCTGATGTTAACCAGATACTTTGTACAGATTGAAGGCCTTGTGCCATTTCCCTTCTGATAGGAAAGACTTCTAAATTTGCCACGTGAGAAGAATTTATTGGGAGGCATCTCAAGCTAGACTGGGTTTAATAGGTGCCTAAAGCTTTTTTTCCAAGCACACATTTGCTGGGGTACTCCAGCTGTGGATATGCTTTTCCTTTTTGCTGTGTGTAACATCTGTGCAGAGGGCTTTTGTTTGGCTCTTTGCTGGTTTTCTTCTCCTTCCCCCGAGCTGCTTTGGCTGCTTACCCAGCTTTTTTACCAAATCACAAATTTATTTTCCTTCTGCTTTTGGCAGGCCCATATGTGGAACTGTCAAAATGTCACTGGCATCAGTTGTGAAAGGTTAGTGCCACATTATAGTCAGTGAGCTTATTAACACAGAAATGATTGGGTTTTGGAGAGGGGCAGGGAAGGACAAATGGGAATCAATTTTCCAGGCACCTGCTTTTTCTACTAAACATTTTTCTTGTTACATATATATTTTCAGAAAGTGGTTGCCATCTGCATAGGAGAAAAATCAGCTGGAGAACCATGAAGAACGAGGCTGGTTTTTGTGAGATTTCAGCAAGCTAGGAGAGGGAGATGGAGAAGCAATGAGGGCAAGTTGGCCAAATTCATTTTAGTGTTGAGTGTCAACAGGTGTTTATTTTCACCAATCCAGAGACAAGATCATACTGCAGAAATTGGGTCTGATGAAAACCCAGCATCAAAGTGGGAAATTGTGGGTTCTTTGTTCCATGATACCAGTTTGGCCCCACAAGAGTCATGATTTCCAGTTGCCTTCCCCTGGTTTATAGATGCTTGTATTGAGGTGAGAGCTACTGTTTTGCTTATTTACATCTTTGTGCTTTTTTTTTGATTTAATGAGTTTCAAATTACCACTGACAAAATTCCCATACTGCAGTTTTTATCTGTCCAAGGCCTTTTTCAGGCTTCTGGGGCTACTGCTGCAGAGAACCTAGCTGGCAGTCTTTAATGTATTAATCTTCAAAATGAACTTCTGAGGTGAGATTGTTCTGGTTTGAGAACCGAGATACAGAAAGCTTGACTTTCTGTGGTTTTTGAGGAGGTGTGTGTCCCTGTTTTCTGGATGGTGTCCTGAAGCCAGAGAGGTGTCTAACAAACTTGCAGAAAGTTTGTTCTCCAGCTGGGAATGGGGGCTTGGTGACATTCCCAGTGAGATATGGGCATTGCTGTGGGAGTTGGAGCCCTGGGGTCATGGGTGCCATGTCTCCAGGACCAGGCAGGACAGACTCCTCTTGCCCTGACTCTGGTAGCAGGCTGGACTGCCTCCTGCAGGCTCCAGCAGCTCTCCTGGAGAAAATCTGAGCTCAGAATCAGAGGTTTGGTCAATCAAGCAACCATCCCCCACCTCTTCCTTGTGCCAAGCAGAATTTTAATGTACTTCCAATTTCTCTTTTTAGCACACACAAAGAAAAAAGAAAAAAATTAATAATCATCTATAAGAGAAGTTCTTTTCAGACAAATGGGAAAGCATTCAATGCTGATATATATTTTTCTCCACATTTAAATGGTATCTATTTAAATGCAGATTTTCTGGTTTCATATTTGGAGCTCGGAAGAAACGCCTTTCAATTTAAATGTTAATAGAAGAGTAAACTTCAAAATCAAAATTTCTCCATAAGGGACAGTGTTTTTTCACAGCTCTGTCTTTCTCTACTTCTTCCCTCTTTCTCTTCCATCCTCCTTCCTTTCTTCCTACACCTCAGCCCAGCCTCACTTGCATTAAATAGTCTTTTTAAAAACAAGAATACATCTTTCAGACTTCCTGAATGAAAATGTTAAATGCTGGGATCTGTGGAATGAGTGTGTTTCAGCAGACTGCTGGGGCACTGATAAATCAGAGATACCATCCCTCCACCTCCAGCCTTTTTCATGCTGGCCATTTATTAAGCATGCTGCTCTGAATGCTTTGTGCTGGGATTATGCTCAGGCTTGTGCAGTGGTTGGGGCAGGGGATTAAAAGAAAGGAAAACCTTTTAGCATAATATTTTAGTTGCTCCTGATTGTGAGCAAAGCTTTGGTGCTGGGACAGGCAGCAGAGGAGGGAAGACAAAGGCAGAGGGAAACAGATAAAACAAAGGTGCTGTCATCAAGTCTCTCTCTTTCTGTATTACCCCTCCTGCTCCTCCTCTGCTCCCTTGCTGCACATCTCCAACTTCATTTATCTTTGGGAGAAGCTTAGGGTAAATCTGTTTTTTACAAAAAGCACTTAACACTGTCTGATACCGGAGTTCTACATATAACTATGGTTTTTGCCTCTTGTCACACTCCATTTCTCATCTTTAAGGTTTTCTTTAGTTTTTCTCATTACTCTTCAATTATCCATCTATTTTTGTCCACTCTTCTTTCCTCACTGATAGAAAAGAAGTGGTTCTGTTTTTTCTTCTGCTTCTTTCTGGCCCTGATGAGCCTTATCCACCTTTGCAAGAAGTGGTTCAAGAGATAATAACTGAAGATTAAATCTTAATAAAATTCCATGAGATTAGTGGATATGTTGATTCTGTGATGATGACCAGCATATAAAAAGCAGACCATAACAAGGCAGAGTCTGCTCACAGCAGAAGGGCAACTCTGTAAACTAAATAATAAAGTAACTAATATATAGGTTGTAGGGCTTTCTTTGTCCAGATTATTTTCATACAAATGTTACTGTATGTCACTATTGTCTGAATGCCTATGAAGAAAAAGTGGTAAACTGGCTTCCATGGCCCCCTGGGAGACAGGAGAAAGTCTGATTTTCAGAGGAAAGCTTTGGAGTGCCCAACCCTCCCACTGATTTCAGGGAAAGCAGAGCTCACAGGGCTCTTCACTGATGCTCAGTTCCTTGCCCCCAAGGCGTCTCTAGGTGCCTGTGACAGCCTGGCAGCAGGGCTGTGGGGTGAAGCTGGCCCTGGTGCCCTGCTCTGCATTGCCTCCTGTGCACTGTACCTTGTGGAGGCATACATGGAGCATTCAGTCTTAGTGGTGTCAGAGCAGCACTTCTCACCAGCACTGAGAGCACTTTACAGTGAAGGGAGTCACCTTTGCCCTGAACCCAGAGCCCATCACAGATATCTTCCAGACCATTGGAGAACGCAGGGAAACTTCCATTTAGAAATGGGCTTTCCACCTGGCCTCTCCCATTACCCCAGGAGTGGAGGTGCTGGGAGCAGGGAGATAGCACCTCACATTCTCCAGGAAGGATCCCTCTGGTCAGGCTAATGTGATGCTGAGGGACTGCGTTGTCCTTCGTCCCCATCGAGATCATATTGTGCTGTGGTGGCTCCAGGTAGAAGTCACTTCCAATAAGAGATGACCAGCATAAAGAAGTGTGTATTACCTGAGTTTTTCAAAAGTACAGGATGGACAAAAAATGAAAAAGACACAGCTTTTATGTCATAAAGTCCCGAAGTCCTCACTGAAATTGAGCAGAGGACTATTTCAAATGCCTCAGATTTTTCAACACTTGCATAATCCATGGAAGCTGTGTAAAGAAAAGCCTATTAGCTTGGTCACAACTGAGAAATGTTTGCTTTGTGTGGCCTCACCTAGCAGGAGCAGGAAGGATTAAAGTTATGAATATGAAGAAGAGTGGCCAAAATTGCAGGCGCCTCAGACTTCCTGTTTCTGTGGAGAGAGGGAAAAGAGGGATGAAAGGGTTGACTGGGCAAATTGCAAGTGTACTCTGCTGGGACCAAAGCTTGGAAATATTCCTGGATGATCATGTATTGCAGAGCTGAAATCAAGGATAGTAGATCTGGAGAGAGAAAGACTCTCTAAGATCAGCTCTTGGACATCACTGAAGAAATGTAAATTATCAGCTTCAGGTACTTTCTGATAAAAACTCACCAGAACCAGAGAAGGAGAGGGAATGGTGTGGAGTAGGGGAGGTAGAACAGGGCATGACAGAGTAAAGTTGAGTTGAACGATGCTTTGGCATAGGCTCAGCTACTCTGGCCCACTAGATCAGGGGTTGTAAGGACAAAGCTTTTCTTCCTACCCTGCTGTCATTCAGAGCTAAGTAGCAACACAACAGATACCAAAAATACCCTTTTTCTTCTCTGGCCAAAGTTTCTTTTTGAGGCTAAGGGAAAGTAGTATTGGAGCAAAAGGCTGAACCATTCTATGGGATGGTATTCACAGCCATTTTTCCCCCAGAACATAAGTCTTGCACCTTCTACAGTGGAACTGTTTCAGATGTGTTAAATTCCTGCTATACAAATGTCCCCTTTATGCATTGAACTCTCTGATATCCATATCATAAAGTCACTTAAAGACAAATTGATCTTTTCATCCTCATGAGATGCTTCTCACCCTTTTCTGTGCTGTACTTAAACAAGTCTTCCTTCCTTCCTTCCTTCCTTCCTTCCTTCCTTCCTTCCTTCCTTCCTTCCTTCCTTCCTTCCTTCCTTCCTTCCTTCCTTCCTTCCTTCCTTCCTTCCTTCCTTCCTTCCTTCCTTCCTTCCTTCCGTCGGGTTGTCTTTTGCCCCTTCTCTGCTCCAATGAGGAAAAGGCAAGAACAAAATCAGAACTTCTTATCTGAGCTCCAGATAGTGCCTTAGGCCACTGCAGAATTTCTTAGGCCCCTGTAATTTTCCCCAAATAGTGGAGGAATTGCTTTCAGACAGTTACAGCAGTATGTGACCTGGTCTGGAAGTTCCCCTTTCCTCTGGTGTTTCATGACAGTTCACCAGAGATAAGAAATTGCAGTGTCATGTGGGGTTTGCTATTTGCCAGTATAAACCTCTGAAGGTGTCAGCCTTTATTGAAGACATGACTTCATTCCTCCCTTGATAAGTTATTCACCTGACTCTGAAATTGTGGGATTTCTGATGAAGGAAGGCAGACTGAAGTGCCAGCAGTGGATAGCTGGCACCTTCCTTTTGGGATTGTTTTAAATAACTGAAAGAACACTTAAGAACTTTGATGGAGGAAATCCATATAGATGGCCTGTTCTGACAAGAATAAATTAATCTCATGATGCCCACTCTCCATACACCTCATCTTCAGGGACATGTTAACTAGCACAGACCACAGCCAGCTTGCAAAGCTTCCTATCAGCTTTTCCATGTAGGTGGGTCCAGACATTGCTGGCAATCAAACAACTTATCACACAAATAACAATCTCTAGTCAACAGAAGGTGATGGGATTTTGTTGTTTAGGATAATTTATACATGTGTGTTACAAAGGCCATTTATAACCTCTTGAGATATGAAGTCTCACTTCATCCTTGACACAGCTGCTTTCCCTTTTTTTGAGTCTTCTGCTGTTCTTTCCCTCAGCTTTGAGAGAACTGTGTTTTAGTGTATGTTTGTGATGTGCATATTTCTGAGTCTCTCTGGTGCAGATACTTACATGTAAATGTAATCCACTGTTACTTTGGGGTGTACTCATTGAGATTGCATTAGAGTAATCTTTAAACTGAGGACTGGGTTACCATATGATTCAGTGAAAGGCACTCAGAGATTTTAACAGTCTCAGGTAGACTAATACATATTTCTTTTCTTATCTCTTCATACCTGAAGTGCAAAGAAAAGATTAAAACCCTCACCCTCTATTTGCCAACCTCATCCAAAATACAGTTTTAAGCTCTGCAGAGAGAATAGTGAGAGCCAGAAAATGCCACTCAAGATCACCTGCATAAACACTACTTGTTCATTGTACCTGGGAGCTGCTGGGCTGGCATTCAATAAAAGACATGTCTGTCCAATTCTATCTTGCCCCCGCTGAAGTTTCAGGGTGAGATAAGAGAAGGGATTATGTTGGAGAAAGATACCTCTGTGCTGCTGATTCTTTATAAGAGAAGTGATTTAAACAAAGCTCAGTGAAATCTGGTAAATTGTGCTCTAGGGCTGTGTGCAGTTCTTGAACAATTTCCAATACATATACTTGTTTGGAAAAGGAAGAAAAAGGAGTGCTTTTGACTCTTTTGAGTGCAAATGTTCTCAATCCATGGTAAAGACAAATCAGAGGGAATTTAGTACAGGAGGGTATAGATCAGAGTGACCTTCAATGAAGGATTATGCTAAAGAATTACACCATCCCAGTCTATTTCTACTTGTGACGTTACTATATCCTGACATCTGTTCCTAGACGGGCACAGAAATGCATTTGTGATTTCCTTTTCCATTTTCCCACTTGTTGAGGTACCTCAAGAAAGAACTGTGATATATCCAGAATGTCTTCTAAGCTGTTCTAGATATTCTTGATATAGACTGCAGGGTGCTTAGTCCCTGCAGAACTTTCTCTATTGGGAGAAGGAAGGAGGACACGTAGGATGGGCTATCTGAAATACTATCTGCAGCAATATTGCACTTTCTGAGGGTCTGATAACAAACACTGCATTTTGATTTGCTAGCAAACACTTGAGAACAAGCAGTTCTGAAAGCAAAAGCTGTGCTGTGTGGTTCAAGGGCTGTCCAGAAATCCTGCTAATACAGATTTAATTATACACTCTCCACAAACTTTTCATGTAGCTGGGGGCATGTTGAGTATTCTTGACTTGGTTTCCCCACCTTTCAGAAGAGTCTCATACAGTCCTTCCTGTATGTATTGTGAGGAAAGCAGTCTCTAGTTTTTAGGAGATATTATTAAATTCTGTGGAAAGGAAGATAGATATCAACAGGAAGACTGAGCCCAGGCTTTAGAAAGATGACTTGCAATTTCAAGGAAGAGAACAGAACCTCAGAAGTTGAAAAGGCATGTTGAAATTTTTAAAAAACAAAGCTGAATCAGAACATGTTATGTTTGCAGCTGCTGGGGTGGGAAACTTCTTCCACGATGTGATAACCAGCATGAATTACCTTATTGCTCATAACAAATACAGATGGACAGATACCAGGGTGAAAGGAAGGGCAGGGGCATTTGCAAACTGACAGAGAGAACATCACATGTTGCTTGGAAATAAATTACTCTTAATCAGGTTTTCTGCCTTCCTTTATCTTCAGAAACCTATAGAGTCAGTATTCCCAGCAGAAAACAAAAATACTTTAAAGAAATGCATGTTGGTTTATGAGAATCTGTCTATATTTTAAGGATGTTGTCTAAAATGCTAATGTGTCTCTTTTTATCATGATTCACAAAGCTCGTGGCTTTCAAATTTATCATTTCAGCTTCCATCATGGGACTTGGATTACTCCATTCTTTGTCCCTTCTCCAATGTTATCAGTCAAGAAGTTTGTTGTTCCCAACCTGTGTGAAAATGATACCTGTATTCCTTGCTTGATGATCCACTTTGCTTTTGAGTCAGGATTGAGTTCCCTACCTTTTACATGCAGCAGCACCTGTAGCAGTGTTAGATATGAAAAGTTTCCCAAAGAGAAGATAATTCACTCATAGCTTTTAGTCAACATTAAAAAGAAAAAAGAGATGAAGAATATATTTCTAAAAAATGTGTGGAAAGATAATATTGTATTTTCACTACCAAGTGATGTTTATCTCTGTCCACATAGTAAATCATTGAAACTAGCAGTCATATAGGCCAAACATTAAAAATTAACTTCCATATTTTAGCTTATGGAATAAGCACTGCAATACATTCCTTACTTTCACCTTGTAGCTACATTTCTAAAGGTTTGGTTTGCTAGATGGTGGAGAAGGGGAATTCAGTCTCCCTGCAATCTGTGCACTTTGCTACAGCATGAGGACTTGGGATTATCTTCCCAGGAGAGGATCAGCGGCAGGACCAGCTAAGCAATGCTCATGAATGCACTGAGATAAGTTTGTTTGCTGTTGCAGCTCCCATTTGGCTGTATAAGATTCAACAATGCATTTTGCTGGCATAGTCACTCCTTCAGTTGGTTGGTGTTGTCATGCCATGACCCTGAGATCCTGTTACTCAGAGAGGTTTTCAGAAAGAGAAAGAATGTAGAGAACTATTAATTTCATAGTCTAAAAATAAATAAAAGCAATTTCAGAAAAATAAACCAAACCCAGAATGTGCTCAAACGTCATAAAGTGGTGTTACATGACAGCATGACCCTTTTTACCTTTGTAGGATGCATTCAGGAAGGGTTTTATCAGTGCCAATCAAACTCAGACAAAACCCCATCAATTTGTACTGATGAGCTATTGTTTATTTATATGTCATCCCTCCATCCTAAATTAGCAGAGCGAATTTAGATATTGCCTCGAGTACACAATGCAAATCTTTGCTTTTCTTCTGTCCTTTCCATGTAAAGCACCACACCAACAAACAGTAATCATAAACAACCCCATTAATAGGGATTGAGTCTGGGGAATATAGGCTCCTATTCCTCTAAATAGCCTGAGGGTGATGATTCATTTAGGTCCTTTAAGTACTTTTCCACAAAAGAATCACTTTGAATAGACCTGATCCCAGTACTGACCTCAGCTTCATGTGGGCACTGACAGGTGAGGAGTGCCAGGAGGATGCTGTTAGATGAGTGCAGGCTGTTATTGAAACCAACTTTACAACCCCCTTTTCCAGCACTGCTGTTTCCAAGGGCTCCCCTCAAGAGATGTTATGGCAGGACAAAAGCCAAATAGTTTTAAAAGTTTATACTTTTTTTCAGATAATCCTTAGTGGATACACTTTTGAGGAGCAGGTTTGCAAGTGGCCTAAGCAGTAGCAATCTTACACTAAGCTCACTGAACTTGTGAGAACTAAGAGTTCATAAAGAAGTTCTATTTGGATTTTGCTGTGTTAGAAAGGGAATTTCAGGCTCGATCAGCAAAAGAGGTTGAGGGAAACAAATGTCAAAATTTGGCCTAGAAATCTTGGTCCTGTTCCTTTAAGTCTTCTGTTTAATGGCAAAATTCACAGAGCTTTTAGCAGGATAAACACCATTCCTGAGCCTGGCATACATGCTGTGGGGATGCTCGTGATCCACTCTGGGGCCTATGAAAACTGGGCCCATCAGGCAGTTTTATCCATTGGGGTAGATCTGAGAGATTCTGGACATTTTGCAGCTGAATAAAGCTGTTTAAGCTGAGCTTATTAGAGGCATTTGGAGAGGCAAATGGTGAAACAGCTCATTGTTTCCATTTGGACAGGCAAATGGTGTTACTTGGAGTCAGCACTCACAAGTTATATTGCAAGGGGTTTGCAGAGCTAACACAAAGAGCTGTGCAGCACCTTGGAGAGATGTGCTGTGCTGTTATGGAAGATGATACAGGAAACAGTAAAGATTTTATGTTTTCATTTCCAAATTGAGCCCAAGGCCTCATGGACTGAAGCAGTAGGAAGACATTTGGCCGTCAAAAATGCTTACTAACACTTACTGCTTGTTTGAGAAAGCACTCTGAGAAATTCCTAAGGAACAGAGACACTGCCTGGGGGAAATACAAGTTTCTGCAGGAAATGCTTTTTTTTTTCTTGTACTAGAGCTCCTTGAACATACTCAAATGTGGTGGGACAGTCACAAAACCTAAGACAAAAATATTTTTAAGATGTGTATCTTGTTAAAAGAGCCCGGTTACTGGTGGGCTGAAGACATGGTTATCTTTATGTTGTCAGAGACACTCCTTGAGAAATCAGTGATAATCTACAGGAAGGAGTCACAGCTTCAAGGGAGAGGTTGTGTTCTGCAACTTGATCTTGCATACAACTTGATCATACATACTTGATCTGATGATGGTAATTTATCTCTTCACAGAATTCATTGAATCTGTGTCGCTGGTCTTTTTATCTACTGTGGGAAAAGCATAAAAAATAACAGAAACTGAGACATAGTCAAAGGCCAGCCAAGGAGAAAAGCTGCCATAGAGACTGGTGGATGATTCACAGTTTTCAAATCTTCCTTCTCTGTCAGAAGCATTCTGTTTCTTGAGGGGAAAAAAAATAAAATCATTGCTGTGCAAAAAAAAAAAAAAGTTTTAAGAAGGAAACAAATGTTTAGAGAGTTGACTTGGCTGTAATTTTCTTTGCTCATATACTCTTGATATGTCAGTGCTTAAACTTTTTATGTGTGCATGAAGGGGGTACAGGGAATAATCAAATGTTAGTGAAGATGCCCCCATCTGTTTCATTATCTGAGGGTGTGAAGATGCTCTTTAGCTCACATAGTCCTTGCTCTTTCAGTTGCCACGTGGTCTCACTGCCCAGATTTCACATCCAAACCAACTGTGAAGAATTTTTTCCCAGCACATGCAGGAAGAGGGTTCCCAGCAGTCCCACAGTCCCATCCTTTTTGCAGAAGGCAACACAGGCCAGGTCCTTATTTAAATATTCCTTTCATTAAGACGTGGGGACCCTTTTCCTTTATTTATGAAATAAATGCAGGTCAGCCCCTGTCACCCACATCAGATGTACTCAGTCCCCCCTTGAAGAGCAAAAATGTTTTTCTCCAGTGCCCTGCCCTCCTCCTACTCCTAGTGCTCCCTGGAGCAGTCAAAAACATCCTCACCAAAAATCATCTGGCAAGGTCACCATCTGGGTACAGGAGAGGACAATGATGTGTCCTCTGTCCCAGCTGTGTATCTGGAGTGCATTTTAATGATGTCTGACAGCAGTGTACCTGTGTGCCTTGCTGTTCTGGACAAACCATGTTTCACTCCTACCACCCCTGGATGCCATGGCCCAACTTACCTGTGGGAAGCTGTGGCCCAGAGGGGCTCAGTGACACACGGGTGACAATTCAGGTGCATACTCTGTTATGTCTGTGCTGGCGCAAAGCATAGAAACTGCTTTGCTGATCAGTTGGAGCAGGGACATCCTTTGGATGCTGGGGAGTAATGGACAGAGATGAGAAGGCAAGATGTAAACAGATGTTGTGCTAGTGTCCAGAGACTGGAGTTAACAGGCACTGCATTGCACTGAGGCCATTTTACAACTTCTAGCTCCTCAGCAAGCTGTCACACGTCACTTGAGTGCATCTGCTCTGAGCTTCATTGTGTGGTAAAACAGTTAGCTGCTCTCTCTCTATCTCTCCAGCCCAAGCTAGTGACTTAATTTATGGTTTGTCCTTGCTTTGAATCATCCTGACTTAAATCATCCCATACCAACACACACTGAAGTCCTTGCAGATCAGTAGCATTTTGGATTAAGACTGTTATGAACCCCTGATGATGCTGATTTATCACTGTTCCCACTCGTGTTGTTTTTCTGTCTTCCCCACTGCAGATCTGCGCAGGATGACAGCTGGCTTCATGGGCATGGCTGTGGCCATCATCCTCTTTGGATGGATTATCGGCGTTCTGGGGTGCTGTTGGGATCGAGGCCTTATGCAGTATGTGGCAGGGCTTCTCTTCCTCATGGGAGGTAAGGATGGTGGTGTTTGAAGAAATGCATTTTTCTTGTTGTTTCCATGTTCCCTCTTTCCACATGTCCCTCCTTTTCTAAGTCACTGAAAATATGTTTTCAGAGTCGTTTTGCCTGATCTGGACTTGGTTTCATTCTGAGCTCCTTCTGGTGCATATCAAGGATCACGCAGTCATAGTTACATTTAACTTCCATCATAAAACTTGTCTGGAGTGTCTGTAACTCATGGTAGTAGAAAGGGTAATCTGAGTTTTTTTAGTGCAGTACTCCCCTGTTGGATGTAACACTGTCACTTAGTAAGCTCAGTAATAAAAATCCAAGGATTATGCAGATGTTATTCCCACCACTATCCAATTCCACAGTGGGACACTTTGATACCTGGAAACTGTGCTGAGAGTTATAATCTATATTTATTACTCATTGGTTGTTCTTGAGTCAAATATAACCTTCAGTTTATATCTCTCTTTCTTTGCTGTACCTATGAAGAGCATTCTATGTTTTCCTTTTCCCACTCTACATATACTTTCTTGTAGACTTCTCTCTGTAAGAACAATTATCAATCTAGCAGCCTTTTCTCCCACCTGCTCCTGTTTGTACTTGCTGTTCTCAAATACGGATGAGAAGGACCATTCCCTAACAAGGTCTAATCAATACCTCGTATAAGTGGTGTGATGGTTTCCTTCCCCTGCTGGTGATTCCGTGCCTGAAGTATTTTGTGATTGTATTTGCTTTTTTCATGCTGTATCACATTGGAAACCCACAGTCATCTTGCAATTGGGTGAGACATGCAGACCTTTCTCCACCTTTGTGCTTTCCTACTGATGCTCTCCCAATTTACAGCAGAGGTTTGGTTTATTAATCCCCAGGTACATGCCCTGACACTCTGTGCTTTTGAACTTTTTCCCATTCCTACTACACCAGCCCTCAAGGTCATCCAACATTTCCCATGTAATGTACCAGCCTTTCTTACTACAGATGCCATCCAAATTTTCTGTTAGCAGCAAATTTCAAGGCACAGTTACTTGAAATGAAGGGTGTGAGAGTCAAGCCCCAAACACAGCCCTGGCTGAATGCCTCAAAGTGAACACCACTACTTCTGTTCTCTCTTTTCTCTGCTGCTGATTTTTGTTTAGCTGGGTTTTTGCCCTCCAGGCAGATCATCACTTCTGTGCATTTTATCATCTGTTTATCTGTGCTGTGGTGTTACACAGATCAGTGTGTGACATAGAGGAAAGATTCTGTAGTCCCAGAAGAGGAGTTAAGTGCTGGAGTAACAAGTATTTATGTTCTAGTGGTGTTGTGCTGGTGACATTAGACATCAGTTCTCTCTGTGCCCACAAACACATTTGAAATCTGCTAGGACCTTGTGCAAGCACACACACTGGTCTTCATGGGGATGTCTGTAAATGGTTTGTTGTGGGTGTGAAAACATTATAGGCGATGGCTTGCCAGATGAGCTTGGTGTTTCTTATTTATTTAAAAGCCTAGTTTGCACAGGGGCCATTTTGTTCTAATCTGCTCAGATATCTGTGCAGTATTTAACTTACTACAGCCCAACATTCAGATTAAAACATTAAGAGTCCACTAAATAAGTACAGAAAACTTGCATTTATTAGAAACTAGCTATGTCTTGTTTACTATTCAGAAATTGTCATTATATATGGGCTGGTTTCCAGTGCAGCTGCAGAGATTACCTTTTAGCTCAAGGTTACTTGTGAGTGATTTGAAAGATGACTGATAAAGTTTCCAGGTGAAAAGAGATTCAGTTTTAACTGTGTGTAGTGGAATGGGTCACTCAAAAAGCCATCTTTTGGAGTGCTCAAACAACACACATTTCAGTGGAGATGGAGCCAAGGTCACACAACTGGGAACAGCCTCAGTCATCCCCATGGAACAAGCTGCTCCTTCTCAGAGAGCAGTGGCTCTGCAAAGGTCTCTGGAATTGTGGGTGCTGGGATCATCCAGCTGCACAGGAGCTCTCAGTGCAATACAGCAGCTAAATGTGTTATTTTTTATGGAATATGCAATGAGACCATGAGGTGGGTTTATCTCTGGGCTAAGCAAAACTATTTCTGAACATCCTAATCAGGTGTCAATGCTAAAGGAGGATGTGGAAAGAATGGGAGAGGTTTGCAGAAGAGCTACAAAAATGAGTTGTGGTTTGAAAAACACAGCATGCCACAAAAAGCCAATTGCTTGAAACTGTTTACCAGAAGATTTATAATTGACTTGAACACAGAGTGGAAGTACCTATGCAGTGGGAAGCCATCTGATAGTAGCATGCTCTTTGCATAGACAAAATAATAACCAGATCCAGCAGTTGGAACATGGAACTAATTTAAATGAGACACACTAGATTATTTTATCTGCCAAATTCTGTCAAGATGTGTAATATTATAAATAAAGATGTGCTGGGAGGAGATCAAACTTATTTTCTGCTTCAGTGCACACACATGGATCAGTATTACCCAAAGGTTACCCTCTTTCTTGTTTTGCACAAGTCAATAGCAACTGCTATACTGATTTCTTTTAACAGCAAGTGTGCATAAAGTAACATCTACAAACTGAAGCAGTCAGTTAATAAAATACACAACTAGAGCCATCTAATCTAAAAGTCAGTAGCTATCAATGTTTTCAGACTGTGTCATGTGTTACATGGTCATTCCTTTTACAGCCAATGAGTCTTTTAATTTGAACTTTTTTAATGCTGGACGGTGTTTGAATACAAAACTGTTGCTTCTGTCATGCCATAAGTGCTGTCTACATATTATTGTGCTGTTTCTTAAAATGCATGGAGACAGAATGCCTCTTAGTTTTGCCTTTTTCTCAGGTCCAATAATGGGAAAACTGCTTTGGAAGGTTTCTGCCATCTGACCTCATTGCAGCTGAGAGGAGAGGTGCTCAATTGGTAGCCATAGAATCAGACAGAAATCGAACCTTCTCTTCTTGTCTTGGCTATGTTTGTAGCATTTGCTCTTTTTTTTTTTTTTTTCTAGACAAATAGTTCTTTTTCAATGCTTAAACATTGCCAGCTTAACATATCTATGGGGTTTTTCCCTTAATGCCCATAATTCTTTGAACAGGAAATCTCAACAGAGCACTGAGAAGCGTGCTATAATAATCTAATAAGACCAGACGTGGTTTGCTTGGACCTCTGGTTCTTTATTATATTTACCAAACAGTCCTCCTGCTAACCTTGCCTCATAAGGACTTGCTTTACTTTGCTTGATCTAATTTCTCAAGCAAATTGCTGAAACAAGTCGTTTACAAAATGCAGGCCATTATTTGGTTTTTAGCTCATCTGGAATCCAGGACATGTAAACTATAATTGAGAGTCTGTTTTACACTGCTATTCTGCATATTTTATAGCAAGCTAAAAATTATTAATAATTCATCTTTTCTGTTTGGTCCAAATGTATATGTATCAACAGCAATCACAGATCCCTTACGGCTTCCACAGTTATTTTCCATAATTTTTGGTATTTATTGTACAATTTATACTTGGATTCCTTCTCTTGAATGATAGTGATTGTCTGACCACAGTAGGATTTTTTTTCAGTCCTCATCTTCTACAGAGCCAGATGGATAATGTAAATTATGTTTAGCACTTTTTGTCTCACTATGCATGACGGTCTTGTTGCACTGCCTCCTGTACCTAGAATTACACTATTGTTGCATTCCAGCATTGGCAGTATCATTTTACCCTGCAAGGTGGGAGAGTTTCCCTTTTTGATAGTTTCTTCATATGGAATTGTGCTCTTAAATTTCACTGTGATTAGTTCATTTTATTCATCTTACTTGAGACTGTTTTATTCTATTACAGAAGTGGGTCACACTCAAATTATACATGACTCCAAGCACATCCTCTTGCAGGTTCTTGTGTTTTCTCTTCATGCAAATTACTGAAAATCTGCGCACCAGTAGAATCTTCAACCAGTAATTTTGTAATTTTATAATAATTTCTGGAACCTTAGGAGCATCTGTAACATTACTTCCAAATGTCAGAGTCCTGTGGCAAAATCCTTTCATGCTCATAAAGTACCTAGTCTAACAGGAATTCAGTTAAAGATCTACCTGAGGAAATGCATGTGGGATATTTTATACATTGTGTTTTGACCAAAGCAAATTTATTTGCACCAAAACGATGCCTTTGCATTTTCAAGTCTAGACGTGGCCACCTCATCAGTTCCCAGGAAGTGGTGATCACATTTTCTGGCTTTGAGCAGTTCTTTTGAAAGTATTCAAATCCTTGACTGGTTTGGTTTTATTATCATGGCAGACCTGCCAGTTTTTTTTGTTGGTGTCTTCACTCTCTCGACATCTAATTTAGCCAATATTGTCAAGGTCAAATGTCGGTTTTAGTTCCAGCTCCAAAGAGCTGAGATGCTACGAATTGGCACACTGATAACTCTACTAAGGCAAATTCCATGGTCTCCAGCAATCCCTTCTTTCAGTTCTCCATCAAGTTGTTTGTGAATATTTCCTGTATCATGATTAGTGAACAAGCTGATCCATCTAATCCTACGTTTTTCTACCTGCTCTCCAGCACATTCATCCACAGGATTTTCTTGTTTCAGCATCTCAGATTCTGCTAGGTTTGCAGTCATGCAAACCCAACCTCACCACATCTTCTGTTAATGTACTCGCTTTATAAAATCGTCTTTTAATGGCAATCTCTGATAGCCTGATGTTTTCCCAGGAGAGCTGATTTCAGTCAGCTGTATTGAAATATCATATGGCTTGCATTATTTCTCATTTGAGGGCATGGCTAACTTCTTACCTAAATACTTCAAAGCCTTTTTCCTCCTCATCAGTGCCTGCTGTGGGGAAAGTGGGGTGGCTGCCTCCTGATGGCATGATCCAGTGTTTCGGCAGTAATTTCATCCTCCCCCTCTCTAACTTGTGCACCTCCCTGCTGAACTGCTGTCTGTTGTCCCAGCTGGAAATACAAAATGGCACTTCCAATATCATGTTTTGGTACTTGCCTCAGCACACAATTATCCTGGGCCAAAGCTACATCACTTGCCTTCACAAATGTATTGAAAGACTGACAAAGAATGACATTTTCTCACACTTAACAGAACTCTGTCCATCAGCTGCACATCCATGTATTTTCCTTTTGTAAGTCTGTAATTTGTACGGAGAACACATTTCAGTGAAATAGTTAGAGGTTTTACTGCATGCCTAACAAGGCAGCCCTTCAGGGAGAGACTTCTGTGTTGTCTTATTTCGTTCCAAATTTACTGCAAATGAATGTAATAAATCATCTCTGCACTTGTTTACTCTTTTGCCTGTTCTCTTCACTCTTATCAGGTCTGCCAGTTTTGTCTTGTGACATACACTTTAGGATGACTTTATGGTTTTTCCCCCATTTGCTAACAATTTCCTTAGAGAAGCATGTAATTTTACTAGCCTAGCAAATAGTCATTATTCTTTGCAAAGTCAAGTGAGTTTCTTGCTGTAACCTTGCTTTGAGCCAATTAGAGATTTTACCATTAATAATTCAGTCTCTAATTAGTCTATTTGGAAATTATTCCAGCTGTTAAATGCCCTCACATGTGATTTGGCTTCACCATGCAGATCTGTAATAAAATGATCTGGAGTCTCATATAGCTGCTCATTTCTTGTCTTTGCCTAGTGATATTTTTGCCTGAGGTACTGGGCTTGGAGCTTTGCTTGGGAGTCTGAAACTTCCTTTTCTACTAGCACTGAAAGGTCTGGAAGTCATGCTGTACACATATAGTAGTAGTTTGGAGTTCTTCTGGCCTGATTTTTTTTGTTCTAGCATTTGCTTTCAAAAAATCAGGAATTTCTTTCATCCTCTCCTCCCTTGTCGCCAGTGGTGATCTGCCAGACGGAGGGTTTCAAGTGCCATTTACCAGTTCCACTTTTGCCACTGATTTGGGCTTCTTCTGACCCCCTCTAGGAGTGCTGCAGAGGCATTACTCTCTGTAGCCTGTCCATACTCAGAGGACCCAGGTCAGGGTTAGAAAAGCTTCAAATCTTTCCCACAGCAGAGGTGATCACCTATTCATTCCAATGCTGGTTGCTGCAGTAAAGATAAGCAGGCAGGAAAGATGTGTGAGAGGGAATAAAAAATTAAGTTATGCAGGTGTGTTGGCATAATGTAATGTTTTATTTCAGATATGCAAGAGAGAATTTTTTTAAAGAAATAAAGAAAAACCCACTTATGTATGTTATGAGTGCTTTCTTTTTTAAATTTTAAACTAGGGAGAAATAGCTTTTTATGAGTAATTTCCAGCCTTCTCGGAAATACTTGCAAAATGTTCCTTTCCTCAGTCCAGGGGTAAGGCAACAAAATGCTCTATTATCCTCACAGCCAGAGGACGGACCGACCATTTAGACTGGGTCACCTTCCCGTGCCCCAGCTGTGCCGCGCTTCCTGCGGGGCTGTCGCCAGGTGCCAGCGGGGACGAGGACACACCCAGGGCTCTGTGCCAGTGCCATCAGCTGTCACAGCACGACTCGCTGTGCCCAGGAGCTGATGGCCAGGCTGGGATGCCAACCCCATCACAAAGTGGGGCTTCAAAACAGGGCTCGGGAGCCCGTGCAGCGCCGCTGTCAGTGTAGCTGTGCTGCACTCGCCCGTATCCTCTGTCGCTCCCGCCTCCACCGAGAGCCTTGTCTTCCAAACCCCCCGGCTGTGCTTCCTCCACCCGTGCTGTGCATATGTTAGGAGATGACAACGCAGGCATCTGTGGATTTGCAGCCGTGGATTGTTACCAGCTGTTGAGTCATTTGAGTCTCAAATTTAACTCACTGTACTTTGAAAATAGCACGTAATGGTAGAAAATAAGAGTGTTTATTCTACACAACTGTGGTCCTGCCGTCTCAAAATAATCGTTCCACTGCTGAATAATTTAACAAAAATGGAGCAATTTAATGTAGCAGGTGTAAGGCAAAGCTCTGTGACTGACATCTCCTAGGCAGTTATGAAGTACCTTCATAGTAGCTGCCAAGAGGAAGCAAAGAGAAAGATAAACAAAGGGAGAAAGGAAGAGCCATTCTTTGGAATTCATTAGGAAATATGATATGTCCCACAGGGCACCTAGGATTTCTATTTTTCATTAATAATCAAGGTTTCTACCCATTCTTCAAAATATTTACTTGTGGTGACACGATCAACCACAACAATGAATATGAAAGGTATTTCTTCTGATCATATAAATTTTTTTCATTTATACAGCATTATTCTTTGAAAGTTCAGTTTCTTGTGCTTCTTCCAAAAAAATGGAATAGTTTTTAGAAAGTTTACATAATTTATTTTTTTCCCTATGTAAAGGCAAATATAAATGCACATGTGTGTGCACAAGTGTATGCAGACAGATCTTAAACAGCAGCATGTGATCCTTAGAAAAACCAAGATCTGCAGTAAGTAACTGGAATATGAATTGTGAAGCTTGGGATAAATACAATTTTCACAAAGGCATAATACCTTTGGCCACTTTGAAGAGTATTTATAATTCAAAACAAGTTGGAAGACTGGAAAAAAATGAGATACCAATCATGTTTTATTCCTGTGGGAGGTTCTAAATTAATGATGACTGCAGAGGAGCCTAAAAATTTGGCAAAACTCCCTACAGACCACTGTGAGAACTTATTTATGTGGATTGACCTCCAGATGGAGACACAGGCTGGTTTGAATCAAGAGATGCCATAAATGGGTTATGAAAGTGTTTGAGACCAGCCTCAGCACAACAAAATGACCCCCCCTCTGCCATGCCTCCCTCACCACACACGTGAACACTCTGGCTCCTACCTGTGCTTCTAGATAAATTTTGCATTACGTTCTAAAGTGATTTAAGGCTTTGAGTTGGAACAAGCTTGAGTTAATGTACAGCATTAATAGGCTTTAAATGTTTAAACCTCTCAAAGGCTCTGGATTATTTAAGACCCTCAAACACATGACAAGGGTGTCGTGGAAGGCAGAAAAGGAGCTGATGAGGGTCTTTTTGGACCGGTGAGGAGAAGCAGAACTCAGAGCAGTCATGCAGGTTTTATGCCCATCAGGAAGCAATGTAACAAGCCAAGAGCATTCATATTCAGGAAATAAGATTCAACCTGTTTCTAAAAATGTTCTTTTATGCTTTTAAGGATTTGTCCCTCTTTATGGGGAGTTATGAGGAAATTGGGGTTCTTAACTGTGGAGAAGACAGGCTCAGGGAGACTATTCCTCTTTACAACTACCTGACAGGAAATTGTAGCTATGAAGGGGTTGATCTCTTCTCCAAGTTACAAATCATAGAACAAGAGGAAATGGCTGCAAATTGTACCAGGGAAGCTTTAGATTGGGTAATAGAAAAAACCTCTGCACCAAAAGTGTTCAAGAGTTGTGTAGATGTGGCACTTAGGAACATGGTCTAGTGGTGGATTTGGCAGTGCTGGGTTAATGGTCGGACTTCATGATCTTAGAGATCTTTTCCAGCCTAAGCAATCCTATGATTCCTTTAAAACATCTCTCCCTGCAGAGTTTGTGATGTCTCTCACAGACCTGGTTCAAGGTCGTGTTCCTTGGTCCCATTTTAGGCCAGGTTTCTGGAGTCTGAAGTGTGGCTTTTCTTTTCTTATGTCTTTCAAAACCAGGATACTGGCAGATACACGTCCAGACATGTATGTGTGGATACCGGTTCACCGTACATGCACATGTCCTGATATGGGGGTAGAACTGGAACTCCTTCTTCATCCAGACCAGCGAACCATCAGTGATGAGCTTTTAACAATGTTACCACTTGTCTTTTGAATGCTGTTGAATTTCCTATTTTCACTCAAAAATAAATATTTAGGAAATCACTCAGGCAGACATACATCCCTTTTGCCATATTTTGATGTTAATATATTGCCAAGATGGCCTGTTGAGCATTTCCCAGAAATTTCCTAGAAATTCCTATTTCCTAGAAAAAAGTTGCTCAGCAGATGGCAGGACAAGGCTTAAAAGAGCTGGGGGTCCATGTTACATCTTAACTGCTGGTGCTTCTCTCTCCTCTCTGGTGAACCAACAACACATTTTGCATTTTTTTATTTATTTATGCTGGCTCATTTTGAAAAGGAAACAGGAGATTCTGGAAATAGGAAAGATCACTCACTTTCACAATACAGATATCTGTGTGTCACTGCCTCTCAGCAACTAAAACGCTCTTTTATAATTTCATGTTACAATACTCCTCAAGGGGAATCATAACTCTCATTTACAGCATAAGTTCAAATGCAGAGTTATATCTTTTGTCTCATAGGATATTATTTTCACTAGATGTTATTTTTTTTCCAGTACCTCAGGAATATATCTGATTCTCTAGGTGAATACTGGCACACCTGGCATTGAAATGTTGAAACCTGAGGTAACATCTCCATAAGAAAACAAGGGTGGGATATAGATGTGTTTTTTGCGAGTCAATAACAACAACTGTACTGCTGAGTGTAGTCATTTAGAAGTATTGTTCTGTGGGGCTTTTTTTTTTCCCGGAAGGAAAGGCTCGACAAGATAATTCATTGTCAACTCCATAGCATTTGATCTCCATGGAAACATTACCAGCTGACTTCAAAGTCAACCTTCAAATGTGTTGTGGGTTGTTTTTTTTTTCTTGTGGCTCATTTCTGATGCTCCTAGATGTGCACTTGCAGGCTGTGGGGAAAGAAATACCACCACAATTTCATCAGCCTTGTACCTGATCATGGGAGGGCACTGACACTTAGGAGAAGGAGAGAAAAAGCTTCTTTAATGAGGTGCAGAGATCTCATAGTCTGGAGCAAAAGATAGGGCAAGTAGTGTATGCAACTCTAATTCATTGTTTTTCTGTCCTAGCTCATATCTGTCTCCCGGAACTTTGTGTCCAGTAAATTAAGGAGTCAGCTCTGTCTGGATTTTCAGCAGGAAGAGCTGTTCATATTCCTCCGTGTGTTCAGTTCAAGTCAGCTATACTGATTTGTAATTTCTCCCTCACCAGGATGGGAGGTACTGGCAGAAGCATCAGTACCTTCTAAAGTTACGAGAACAGACAACTTAGCGTAGTCCGTGAAGGGCATGCAATCAAGTTCCTTCTCAGAGATGTCAATAGGTCTTTGGGAGGCTGACAGAAGGTAAAATAAAGTAGAAATAAAGCAGAGGAGACAGACTGTGCAGAAATACAAAAGACTTCCCCACCCACAGCCCTGGAAAACAAGTACTGTGTGTTTTAAAATTCAGTGGGTGTCCCATATCCTTTAATAATGTCACTAGGCCTTTGATCTGTTGTTGGCTTCTGAATTCCAATGGCAAGATGCACCAAAGCCAAAGGAAGACAATGAAAACAGAACTGGCATTTATTATTGGGTTGGTCTTTTTAAAAGGAAATTTTGCTGAGTTGTTTTCATGCCTGGCATAAAAGTGGAAAGACTGCACATGCAACAGAAGGAAGATTAATACTGGCATGATTTGTTAGACAGAAAAGAAAACCTTACAGAGGGAATGGGGAGAAAATTTCTGTGTGTGGCATATCTTTTTGTTAAATGCAGAGGCTGAAGCAAGATTTAGATTCACTTTCTTGGCTCGTCAGGTTGTCAGCTCAGAAAACAACATTCCCCTTGGGCAAATCACTGCTGCACTCGTTTGGTGTAATCTGCCTGGACAGAGTCCAACTGGACACTGGAAACTGCATTTAAAAAGCAACAGGAAAAAGCTATAGATGAGTAGGGCCTTCCTAATTTCTGCCCAACCTGGCTCTTCCAGGGCATACAGAGATAAGTCATGACAATGAACTTGTATGGGCTACAGAAGATGAGCAGGTATTTCCTCTGCAACAGGAAAGGAGATTTCAGCATGATCCTTTAGGACTGTACAGTGTCAGTCTAGTTTGTTGCTTGCAAGCATTTATGTGGATGATGTAAATGTCATAGTGGTGCCCTGCACTAAGTGGTTCTGGCAGACCAGACAAAACTGCATTTTATTTTGATATTTGACTATTCTCTCTCATTAACTGTACCAGCACATATAGAAAGAATTTTCTGTTCCTAACAGGTCAACTCAGGGAAACAGTAATAGAGCCCACAGACTTTTGTAGTAAAGATCCTGAAAGTTGTACAAGCAAAGAGTCCTTTGGTCACTTGACAAAAATGAATGGATAGGCTTTTCTCCAGCACCTAAAGGGGAAAATATCCAAATCAGGAAGCCACCACCATCAGTCCCAGTGGCTTCTTTAGTACTGCCTTCATCAAACAGAAGGATTAAAAAGGCATGTGAGTAACTATCCATTTAGACCTGAAAGTATTCCCTCTAGAAGTATTTATAGTGGCACACAGTAGGCAATATGGAAGAAGGCTGCATTGAATTTACTTGTGCTTACCTGTTGTCCAGTCTTGTCTTGAAGAACATCTATCAGTAGACTTTTCAGCAATTTAGGATTTCCTGCACAAGAAAAATTACACGAATCCTCCGAGGCTCCTTCTGAGAGATGTCCAATTTTTTGACTGGAAGAAAAATGGTCTTACATACTTAGAGGTGTAATGAGCTCATTACTAAAAGACCAGATACAACATGGTACACAGATTCCTCATACTACAGAACATGTCCCATGACAAGGTGAACCCAACCTGACTCCACAAGTTTCCCTTTAGCTCTGACAAATGCCTAGGGTGGGAAGCACCTGCCTAAGGTACAGCTTGATAGTGAACTCATGTGTCATCATCTGTGGCAAATCTGAGGTGAGGTGGAGTCACTTGAGCTTGTTCAGACCTCCAGTACCTCTTTCTGTTTAATCTTTTGGCCTCTGCCTGGGTCATGCTGTGAGCTCCACATTGCAGAGGATGAAAGCACCTGCCAGAAGCCTCTGTATGTTGCCAAGCATAGTGTGTGCCAGCACGCAGATGGGTTAATTTTTCTAACTTTGGATTAGAATTTTTCTTCATTTTGACACTGAGGTCCTTTCTTTGCTTTCTGCTCCAGTAAAATCAGAATAATATCACAGTAGTACAACTGGCACAATTTTTGCTGTCTCCTGTGTTGTGGCTGCAAGTTCATGACCCGTTATGTTTGCTTAATGGCTGTAGTCAACCCACTTTATTATTGCTAGGTTATTTTGGTTGGGTCATAGGAACCATCATTGCTAAAGTACTCAGAAGTTTATTCACTCAGGCTTTGATCTAAAAGCTTTCTTCTCTGCCTAGTCCATCAAAACTTTGTGCCTTTATCTAAGTAATGTTGCTTTTGCCTTACGTGCCAACTCACAGCTTCAGAGAGTGCTTGCTCACGGCTGTAGCTCACTGGCTGTGGCTGTGCACAGCATGGGTGTCCACTCCCTGTGCAGTCCCATGCCCCGAGGGATACAGTCATGGAAATGCCACCGTGTGCAAATCTGCAGTGTGAAATATGGACGGACACTTGTATCCACAGAGCAAACTGGAGTTCAGCCCTCAGCTGCTGTAGCATTGTTCCTATATATGAGATACTGATTTACACAAGCCTAAGCGTGGTCCCCATTAAGTGTTTGGGGTTGTAGCTGAGGACACATAATTCTCTGGTGCCATAAGAAATTACAGCTTGTGCAGCAGCAGTCCCTAGACAGGCACACAGGGGAGGTGACACACAGCAGGAGCACAGATCTGGCATTTGCTGGGCACCTCTGGCACCTTATGAGGCAGGAGGCCAAAGGCCAAATGCAAACCACATTCTGAAAGTGGCTATAATGCAATATCATGACAGACCCTGCAGTTTATCTGGTCCATGGTATAAGATAAAAATGCATTAAGTCCCAACCCAGGTGGGGATGTAATCTCACAAGGACACTGCACTAAATCTCCATCACCCAGTCAGATTTATCCTTCCATCTCCGCTTTTATCATAAGGGCAATTTTCCAGTAAACCCCTTGCTATTCTGCAGCCTATTGGTGATGCTGCAAGCTGCTTCTGCTGGAACAGTACATAATTAAGCAATAATTTATATTCTATGCGTGTATGCACAGAGCAATAAAGTGTTCTCAAGAGCTGCGTGCTGCTGAGGCGTTTAATCCGTGCGCAGAAGGAGTTTACTGCAAAGCTGCTCCCTCCCTCCAAAAGGCTTTTGTCATCACTGTATTGGGAGGGAATTCGGTGTATTCTTTAAGAATTTCATTTGATTTGGATATAATTTAAATAGTTAATGCTACACACTCCACTTTAGGATCAGACCTAATTTTATTTGTTTGTTTGATGTACCTTGAAAATAGTAAAACCTAGCAGGGCAGAGAGAAAGTAAAGATAATGTTTCACTTGTGAGGTTTTTTTTCTCCCATAGCCCTATAATAAAATGATGATAATTAAGTAAACAGCATTACTTCCAAAGACATTAGTGGCCGCAAGAAGCTACTAGAAATACTTTAAAGGCAGAGATTTACATTTATTTGAAAACTGCATGGTTTCAAAGGACATCTTAAAATCCATACCTTTGCAGTTCTCTTTTTATCTACCAATTTTTAAGTAATACTTGACATTTCTATATGCTTTAAAAAATAACAGAAGGTGAGAAGAATCAGGTTTTGGGGTTGTTTACTTTGTACATCTGACAGCACAGTTTGTGAGTCATTTCTATCTGTTGCGGGGGGAAGGGAGAGAATGAACATCATTCTGTCAGATGCGAAGGAAATGATTTCCAAATCATGAGACAAATGATCTGTAGGAGGAGGGTCTCAGAGATGGGCTTCGTGCCCAGATCATTTTAATTACTGGCTTTTTGGATTTCCCATGCCTTCAAATTGGTGATGCCTCCTTCAGGTTCCAGTCAGACACCTCCTCTCTAATAATAAGGATGAAGGTGTTTAGATGAAGCTGCTGCCAACAGGGTCTGTTTATGCCCTAGCACCATGAAGGTTCCCCTTCATCTGCAGTGCATCTAAGAAAGGCACCAGTTCTTGTCTCAAGACACCAGGGACCTTGGGAAATCCCTCAAGCTCTATCGCTGTGGAAGTTGAGGTCTGTGGGTGAAGGACGTGGCTTCTGACATGGTTCAAGGGGATACTGGCATCAGGGAAAATTCAAACAGATTTGCTATGGATGATTTGAGCCTGTTTGTGTTTAAATCAGTTCATTCACAAGCAGTTTTGGTCTCCCCTGGAGGTGAGGTTTAGAAACTGTGGAGGCATTGCAGACCCTCACACAGCTGGGCTAAATGAAAAGAAAGGGACATTTACAAAAAAGAAAAAATTAATTCCTTGCAGCAGAGGCCCATGGCACTGCTTGATATAATCATGCTTGAAAACAGCTACAGCAAAGGGCTCTGACTCATAATCCACGTGGAATTAGGCTTTGACCAACACTGACATTACCTTTCCCTGCCATCCCTCTTCAGACCATGTCTACCTCTACAGCAAGGATGCCAGGACCCCAATCTTATATACATATATAGCAAATAAGTTCATCTCTGTCCTAAAAAACCTTCCAATCTAAATGAAAGGGACATTCAGTGTAATTTTTAATATTATTCTTTAATATATAAGAAAGACAGGCACAAGATAGCCAAGAGATATTTAATAGCTCAGGTTCTCAAACCACTGATGATCATCAACCCATTAGCAGGACAGGGACAGTCAGAACCAGGCCAAGATGAAGGGAGGCTACCTGACAAGGAGTCAGGATGGAGGTTTGACTACATGTCAAACAGCAGTTTCTGTGGCACAGACACAGCTTTACATGAAATTTCATCTCCCACTTGATTGAAGCATTTTGCAGTGACACATGAATTACCTGTCAAAAATCCCACTGTTGCCGTGTCTCATTCATTAGGTTTCACTTAGGAGGATAATGTGTAAATCCCAGCACAAAGAACTTTGCGAGTTCTGCTCCCCCCAGCTGCTGAAGGACATGGCCTTTATCTCCCTGTGCAGCTCATGTACCAGTGAGCTCCTATTGACACCTGCCATTCACATTTTGTGCCAGGGCCATGCCTGGACCACCAGCCTTCAGGTCTGGTCATCTGCTTGGACCACAGCTATGGGGAGTGTTTTTCACAAAGAAATTAAAGTTTGTGTCAGTGCAGTTTCCAGGGGATCTGGGGCATTAGTGCACATGTAGGAGGATACTTCACTGACAGCAAAAACTTGGAAGGAAACTGCAGAAAGGTTCAGTTTGACTTCTGGGGAGAAAAAGGATTATAGGGTTGGGAATGCTCATGACTTCCTGCAGTCCTGCTGTCTCTGAAGCACTGTGTCTGTAGTGCAGAGTGTCGTGGTCAGGAGCAACAGCCTCCTTCCTCCTACCACCTCAGCTCCATGTCTTACCTGGACTAGCAGAGGCTTCCTTTCCATGGGTAAGCTCAGGTTCTGCATCCCTTTTACCCATGACTCCTTCACTACAATGGCCAACAACTGCAATTTGTAAGGATGATCTTTTGTGTTATGACTGCCAATTCATGAGGAAAAGCTACTGAACAGTCATGAGGTAGGAACCTTGGTTTTCATCAGTAGCCTTCCTGGTGAGAGGCCAGATTAACTATAAGCAGGATCTTCCTTGCTTGGCTGAACACAAGCAACACATAGGACTCATAAAATGGCCATAAAGATTTTTCTAGAGGGCGTAAAATGGAATTTTTTGTGTCTGCAATGAACAGCACTAGAGAGACAGATAAGTCTGTGTTGTACAAGACATCCTGCAGAAGCACTGGGGGGTGAAAGGCTGAGGACTGTGCTCTGCACTCTGTGACATTGTGCATGGCAGTCATTATTTGTTATCATGTGTTAGCATGTTCTCCAGAAAGGGGCCAGGCTTTTTTTTTAGAGAAGTCTCATGCTTGTGATTTGCTTAGTTCTCTAGTGTTGTTACTTGCTCCTCTTTGTTGTTCCTTTGTTAAGGGACAGAATACCCTCAGCAAGGTGGAGTGCCAATATACTGGGCACTGCTCAAACACAAAGAGAAAGCAACACTCATTGCACTGAAGAGCTTGTGAATAAAACAGCCAAGAAAAAGCATGAAAGCTTTCAAATACGGGGAGTATTTGAAATCCAAAGTTATTTCCTTCCCTTTTGTATTTAGCAAATGCAGCTTTAGTCTGGCCACACAGATTTTCCCACCCACCTCTCTTAACAATCTTATATTTAGAGAGAGCAGAAATTACCGTGTTCTTACTAGCAAAGAAATGCCTTCCCTGTCATTTTCTAACCACAACCATTTGAAATGAGCCACAGAGCTCAGCTGAGAGCACAGTGCCTCTGAGGCATCATTTCTTCCCTGATCCCACAATGTTCTAGTCATTCTGACATAGAACACAGGGAACAACCACATTCTTGTCAAACATCTTCATATTACTGAATAGCTTAAGTAACATAGTAAAACATGGAAAGGACATGTGGTTTTTAATCAAACAGCCTGATTTTTGACTAATGGATTGTGCGATGGTGATCTCCTCATCCATCCTACTCTGTGCTTTGAAGTAGTGTAAGACAACTCCAGAGCCTGGGATCTTACGAGGCTTTTGCAAGAATCCAGATCACTGATTGCAGACTGCTGGGGTGCTGGTGGGAGGCAAGAAGGCTGTTTTGAACGAAATAGGCACAGTACCTACTGCATCTTGCTGGTCCTCACTGGTGCCCAGTGGCACTCCCATAATGTGAGTATTTGTGAATATCCTGGGCCATCTGGCAGCTGTACGTGGCATTAGCAGAAGTACCTAACCTGTACAGCAGAGACTATCTACAAGTGACATTCCAAAATACAGTGGAAAAAAGGCCATACAAACAGGCATAGGAGTGATCAGAAGAGGGAACCGTAACAGTGATCTCACTGCAGGTCCATGATAGAAATTTGCCTGTAGATGCAATGCCTATGTGATGTTCCTGCTAAATAAAGGAAGTGGGTATAATGGAAAGTCCACGCATTTTGGTGATGTGGGTATGTTCCTGCAAATGCTCCCAGTTTCTGTACTGAATTCCATGGGAATTCACCAAATAATCTTACCTCTGTGTTCAGAGTGGGGAGGGTCAAATTCATTTATTCAATGCAACTGCAATTAAAAAGAGCAAAGCAGCAGAGAAACAACAGCAAAAGTGTTCCAGAAGAGAAGCAGAGCCAGGGGCAGGAAGCAGTAGAAGGAAGCAAGGACATCTATTAAGCAGAAGACAGGAGCTTGTCATTAAAACTAGGCAGATTGTGACTGCTTAGGAAGATTATGCTGGTTTAGGGATGGGACCAGGAAGATGAGGACATTCCTCACCAGCAGCTGTAAGTGAACAGATGCAAGACATGCTGCGCAGGTAGCACATGTTGCACGCTACTGATCCATGCATGGACAGAGGGAGGACACACAGGACTGACTGTGTGTGCCCTGTAGCATGAGTTCTGTAGGCTGCCTTCTGTGCCCAGGGTTCTCCAGGCAATTCAGAGAGGCCCACAAAGGGAGGAATTAGAGAAGAAAAATAAAGTACCAACTTCACACTGACGTGAGTCGTTATCTCTTGTGGCAGGTGTATCTGTAGCATCTGTATCTATCCATTATTTGGTGTGTGGGTGGCAATTGTGACATTTCAGGAGCTCAGACTTTAGCTTCGATGAAGCTGGAGGCCAAAGATCAAAATTAGACTGATCTGGGTGGGATAAAGTTCAGCCTCATCTGATATGTGTGTCTTTCCATAACACCAACTGACAGAGTTAGGAAGTTTGTCCTCGCCGTGTTCTCAGGAAGAAATAAGAAATGAAATATTGCTGCAGAGATGGAAAACAAGAATAGGATATTTTGAAGATTTCAGCAATATGGCAGAGGGCATCTGGATTGAAACTGGAGTCATGCAGAGGGCAGAATCTGAGTTTTGTGAAGGATTTAAAGATTTTTTAGTGATATTTAAAAGGAGACTGTATAATGAAAAATTCTGTATTTTGATATAAGAAAAGCATGAAGAAAATCTCCCACATAAGTTCAAATGTACATTTCAACAGAGCCAGAACATGACAAGTATATTGTAATATTCTATAAAGCCTATCAGTGAAAAATTGGAATGAAACAAAAAAATCAGGTTTATTTTCCCTCCCAAAAATGTCAAAACAAGATTATTCATTCTGCATTTACTCTGTAAAGCAAAGTTTCAGAAAAATCAATGGTTCTATGGAGCATTCCAGTTCCCAAGGGAGTGCTCATAATGAAAAAGTGTTCCTGTTGAAGTTTCTCCATACAGCTCTGTTCAGCAGCAGATCAATAATCAAGGCTCTGGTGGCACTCAATTCTTTCTCCATGGAGCCTCCACACTAAGCCACTCTTTATACAAACGTCTTCCCTTAGGCACTTCCTTACTGCTTGCACCAGCTCTTCTCATGCAGCTTGGAAAGGGGTATGTCTATCACTCTTCTAACTTCTCTTTGTTTTTTTCCTCCCTCCTTCTCCCCTTCCCACTCTCCTCCAGGAACCTTCTGCATCATTTCACTGTGCACGTGCGTGGCTGGAATCAACTTTGAGCTCTCCCGCTACCCCCGCTACCTGTACGGACTTCCCGACGACATCAGCCATGGCTATGGCTGGTCCATGTTCTGTGCGTGGGGGGGCCTGGGCCTCACTCTGATCTCTGGCTTCTTCTGCACTCTGGCCCCTTCTGTCCAACCTGTCCCCAGGACCAACTGCCCCAAATCTAGACCTGAGAACGGGACAGTGTGCTAAATCAAATAGCAGACAAGTACACACACACAAAGACATGTATATATATATATATATATATATGCCTAGGTATGCCTATACGTGCATATATATGTATATATAATTATATATATCTAAAATATCAAATTAATGCCAGTGCCAAGGTAGAGCTGAGTCCAACATGGCACTCACATCTCCACTGGACTCTGTGTTGCTTCATTCTTCCTCACAGTGATGGGAAAGCTTTTCTCTCACATGGCTTTTCCATCCAACTCTTAACTTCAGCATCATACCTTAGAGGTCAAATGAACCTACAGTTGCACCTACCTACTGCCATTTGGGAGGGGGAACAGGGGATCCATGTGGGGAATCTGGAACCAGAATCTGTACAGGACATGGTGGGGGCAGAGGCGTGGGGGGGATGACACTAAAAACATGTCCGTTGCAGCCAGAAGGGAAAATATAAACAGCAAGCAAATGAAGCATTTGAGCCACTTCAACAACACACGTCCTCAAGGCCATTATCAGAAATCCACCCATGTTCTTTTTCTTTCTTAAAACAAAATGACAGAAGTTGTGTCATTGGTTTTGGGGTTTTGTTGGGTTTTTTTCTCCTGAAAATGCAGAAAACAAAATGGACAGAATGTGTGAGGAAAAGTAGAAAAGCATTTTCTCTTTGCCTGCCAAACTTTAGAGAGAAGCAAACAAGTGAAAATAATAATAACTAATAATAATAAAAAAAATCTAAGAAAATAAAACCAGAAAACAATAAAAATCTCCAAGAGGACATCTCAGCGGACTTTCCAACAATGTGGTTTTAATCTTCCAGCTGCCTTACATCCAGGCTTACAAATGAGGCTGAACTGCTAATGTAAATGCAGCAGGAGGCCTTTTGAAAATGCTGTGATACATGTGTGTACAATTTTTTCTTCCCTCTGACTTTTTTTTTTTTTAACAAAAAAAATAATTTAAAACATTGCAATGTGATTGTCCACCAAACCATCCATGCTGTGTTTGTGGCCCAAGACTGAGGCACCGCAACGGCAGAAGCGTGAGGAAAGCCGTCAGGTCTGAGACAGCGTGTCTTCTCTGGTGGATTTCAGCAGGTTTTTTTTTTTTTCATGGAGCTTCTGAGAGTTCAGGATGGTGGATCCAGGGGAAGACTGACGAAGGAGAAGGGAGGTGGGGGAAGGCCTGGTAGCTTTTTTTGCCAGAGATTTGATGGAACGGGATTTCATAAAGTTTCTGGTTTGGATGTTTGAGACAACTGAGCAAAAACTGTGGAGGAGGAAAAGGGAGCTAATTTCTGTAGAAGAGAAGTAAGAGATGCCTCTCATTGTGTTCATGTATGCCAAATAAGACCTTCCCACATCTTGTCTTTGGAAACTGCCCCAATTCAATGGACATCTCCTCTCTCCATCTGGGAGAACTGTGTACAGATGGATGTGAAAGGGTCAGATGCAGAGAACAGAGATCCATTTCCCATGAGCTTAAGCATTGTATGATATAACTGTGAATCTGCAAATGGAACTCTCTCTTTTTTTGGTCTTTCTCTTTTTCCTGCTACTCCTCTTCCTATTGTCTCCTTTTTCCTTCCCTCTGCTCTTCCCGTTGTTCAGGTCATAGGTCCCAGAAGAGCTAAACAAACAGCTAAGTCTGGAGAGGTGGGTGAAGGCCATTACAGGAAGAAAAGCATTTTGGCTGTGAGGACAGTGGGTCTTTGCAAGGTACCAGTGGCTGAGGGGGAGGTAGGGAAGAAGGGCCAAGGGTGTAGCCAAAGGGACCCTGAAGAACGATGACTGAATTGCCATGTGCAAAAGTGAGAGCACCACTGACAATATATGCAGGCAAAGGGAGACAGGGCAAAGAAAAAAGGTCTCCCCAAAACTAATCCAACCCAACATGCTCTTAATTCAGGGATAGTACCAGCAATCCTTTCTTACCTGATAGCTGCATGATATCAGTCCTCATTAGTCAATAAAAAGTAATCCTCTCCATCTAAAATATCTCACCAGGAGAAGGAGCCTGTGCCTGCTGCACAGAAATGCAGGCATTAATTTCCAGGTCATGCCATTTACACAACTGGCAAGAAACAGTATTGCTTGGTTTAAAAATATCCAGCTAACAAATGATTCTTACACATGTAGTTGCATTACAGTGCTCAAAGAAATGAAGTTTCTGGAGGGCATGTTGGAATAGAGTAGATTTGGGTTTCTTCCATTCTTGCTCAGCTACCTAGCTTTTGTTTTCTGTTGTCTACAGATCCCCCAAACATGCCAATGCCAGCTGCTAGGTCAGTGTGTTTCCACTAAGGGCCATCCCTGTCAACTGAAGTTTCACAATTTCATTTTACATTAGATGTGACCAGAGAAATGACTTATTTATTCGAGTTGAAAATACAAGCCTTTTGAAGAAACTTCATTCTTAAGCAAATTGTTTTGTTTTTTGGTTTTTTTTCTGGAAAGGTTTTCAAATAGAGTGGTTTTGAAAAGTTTTGAAATCATTTGACTGTGCAAGTGCCTACTTGGTAAGGAGGTTGATGAATTACCATTGAACAGAAGGAAATTTAAAACAAAAATAGCCTTGGAGAGCTAAATGAAGGCTGAATGCAGAAAACCAATAACTGGAAAGAAAAAAAGACCTATAAAAATTGTTCATTTCTTCAAAGCATGAAATTTTTTGGAAAAAAACCCAACTTATTGGTAAGAAATTATACAGCTGCTTAATTAAAACAGCTTTGAATGCAAACTTTCTTCCTCCTCTGCGGTGCTGAATGTGATGGCAAAGGTATTTCATGTAAATACAGATATCTGGAGTGACACAGGTAAGCCAGAGTCACAAAGGTACCTATCTGGAGTCTACCATCAGGCCCTATGGCAGGCAGAGCAGTACAGCAGCTCCTGTGATGATGATGGTCCTTGAGTGTTCACAGGGTGAATTCTACTGATGCAGTTTTGAAAGAGGTATAGAGTAAGATTTAAAGAAATGGAAGTAATTTTGCTGTTTGATGGATTTTCAAAGATTTCCTTTTCCTCTGTAGCTGGCCTAAAACCAGTTTTGCCTTTATGAAGTATTCTCTGATGGTGTTGGTTTACAAGCTGTATATAAGCCTCTGTGTCTATCTGTGTGTGGCAGTGGTGGAAGAGGGTTATGGTTATTTTATTAACGACAGAAAAATGTTGACCCTGAATCTTTTGGCCAGTTCTGTGATTTTCCACTTGCTCTAGCGTAGTGTCTGTAAGGCCTGTGTGGCTATGAAGCATCTTAAAATCTATGGGAATGTCTGAGCAGCAGGTGATCAGGTCACCTTAATCTCCAGCTGGACCCCCAGAAGAACCATTTTTCCAAACACCAGTTCTCTCATCACTGCTTTAAGTAAGGGCAGAACCCTTTTGGGGGATTGTGAATTTCCCATCTGTACTTCTCGAAGAACTGGCAGGAGTCCTGTGTGCTTCCATACCCCTGGATGGGGATCACAGCCCCACCACACCTTCTGAGTGCTCAGACTTATCTTTAGAGCAGGGTTGATCCAAAATACATCCAGATGTAAATTTGTGATGGTTAATGTCTCCATCTCTCCTGAGCTGAAGCACACTCACAGCTATTCTGAGGTTATGCATTTTGGGAGAGGCTTTGAAGTATCTTTCTGGACAGAGACTGAAACTTTTTTACTAGTGTGTGGTTTCTTAGTTGGAGGAGCAGCTAATTAGAAATCTGTTATCAGTGATCCCAGCAATAAGGGGCTTGACCCTGTCCCTCAGATCTGCTCTGGCCAAGTGCCTAAGCATGTGCTTTACTTGGAGCATGTGACTAATCCCCTTAAATTTGGCTGACTATTCATAGGCTTAAAGTCCAGAATGTGCTTTCTTGGATGACATTCAGCTTCCTTGAAACTCCAGCCCATGTTCTTCTTTTCCCATCCTTCCCCTGTAGATAAGGTGACACTCTGTCCTAGCCTGAGCAACCAGTATGTTCTTGGTCTCCCTTTGTGTGAGGTGGACATGCAGGATCCCTATTTGGCAGGCTCTTTGCCACACCTAGCCTTTCATGTTGCACTTCTGGGACAACACATCTCTATGTTCCAGAGACCACTGCACTGTAGTGCAGTGATCTGATACCCTGAAATGCCCATCCTAAGGATGCAGGATGAATTGGCTCAACACACAGTGATCTGCAGGCTGAGGTTTTGTGTGTAGTGACTCAGTTGTGTTGCCCTGTGACCGTAACGAGTCAGCTGCAGGGGTTCTGCTGTCTGTCCCTGCTGGGACATGGTACATCTGAAGGGGCTATGTGGCAGGAGCACATGTGCCCTGTATCCTGTGTCCTATAGGATAGGTGTCCTATAGGAACCCCCTTCTTCAAACTAAAGCTGTTTGTGTGTTAAATTTCCTAACCCATATTAGCCGCCTGTATATATCATCAATCCCTTCTTCCTCTCTGCAAACACACAGCTGATCTTTCCTCATCTAAACAGTGCAGTCCCTCCAGTTCTTTTCCTAGTTGGGCTTTTTTCTTCAACCCCAGGGACAGTCACAAGTGGATCACAAAACCACCAGTGACCAGAGCAATTTCTTTGAAATACTGCTTTTGAAAAATTGTCATTACTTTCTAAAATGTTATTCCAGCTGCAATAACAAATAAAAGGGGGGAAAAAAGCATCCTCAGAGTCCTCTAAACAGAGTATACTCATCCTCCTAGGAGTGAATTGTGAGAGTGCAGGTATTCTGTTTTCCTGTGGATGCAAGTCATTTGGGACCATTTTTAGCTATGGCATGTTAGCACATGTGCAGTTCAATGGATGGTAAATAAAGCAAAGTTGGTGAAGGAGGGGATTGATGTGCAAGGGCTATTTCAGATTCCCAAGCATTCCTGGAAGACTGTGTCTCCATGGCTGTCCATTTACCCACCGTGCAGCGCCTCTGAATCAGGCTCATCCCTGGAGCCCCACTGATAAGCAGAGCTCGGAAGAAAATCACTGTAATCTGTCCTTAATTCTTGAGTGCCACGCTAACTGCCAGCAGCGAAATGGAGGGAAAATAATATGTTACCAAGTATAGCTTAAATAAAGACATGCATTATTCGGGCTCTTTCTTCTCTGTGTCTCTACATAGGCCTAGAAGGGCTACAGGAGTGCTCAGGCACATTCACACGAACCACCACTGCATTTTCTTGCCCCCAGGTTTCCCACTCCTTCATGGTCCAAACCGCTGTGCTCATCCAGCCAGCAAGGGAAGACTCAAGGTGAAAAACTGAGACAGCTCTGAATGATTGCCAGGTACCAACAACAAAGAGTAAAAAGTGGGCATGAAACACAAACAGCATGTAAAGATTAGTGACAGATGAATTTCCAAGGTCAGGAAACAAAGTTCAAAAAAGCCTAAAGTCTGATTGCTAATTCCAGGCCAGATCCATAAAATCTTGATCCTGCCAGTCTAAGGTGAAAACTCAAAAACCAGGGCTTAGCTCAAAACCTATAGTCCACTGTTTCCAATCATAGCCAGGAATACAATGCAACTATTCCATAGTATGTTGAGGTTCATAGAAAGCTCAGATGCCTTAGAAAATATTTTAGTGTTGTCTTGGTTAACACCAAACATGAAATGTGTGCTTACACACTCACAATATCTATTCTTTGGCTTTAGAAATAAAGTCACCAGATGCTACCTCCCCTCCCTCCCTCCCTGCCATCCTCTCAGTTCAACTTAGGGTTTCCATCCTGTATGCCCCACTAATTCCCCAACCATACAGCCTTCTTCAGAGCCATAATTTTTAATTGCAACATTTTGACAACAAGTGCTGCTGGTGCCAGGGGGCTCTGACAAGCTTCATGTTGACATCAGTTGGAGAACTGTAGCCTGATACAGTGCTGTCAATTTAACTGCATGAGGCTTTGCACAAGTTTAGGATTTAACTTGAGAAAGAGTCTGGACAACTGCCTCAATATAGGCCACAAGAGAGAAATTAAATTCTCGTCACCTCTAGTAAAGCACTCCAGAATCACAGATCAATTGTCCTTCCCTTGCTCAGGGAAGACTTTCAACGAAAATATCAGTCTCAGATAGGTTATCTCCGGGAGAAAGTGCGAGACTGAAAAAAAGGAGACCCAACTGCAGTTGCTTCAAAATTGGTAGAATTCTGTGAGGATAATCCAATGTTACCCTCAGCATCAGCAGCAGGAATTGTCATTCCCTTCTAGGACTGCACTTTTATATTCTTCCATCACTGATTAACACCCCTGCACAGTGGCAAAAAGTGACTTTCAAAGTTTTCTTGCATAGAGTGTGTACACATGGGCACCCTCACTCCCTTCTTTCCTTAAACACACACATGTGCACATCCCACATGATGTGGATGCCAGAAACCTATAAAAGTGTCCTATATAGAGATAAAATACATAGGAAAATGCAGCATAATTGTTCTCTGTTCTTTTATACTTAACTCAGGAGCTGCAATGCAATTCAGATGCCATCTGTGTCCCTGTTAGGTTGTGCGTGCAGATCACATGCAAAATCTCTCCTGGAGATGCATAAGGAAGCAAAATACAACGGGGATAAATTTGGTATTTTCCATCAAAAAGTATCTGGATTTAAGGAAGAGATGCCAATGTATCCCCTCCAAATCAGAAATGTTTATGATCTCCTAGAGGCAGTGGCACGGCAGGACACTCCTGAGCCTGCAGAGGGCTTGTGCAGACTGTTGGCAGCATGAAGGCTGTGGTTAAAGCTGCTGGGCACAGCAGGGAGCTTCACATCCCGTGGGTCTGAGGCCTACCTGTGGCAGCAGGACACAGGAGTATCTCTGTAAAGGCAGTTCCTTCAAGTGGCCTCGTTACTTGCCGGCGGGTCAGAAATACTCAAGCAGTAACAGCGATTCTGCAGTAGGTGAGATAAAGAGTAAAGCCTGCAAAATCTTGTGGGTTTTGCCCCAGTTTCAAAATGATGTAGACTCCAAGGATTGTGAATCAGTCATGGCTTAGTCCCCTGAGGCCAGATACACAAAACAGCTTCAGCATCCAACTCCTCTTCAGACAGTGAATAAAGCACTAAATGCTTTTGGTGCCTAATATTTTTTTAAAAAACTTATACGGTCCTAATTTGCTTAAGCTCTCATGATGTTTTATCTCAAGAAGAGTTTTCTTCTGGCTGTAAAGCATAAAGCTGTATTTTTTTTTTTACAAAGAGTTATTCATTAACAATATAGATCATAAGAAAAAGGTTTGAGTAATCAGAACAACAAAAGTGCAGCCTTAGAATATTCAGTTAGAGTGTACTGAATTATTTATAACTCCTGGGCACCAACAGCAATCACAGATATCTAATTTAAACTGTTACTATTTTTACTTGGCAATTTCCATCACTTAAAGTGTTTATATCTATGTATTTGCAGTTTGATCTTTTGCAGAATAAAATTTCCCCTACTTACACAGAAAAGCATATTTGGGAACTTTGAAGGTATTTTTCTGCAGTACCTTTAATTATTTTAAAGCATTTTGAGGCTTAGTATGATAGACTTTACAACTTTCAAAACTCTAAACTGTATCTAAAATAGACTTGAACTTTAAGTTCTTTCTCAAGTTAAATTCTCTTTGATTACAGGTCATTGGGATCAAGGAGAAATTTGTTTCATTAATAGATGTAAGACTGGGTCCTATTTATGTGTGTATGTGATGAAGGGATTTAGGTAAGGGGGCTGCACTTCAATGTCAGCCTACTTAAGGATCTTCTGCATAGATGTAGGAAATGTCACTGCTAAGTCACTCCAATTTTCTACCAATCTCTTTTTGTAAAAAACAACCATTATACTTGTGTGCGGCTGGAATAAAGCATTATTAAATCTAGCCCATAGGCTGACACACATATACTTGTAAATATGTGTATATTTGTGTATATATTTGTAAATTTATGAAAAATGTCTGTATCTTCATGATTGCCTGAAAGAACCTGAGGTTGATGTACAGAATTTCAGGCAAAGGACTGTTTCTTTTTCACAATCCTCACGTATATCAGATTTAAACCAAAACAAATTAAAAAGTACTATTTCCCAGGAAAATCCTCATTTTGCCATTGCACCAGTTGAGGAGGGGTGCCACACTTGAGTCAGCAGCACGCACAGCTACACACGTACATCCAGTCAAAGGACTGGGTCTCAAGGGCTTTTTAAGGAAAAGGAATGGACTGAAAAAGCAATGGTACAATTTCTGTTCAGCATTAGCTCTCTCAATTGATTCTCTTGTCCTTTATTAGGAGGCCCTGTGGACAGATGCTGTTCTTCTCCTTAGGTGTATGTTTGGGAGGAGCACCCTTGTGTGTGACACTGAGCCACTGAAAGGCCAGGATTTTCTGACCTGACTTTGTCCCCATCAACCTTAGACACTTCACTGAGTTTGTGGTGTTAATGGGCTCGTCTCCCTTGGCTTCTTGTACAGGTAGTAAAGAGAGACAGTTGCTTACAGGTGGTGACCAAGCAAAACTGACATCTAAGCTTTAGGAGCTCCTTCTTGCTTCATGCAATGACCACTCACCTATCTTGAGTGATCCCAAGATCTTAAAAGATCTTAAATCCTGGTGAAGTGAATCAGGTACCTAGTGCAGGGGAGCATCCATATGGAGATCAGCTGTGTCTGTGTGCTTCGGGTGCATGGCCTGGGCTCGTCTGTAAAACACAGGTTTTAATTGTGAAAGCCTGTTGGAACAAAAGGAGATGTTCACAACGGCCTTCCCCTCCCAAACCGCAACATGACTGCAAAGGACAGGGCTTGTCCGAACCCCTGGAAATAGCATTTGTGGTGAGTGCCTTGTTGTGGCCTCCAGGCACAGATGGTGGTCCCTGTGCTGGAGGTCAGAGGTCTTTGGTTTGAACTCTTCGCCTTTCTCTGCCAGTCCTGGGCATTGCTGAAGCAGCTCAAAGAGGGTATTTACATCTTAAATGTTTGAACAGCTGAGCTGTTCAAAGGTTACTTTTCTTGCTTTATTCCCAAACTGCCCTGAAAAAGTCATCTAGCTGGTAGTGATAATCAAAAACTTCTCCTCCAAGATAGAGTCTGGGAAGTTTCGTATTCTTTTTTTTCAATGTTAATAACTGCTTTACAAACAGCTTACATGGAGATTAAAGAGATTGCAATTTCATCCCTTGTTGTTGGGATTATAGTTGTCCTCATAAAAACCAAACTGAGGACTCAACAAGAGGATGAACTGTGGCTGCATAATTCAGAAAGGTGCTCTGACAAGGCTGAACATATGTCTCCATCTCATGGTGAGAGTCTCTCAGAGGAAAATTTTGGAATTGCATATTGATAGCGAGTCTGTCTAGAAGGACCAGCAATTTAATCCAGAATTAGAACTTTGGAACTCTTGTATAGCCCCATGTATTACCTGAATAAAACAAACACTGTCAGAGGAGTGGGAAAATTGAACTGATTTCTGAAAACTCTAATGCTAAGTGAACTTTGGACCTTGTGCCAATGTATGGTCACTACTATTTGTTTCTACAGCTAAATTTAAGTCAGTGACTTGACAATCTTCACCCATGTCTAACAACTTTATTTTTAAAAATACTGTTAAGGTTTTGACAAGAGGGATTTCAGGGAACTGTAAAATGAAGTTTCAATACTGTGTACTAGTACTTACTTAGAAAGTGGAAGATAAAGCTGAGTTCCAGGGATGAAATGTTGTTTTTCAGCATGGTACTACCTTGCCCAAGCTGTAGTGTATCATCCTAACATTCTTCTCCTGTTTTCCATTACCCTTTTTTGAGGAGTTAGATATATATCTCTGTTTCCCTCCCTTCCTTTTCCTCCCTGTGTGTGAGAATACAGACATGCTTCCTGTAGAGACATTTTTCTCTAAATTTCATTCCATACCAGCTCTTGCGTATGTGACTGTTTTGTTATTTAAGATGTCTGTGAAAAAGAAATAAAGGCTTTAAGAGTGAACTCTGGAAATGAGGAGGAGCTTGAAAATATATAAAATTTAAGAATGCAGCACCATTTTCTGCAAGATTTTTCAGAATGTTCCTAAATTCTCATCATCACTCTCCTGCCCTCCCTCTCTGTGAGAGGGATGAGAAAGGTACTGAGACGTGGGACTCTCAAAGGTTGCTTTTAAAACTGTTGACTCACTGTTCCCATAAGGATTTTGCAGGTTTTTCAGAGTTTTAGTGTCAAAGAAACTTTTAAAAGGTGATAAAGTCAAAGCGCAATATCACGTGGGAGGAGGTTCTAAGGGGTGACTCCATACCAGTTTATCTTTGTTTCCCATTCTTTACCACCGTCCTGCTTGCCCAGCCATGCACATTCTGCTCCCTGCTGGGTTCACTTTGCCAAGGTGTGGCTTGCCAAGAGGGGCCTGCCTGACCTCTCAGCCCCATGAAGCATTTGGATAACTTTCCACTTTCTCTCAAAAGAACCTGTCTCACCTCCTAATGAAAGCCATAACCACTCCTGTGACCGTGCCACAGGGAGTGAATGCCCAGGCTCCATGGGACAGAGCAATGCCTGGCACCAGGGTGATCCTGGGGATAAGGAAGGGGAATGGCTGGAGCTCTCAGGCCATCAGGGCTCCAGTGTCACCTTCTCCTGCAAGCACTCCCGCTGCTCATGAACCTCTTGGCCAGTTCAGCACGTGGGTCTCACTCTTACTCTCCCATTTGTGCCCATGGGAATTGTGCAAAACACTCCTGAGGGCATGAGCGTTGGGTACAAGGGGCAGGGAGAAACCAGACACAGTGGGCTCCCCACCATCCACTGCAGGTGCATCTCATGAAGGTATTTGCTCTTCAGGATTTCTTCTGCCCCAAGTAATATTCAGCCTAACCACACTCTACCGCACTGGCCAAAAGTTTTTTGAGGGTTTCCCCTTCTTGACTTTCTCACTGGTCCTTTTTTCCTTATGACATTTTTTCTTGCTCAGAAGAAATGAAGCAATTCCCATAATCATCTTTTGATGATGATAAAAGTTGCAGTCAACACTGTTTCTAATTGACAGTTTTGGAGGCTTAAGATAATAATTCACTTAAATGCCTGCAAATTGAAGCATGTCAGCACTTTCCTAGGACATTCCCAAGTAAAATAATATGACTGGTACAAGACATTTGTCATGTGGGTACATCTTGGCCAGCTGTTTATGTTTCCACTAAGTGCAGTGCACACACATCAAAGCTGGATTAAGAAAGACCTAGAATGCCACAATACTCAGGCATATTTAGAGAAATGCAGCAATACATCACATTTATTGGGCATATTTTCTCCATAGAAAATTTAACAAGTATGAGTCCTATCAGACCTGTCTGAGGCAGGTAGGTATTATAGCCATTTTGGAGATGGGAAGCCAAAAGCCTGGGAAAAGACCTTCTATTTAGTGGTTTGATGCCCCCTCACAAGTTCTATCAGCTGCAGGTGGAGCCTTCTCTTTTCAGCACTTTTGAAAATCGAGACTGTAGCTGGGTTTACTCAAGTCTGCGGTGGCTGTAAATGTGAAAGCCAAGATTAGGACACTCAGGATCCTGATTTCTTCAAAGCACTGCTACAGAGCTTTGATCCCACAAAGCATTTGCCTAATTTCAAGCATAAATGTCCCATGAAGAATGCTACTGCTATGCTTAGAGCTAGGCACATGCCTAAGTGCTTTGCTAGACTGGGAATTATATTGAAATGTATAAAACTTCAACATGTTTTGAAAAGTCTAAAACCATGTCTATTGCAGACTATGGTTTGGGCATTGTAAAGGATATTTGGACTGTGTATGCAGCTGCTCAACCAAGTGGAGTACTTTTTTAGCCAATACACACAGAGTTCTATGAGTTTTGGGTAGTAACATCCAGTTGTCAGAAGTAATAGAGAGTGACATGTCCTGTGAGGCTGGGACCTCTGTGCTGCTGTAAGAGGCGAAGTGGCTCCTGTGGCCATTGGTGCTAACAATACATCAACAACCACTGACTATTTTGTTAGGTTCTTCTGGTGAGATGCGAGTGTGGTGGCTAATTTCACAAGTAATGTGACATCAAGTGTATTGTACTTTTCCATTTCTTCCTGTAATCTGTTGCAGCAGAGGTGAACGGAATTTGTTTAAACAAAACATCCCAAATTTCTTGTTCTGTTAATCCAAGGTGCTAATCTGCAGACACACAGGTGTTTGTGTATGTGCATCAGTGTTTGCAGGACTGTGGCCCTGAAGGAACATTTCAGTGGCAGGGTTGAGATCAGGGAACTAATAGGGAGAACAAACATACCCCTATAGCTTTGAAAGACAGGAGTTGCAGAAAGCGTCGCAGGACTTTGCCGAAAAACTCATTATATCTTACAATTTCCCTTTTGTTTTGATTTGTTTTGGTTTTGGTTTTATTCAGATTGGCGCAGAATACTGTATTTCCATCGATTAAAATCTTGTCTGGTAACTAACTAAACAACTTGTTCATGGAAAATTAAAAAAATAAATAAGTAAACTGTCAGTTGTGGAATGTAAACTGATTAAACAAATAAAAAAATCATGTTGTGTGTTTTAAGAAGTTGTGTCTGTTTGTGTCAGGAGTGGGACTGGACACCTCTCAACATCCCCATCCTCACAGAAGGATGGAGGACAAAGAGCAAAACTGGGAGGTGGGTGGTCTCTGAGTTATGGGGTACTGGAAATGCTCTTTGAAAATGAACAACAATAAAGATTAGATGGCTTCTGATCAGAATCACTGTATAAGACATTACAAACACAAGCAGGATCTCAACGTGACTGTTTATGAGGAGGATTTCTGTCTGTCATAGAAGGGATTGATTCCTGCTGGAACCTTGATGTTAGAGTACTGCTTGTACTCTAACACCATTAATCTCTTTTTGGAGCCACTTAATGTGTTGAAGTCTGTGATTTGATTGGAATGTATAGAGATACCAGAGTAGTTTAGCTCCCACCTTCCCCCAGCAAATAAACAACAAAAACCGAATATGGATTGGTGCCTGTCGGGTTTCCAGTGCTCAGCTGTAAGGGCTTCAGGAAACCTGGCAGACACAACAGTGCACTGATATTAGTGCTTCCTCACTGCTCTTGCATCCTCAGGCTGACAACAATGCAGCAGACAATCATGCAGAAGACAACAATGCAGCAGTAAATCATGCAGAAGACAACAATGCAGCAGACAATTATGCAGCAGACAGAAAATCATGCATCAGACACACATTTTCTGTAGGGCTTGGAGTGTGCAGCCACAGTCAGGCTGCAGGTGTCCCAGGCTGAACACCCAATGTCCAGGGTATTCATAAAAAGTATCAAAACTACCTCAGATGTATAAAAAAGAAATTAAAAGAAATATACAAAAGTGCTTGCAACTGTCCTAGCAGAAGAAGAGCAAAAGAGTGGATCAAACAGAAAAGCACAAATAGTATTTTTTTTAATGACCGAGTTTTAAATTAACTAATGTAGTACTAAAATAATTTTAAAAATAACGGCAAGGTACTTTTAAACATGATTATTTTGTTGGTTATGGTGTTAAATATCAACATTTTCTGTGTTGACACTTTTTACCTGATTGGGGCATTGAACTTATAAAGACCTGACAGTCAAAAATAAGAAGGTACCTGACGGTTCTTCCCAAGCTGACTGTTTTTCTCATGACAGACTTGTCATGAGGCTTTGGTTGCAGCAAAACAAAGAGTCTCCTGCAGTTTTCAGGATGCAGTCCCTCCTGCCCCCAAAGAGGTCGTGTCTAAAACACCAGTGGTAGTAAGGAACAAAAATGAAGAATCAGAATGGAGAGGCGTAAAAGACAATTCTCTGCCAAAACCCTCATCAGTACTGGTGTAAATTCCTTGACCTCTTCCCTGGCACTAATGGCTGAGGAAGAGAGAAATCTTGGTGATAAACTAAACACAGAACTCCAAGAATGTGCCTATTTTTGTCACGTTTCAAGAGAACCCACTTGTGTCACCAGTGCTTATGCCCTGCCTGCTGCTGCAATCAAATCCGTGGGGTGAGGCAGACAGCAGGAGCTGAAGAGCTGGCTGGGGGTGCAGAAGCTGGCAAGCCCCCCAAAACAAATGAAGGGAACAGAGGTGTTACAGTGGCGTATCCAGCACCACGAGGTGTCAAAACCTTTTGGACGAAGCGTCTCCTCTCCCTGTGCACTCCTGCCCGCGGCCCCAAGCACGGCCGCCCGCCCAGCCATCCTCCTCCGCTCAGGGACAGCGCTCACGTTTGGCAGCGGTGCCGGTGGTCGGGGCTGCTCGCCTCTGCTCTCTGCCATCAGCGGGGGAACGTGATTCATCAGCGCCAAAAAAAGAAGTCTGCGGAGCCTGCTTTGTGGCGAGGGAGAAAGCAGGTGCCCTCTCCTGTGGCAGGGACGGCATGGAAAGCCTCAGGAGTGTGGCCGCAGGGGCAGAGGGCTCAGCTGCTCAGCGTTCATGCAGGGAAGGGGGAAGAAGAACATGAACTTAAAAAGCCAGCTGGTCCTTGAAGGTTGAGCTAGAGATGCTGTCATGGAAGGGCTTGCATTTCGGAAAAAAAAAGTGGCCTGACTTCAAGAAGGATTTCTGCATAGAAGTCCAGGTTTGCATTAGGCACGTGAGGGCTGAATTTTAAGCCCACCTTGCATTGGTGCTCCATGCAGTGCCCAAGCTGCCCAGCCCTGCTGCTGCCAGCTCTGTGCTGCTTTCCAAGCTGCTGCTCATGGCCTGGGCTCTGGAGCATGAGAGGATACATGAGAGCCACAGGGTCAGACAGAAGCCTGCAATGCAGCTAGATAAAGCAGACAGCAAGAGAAGGGAAAATTCATTAACTGTAGTTCACCACAGAGGAAATGAACAGAGGGATTTCAATAAGCCAGTATCACACAAGCCACCCATGGAAGAGCAGGGGTTTGCTGTGCCCTTGTCTCAGTCAGGAAGGCAGGGACTGAAGCTGTCGTACACAGCCACTGTCCCCCCACAATTCTGGGCTGGACGCGGCAGCTCAGTTTGGGAAGTGTAGCAGGAGTGCTCATCTTTCGTGGTCCAACTCCTGTTTTGAATTAGCTCCATCTATTCAAGATTCCAGCCGGTCGTGAAGGGGAAAAAATACTGAATTAGGAAGGAAAATAATGCAAACGTTGAGAATTAGGTTTAGGAGAAAGAAATCTACTTTTCAGCTTCATCTGCAACACAGTGGGGCCTCAGCAGATTGAACAGAGGGACAGGCAGCAACAACTCCAGTTCTTCATAGCCGAGTAATCACCCGCTGTGTCCCTGAGGAGCACCCCGAAGTTCAGCTTTCCCTTTGCTCTGAGTATCCGCTAATGTTTTGTGCCCACCCAGGAGTGAGGACCCCCTCACCGGAATGCAAGCGCTGTGTTCCAGAGGCAGGATAATCTCACGGTGACCTTTCCTGTCAGACACACATGATAACTGCAGCAGACTGGGGCTGCATGGGGTGAGGATGCTGGTAATGAAATGCTTTCATAGCTCGACACTCATTATTCTGTTACATTATCGGGCTCTTCCCCAGGGGCCCTCTAAAGAGTCACGGCTGAGCTCCTTTCCTGCAGAGACCAAAACCAGACCACCTAGCAAGCTACATTTACTAGAAGTTTTGCTCCCTCCCTGCTCAGAGGGAGCACGGTCTTGCTCATTTGCATGAGACAGAAGTGGAAGAACTACACCAGCTCAGCTCTGATTTTATCAGCCTGCTAACCCACATCAAACAAAGCAGCGAGCCTGTGGCCAGCCAGGAGTGACAGAGGCTGCTACCATCCCAGAGCTCGCCATGCAGGGCCCTGACTTGCCCCAGCGTCCCCAGCATGCCTCAAACACAGTGTCCCTGCTACCCTGCATCTGCTCTTGACTTGCAAAGACTGACCGCTGACCGCTTCTTTTTCAGAAGCTGAACTTTTCCTTTGACTGTTTAATTCCCTGCTATTTCTTCCCATCCTGAGATAAACCCTTGGCCTTCTCGGCTCTGAAATTCAAAGCAGACCTCACTGGGAGCGGGCTGCTCAGAGTGAAGCTGGCATTGCCTGTGATAGCAGAGCCCTCTCACAGAGCTCAGCTCTGTACCAGGAAATGAGCTGGTGGCCCAAGGGCACGCCCAGCAGCAGGAGAGCTCTACTGCCAGCAGATACGGCTGGAGAGGGGTCACAGAGTCCAAGCTTTGGGCCATCATCTCTGCCCTGCTCAGCTCCCCAGAGACACCCCTTTCAGTCAGAGGTGGTGGTGGGTATTTCAGGAGGTATTTAACAGGAGAACTGAAGGCATTAGGTATCCTGCTTTGGCTTTTGCTCACTGTTCACAGCAATACTCAAAATGCATGCCAGAAACATAAAGGGAGAAATAATAAACCCTGCCATAAGGAGCATGTGATTTGGAAAAGCAGAGGCAGGCAGAGGGGGAGAGAAGGGAATAAAACACAAAGGCAAAGTCTTCATAGCAGCAGTTGGCACTTGGAGTTGAAACCATTAGGCACAGAAAGCCACTTGGTACTTCAATGCCTTCTAATGACTAAATAAAGTGAGCACACACACGCAGGTACACAAGGTCAACAGGTAAAATACGAAACATGAAACAACCCCAAATAACCACCTTCACAGTAATGCAGGTTTCCTTCTTTTCTGTTATGTTTTCTTACAAGCTTCCTTCAAACCTGTCACAGCAAAGGAGGCTGAGCAAAACGTGTTGCCCTGTGCATTGAACAAAGCTTCAAGTTCTCAGTTTCACATTTAGGGTGTTTCTGACAAGCTGCAGTTTCTGCTTCATTTAACCTAGCTCATTCCCTTTGGGAATTCTCTACCCACCGTATTTGCAGCAGGAAATGCCATGTGCTGAGGTTTGTAAAGAGCTTTCAGACAGAGCAGGTGACTGCTGACTCCTCCCTTCTTCCCCTCTGTCAGATAGAGATTCATGCATTACCTTGCACTTCTTGTCTCTTCCCAGCTACCAATTTTCACAAATAGAAATCTAAATATTTTTGGAACTTCTAATGCTCCATCAAACTAGTTTGCAAATAACCAGTGGATCCAGAGTTTGATGGGGACAGATGGGCAGACATGAAGTGACAGAACCTTCATTTCCTTAGGAAACTAGTCTAAAAATATTACGTTCAGAGCTCAGCTTTTTCCGTAAAGATGCGCAGCTTCCCGGGAGGCTCAGCCAAGTCAGGGGACGCAGGTGGCGGCAGCAGCTCTGTGTCCTGGGTGACACCTTTGCCCGTCGCAGCTGTCATCGCTGTTACTGCCAAAGGGGGATCACATCAGTGCTTCCTTTCATCTGGGAGGCTCTGTCGTTGTTGAGATCTCTGCTCTGGGACTGAGTCCCGAAGAGGAGCCCACCAGGGAGGATGACAGGGGAACGCTCACGGTTGGAACGGAGATCCACCTTGTCTGAATCAGGATCTGAATGCTCCCAAGGTACACCTGGCAAGTTGAAACACATCTGCAGACATGGGAAGATGCCCTGAGGGAAGCTGTATCTCAGGACAGGCAGTCAGCCAGGCTTTCCTCCCTCCTCCAGCCGCAGTACCATCCAGAACAGCCTTGCAGAAAACCTTGCAACCCACCTGCCAGCCTTGCTTTGCCCACGAGTAAGCAGGGATGGAGGTTAACATCTGCAAGAGCTTAGTGTGAAATCTACTGAGGTAGTGCTGCTCAGATGTTGCCAGGTGGCATAGTCCCAGTCTGTATAAAACAGTCCCTTTTTGCTGTTTTGCCAGCAACAAATTAATTTTCACCAGCCCCACAACTTCTCTGCAGAAGCTGCACATTTATTGGGAGCATGTTCATCTCCTCCTGAACACAGAATGTGCTCCTGCAGCCCAGGGGCTTGCAGGACTTGCTAATGGAGTGCAGGAGGTTGTGCACCAGGTTCACTGCCTGGTGGGGAGGGGACAGGGGAGAAGGAGGAGGGAAGCTGTGCTCTCCCTTCAGGCAGTGCCGAGGTACCTGCCAGCACCTGGCCCCTGGAAGTGTTCCCAGCTGGCACAGTGGATGGCTCTTGATTGTCCTGTCACACCTTTGCTGACAAGTACTTAAATTGAGCGAGTTCATCCCATAAAATTTAAGGACGAAGTGAAAGGACAGAAGAATGAAAAACAATGTATTTTTCTTTTAGCACTTCTCTTTTTCTCATTTTCTCTTGAGGTGTCAGCACCTTAAATAAAAGGCCTTTTACTGCTTCACTGTTGTCTGCATCCAGCCACAAACAGCAACGCTGGTGCAAATAGACCAAGGTCTCAGCTTGCCAGCTCTGCCCTCAAGGTGTCACCTCTGTGTAGAGCCCTTCATTCTCCTTCCTCTCTCATTTGTCCTTTGCTGTCACATTTGCTCCTGCCAGCTCGGAAAACACGCCCTCTGCTTGCAGAGATCCAAGGAGGTTGAGGGCAAACTCAATTCCCAAGGTCTGCAGTTCAGCTTCCATCCAGCAAGAGAATGTCCAGGAGGAGCCATGTTTCTGATTTCCACTTCCTCATGAGTCATTTCCAAATTTGCAAACCACAATGAGAGCTGACAAAGTATTGTTCTGTCCTGGCTCCCTCCTGCAGCCCCAGGAGGGCTGGCTGGAAAGGGATCTCCTACAAATTCTGCATCCTGGGGAGCCCACATCAAACTGTGTGAGGGTGTTGGAGATCAGAAACCCCTCCTTCAGCAGCTCCAGACAGAGGAGATGGGGAGGATGAAACAGGGTGAAACAGGGTACTGAGTGGAACCTCTGGCCCGGCAGAGCACTGGGCTTTCAGATGGCTCCCCACACGTAGCAAACACTAAACCAGGGGCACATGTCGCTTTTTTCCTTAAAGTTGACTGCATTTTTGCATTTTCTGACTGAGCCCAGATAGGATTGCAGCAGAATAAACGCTGGCAGTGTGTGATGCAGGATGTGAGTTACAGGGCAGCTGGCCAGAGAGCTTATTCCCTTTGACCTCTTGTTCCTCTTTACACACGACAAAACTTGTGTCTCTTTGAACAGCGCAGTGGGAGCCCCTGGGACCTGCCTCATTCCTCCTAAAACTGGCTGCATACATCATCTGGGATGCATTTCTCTACAGGAGCACAGTCATAGGCAAGTATAGCCCAGACAGGAGGGTCACACAACATGAATGGGAAAAGGACAAGATATTTACAGGCTGTCATACCATCAGGGGTGGGATATTGTGCTCCAACTTCCAATCTTATTCTTTCTTTATGGATCCAGGAAAGTTTTATGCTTTTAAAAACTCCTATTTATTATCTCTTTGCCTATTTTGCTAAAAAATGTACTTGGGTGTAGCTGTATTTCTATTATATTTGTAGTAGTGGTACTGAATTATTGAGGTAAATGCAAACTTGCATATTAAAACAAAAAGGATTTTAATTATTTGGAGGAATACAAACTAGGAAAGCACTGGGCCAGCACAAAAAGGCAATGACCAGTAGCCTCTCCTGAGTTCAAATCAAATCCAGGCACCTCTCTCTGCCTTGGCCCTGTCCCACGCAGCAATTTGCACATGCACATAAGCATGTATCACACCATCCCCTCATTGATTTAATGGCACATAATGTACTTCAGAGGCTGGATTTCTTCTACTACCATTTGGCAGAGCATACCAAAGTGGCCAAAAACTCATCTGTGATGCTCAGGGAAAAAAAAAAAATCCAGGCCAGAATGAACATAAAACAAAACAGTAGAGTTGATAAAAACAGTGAGGTTGGCTGAGGATATTTTTGATGTACCCAGAGAAGAAGTCATGTTTCCATCAGGTGTGCAATGTACCCATAAAATGTTCCAACTATATTTTCGTGCATTTGCAGATGGAAAAAATCACTTGCATTCCTCAGCAGTTATTTTACCAGTGAGACAAATGATGATCTGTTGTTGGACTAGAGAGTACAGATCACAGCTAGGGACAGGAATTGTTTTGATACATGTTCAAGTGGCTCCATGCAGGTGTAACAGACCTAAATTTAAACTGGCACAGCTGATAGGCAAGAACAGCTTGAAAATCTACCCATGTGCACTTCATGAATGCATTTCCATTGACTGCCCTGAGTTGAGGATCAAGCCCCAAATCTTTTAAATACGGATGGCTCAGAACAAATCTGTGGTTTTCCTTTGCTCACTGCAACATCAGGAGCCTCTACATTTTGAGAAGAAAGTGATGGCTTCCCAGTCCTATGCAAGCCCATTCAGGCTGTCACCTGGAAGCATCTGACACCCAAGAGGTGTTGGATCACTGTCACAGAGTTCACCTGGCTTGTGCAGGGACTGCTGTTTGCCACAGGAGCCCAGCAATGTAGACAACATTGAGAGGTCTCCCTGCTCACAAGGGGAGGCTTTTGCAACCAATTCTGGTCCTGACTGTGCCATTTTGTACCACCAGATCACATAAAATGGCCAGACTCTAGAAGAGAACCTTGTAATCGAAATTTTTTGAGCTATTTAAACCTTTTTAGGAAATAATGGGGGAAAATCTATGAGAACAATCTGATCCAGAATTATCCATCACTCACTGTGAGATTCAAACCTAATTTGATTGCTATTACTGTATGTATTTTTATTGTTCTCCATTTGCTTAATGAATGTTGCAGTTGTAGTTAATAAGATTATTGGTAATATGAAACAGATTTGCAGAATGATGAGAAGATAATTAGATGATACCTTGAGGGTGATTTCTGTTTAAGACACAGTAACTATGTCATGGAGTAAATAAACTTGGTGAGGGAAGATACCAATGGCTATTAACCTAAGATACAATCATTCCCAAATTACCAGGATACACACTTCGTTACAGTGAGATTACCTGAGACTGATGCTTGGTCCAGGCTCTCCCATCCACTCGTGAGGCTGTAGGACAAAGCCTTGCCCGGGTGTGAATGGACAAGCAGCCATGGTTCCCCACAGCCCAGGATGTGGTGGCTGAGGTGGGGCCCAGCAGACCTCCCATGAACACGTTGGGCTGGGAACGGTGAGGCCCAAGTGATCAAGCTGTGCCTGGCTTTCGAGAGCTGGGCCTTACATCCTGCCTTGCTCCCATTACTCCTGTGTGATGGCCACAAAAGCCTGAGAGCACAGAGGTGACAGGGATGCTTGGCCATCAAAGTTGTAACCTTAAAGTCACGCATTCCTTTCTAAATGGATGCTTAGTGACATTTCAGGATCAGTATTACTGCAAGGAATCTGCTGCTTCTTGGATCTGCAAGGCTGACTGGGGACAAAGCATTCACATATCCATGAACCTGCAGATCCTGAAGCCTCCCAGCTGTCCTGGCTGTAACAACAGGCTCACCATCCCCTTCCTCCCTCCCTCCCTTCTTGCATCTAGGTGTGTTCACACAACTTACTGTGTGCTCCAGGTGGCAAACTCCACTGAGGACACAGCTGCTTGTGTCCCACTGTTAGTGAAGTGATGGGAACAACAGTGCACACGCACAAGCAGATGCACAGCTCTGCACCTTGTCCTCCACCATCGAGATGAACCATCTAAATGAACCATCTAAATCTCTTGCTTGTTTTGGAATATTTAGTGAATTTTGCCAGATTCCTTAGTGCCTTTAATGGTTTGTGTAATATTTTCCTGGCCCTTCACTTAAATTTTTCAGTCTCATAAGGACTATCACAGGTCTGTTTTGGTCCTAACAATGAGAGTTTCTACAGAATTTTAATAGCAATTCTGCTAATAACATTTCTTTTCTCTATAGTCTCTCTCTGTCATATCTCTGGCAATCTCAGTCTGTCTTCTCTGCAAGGTTGGGCAAAGCTTTGGATAGTAGGTTTGTTGTTTTTCAAAGCCAGATCGTTACACACAACATAATTCTAAGCTGTACCTACTGCATTTTCACACAGGTAGCAGGGAGTAGCTCTAGGCCTCCAAAATGCCTTCCAGCTGTGTATTTAACTGAAAGCAGAAATTCCTAGGATGAACTGGCTTGGCAATCTCAGCAGTGTGACATGGCCAATTTCAGCAGATGCAGTTTTCTGTGAAAAAACCCAAAATCTCTTTATTTACTAGAACACACCAATATCACATTTCGTTGGCATCTGTGGCACAGAAGTCATTGTTTTGCAGCTTTGAGCAAAGCTTTGCAGGACCACTAATAGTGTCCTTGGACAAATGAATGCATAGCTTAACTCTTGTGCTGTGAACCATTGGAAGAGAGTGCCCTAATAAACTTCAGTTTCTCAGAGTCTGTATTAATATTGACACTGCACATCCATTAAACATCAGTGAGCAGCAGTGCTCCAGGTGGTAGCTGCAAGCAGCCAGATTAGGGGCAAATGTTAGCAGCCTTCCTAATGAATCTTTACATATTTTCCTCATCTATGTGGACAGACTCTCCCTCGTCATCTCACCCATGAAATACTCATTGCAGGTTTTATGTTATTTATTCCAGCATAATTTGCATTATCTAGAATTTTCTGGTTTGTTTGCTTAGCTTTGTCCCAGTACTAGAAGAAACTGTGCTTTGTTCCTACAAAAATTAATGTGAGGGTTCTAACATCGTCCATTCAGTGATCCTACCAACATCCCCTCTTTGCCTCTGATTTAAGAGTACCTTTCCTAAAGATAGGAACTGCAGGGAGCTTGTAACACAATGCTAAGGGAGTTGAGATCTTTTCTGGGTCAATATTACAAATTATGCCTTTTCCAGTACATTGCCCATTTATTTAACAGTTTTTTTCACTTACTTCTTTGAGCTTAATAAGCTTATCACTGTCCATTCTGTTTCCATATTTACTTTCTGCTATGTGTGACTCTCCTATAAGTATCTTCCAAAAGTATTTCTGGCAACACATATGCTTCTGTATAACAGTTAAAAAAATGTCTTATTTATTTCCAGTTAGATAATTTCATCTTTGGCTGCTATGTTGTATAATTTTCATCTAAACATGTGGTGCTCTCCTTGCTTTCATTACCTATCCTATATATTCCTTCTGTTGGTATACACATGTTTTTGTGAAGCAAAGTCAAGTCTGGTATTCCTTGCCTCTTTCATCATGGAATGGACATTATCCCAATTTATGCTACAGTGTGCATAAATCCATACACTGTCTTACATGTTTGACATCTTGAGTCTCCTCTTTCTTATGACCTGGGTTCCTCCATGTATTTGTAATGGCAGAGCCCTGCCCATCCTCTGCAAGATTCACTCTGTGAAGTGATTGCTGTTTCTTGGCAAAGCTTATCATCTCTGTTAATTCTTAATTGTAAATCTCCTGTTGGAGGTTTAACACTTCATTCTCTCACTTATGGTATTTCCTTAATTTCCTTTACTCCAGGTACCTTATGGTATTCGGTATTTAAATTACTCTTCCCATCTGTTCTTAGCGGGGGAAAGCAAGAAAACAAAGCAAGCAAAGATGTCATATAAATGGAGTCAATAATGCCTGTGCATTTGGAGAGCATGGATAACAAGTATTGGCTCGTTCAGACCACTTTCATTTAATGTAAAATACATGGCTGTTCTAATCGAGCCTAGTCAAGTCCCAGAGTCTCACACTGCCCTCAGCAATATCTTATCAGAGATCCTTAAAGCAGTGTATTAAGTGAAAAGAATGTCTAAACAGCTTGAGAAGCAAAGCCAGTCTTTGAACTGATACCAGATCACAATGTGATAGGAATTCAAAGAATATGCACTGTATGCAGGGAAAGAAACAACATGGAATTTAAAAGCAGTGCCTGTGTCAGTCATAATTAGCATGTCAATTAACAACACGAAAACAACAAAACCAATTCATAAACCATATCACTTAGTAACTTTCTGAAGACAAATGCAATGTGAAACTGCTCAAAACCAAGCTAGCCAGAGATTGTTGAAGTACATTTGCTGAAAATGCTACAGAGTTTGTAAAGAAAATGTTTGGAAGAACTCTCTAATGTCTTCTGTAATGCTAAGGAACCAGTATATATGACAGGATCTGTAACTCCTACAACTTTTTTCTCACAGGAAAAGTGATTACCTTTAAATAGTTGAAAGCTATGAGAAAGTAGAAAAACAGATTTTATTCCGATTTTACTGATTTACTGAGAGAAAAGAAGAAGACAAAATACAATTATGTGTTCATCAACACTTGAAGACATTAAGACCTCTGCTTCACTGATGAAGTGCCCTGTTACAATTTGTGAGCACAGGTCCTTGTCAGTATAAGATGCAGAATGTATCTTTTGGCAGGGACTGAACTAGACCAATTTATAGTAACTCAGTGGGATTATACTTTTTCTAAGTGGTCCCATTTTGCACTCCAGCATCCAAGACAAGTTAATCTTCTACCTTCTACAGCAGCAAAGGTATTTGGTTGGTGAAAAGGAATGGGAGTGGTTCATCATTACAGTGATGGATTTTCTCAGCCTGCCTTTGCCTGCAGCTGCTTCTGTTGATCCCCAAACTCCACCTAAGGACAGGGATAAAACAAGCCACTGTCACAGAGCCACTGTGCCTCTGACTTTGGAAGGAGTGAAACTTTGAGCAAACACAGTAATGTGCTGGGTATGTGATCCAAGATGTCAGCCAGATGCGTTCAGTGGGCCATGGTGATGCACACAATTGAGTCAAAAGAAAATGAAAATAGAAGCATTTAATAGAAAACCAACAGGGAATCTCTTTTCTTCAAACTATGGCTGTTGCTCTTTGATTACAATTGCCCAAGGCCCCACTCCATCTGGTCCATAGATTAGGATGTCACTGCCTCAGTGAAAAATGAACCATTGCTGCAGATATATTAGTGGTTTTCAGATGCTCTTCTGAATACGAGATCATCTGGCCATGGGATATAACCAGGATGGTATATAGCAGCATCTGGATTTTTGGGTAGGCAGTATCTCAGTGTGAATATAGGAAAGTGTATGTAATATTTTAGGAACAGTGGAACAGTGTAAAAGGCCTAATCTCCTACTCTCTCTCCTCCAGCTGTACAATGGGGATAAAAGAAGGGAATGCGACTTATTTCTTTTGTTAAACAATGAGCATTAATCTCTGCCAAAAGCAAAATGACTGAGCGAGGAGTCTCAGGGTTACATCCCTCGCTCAGACTCAGTGCAGAAGTGACAATACCTGCCTGCAGATGTAAGGCAGGGCTGGTTTGGTGCTGCCAGCCTGCTGGGTGGAAGCTACGTCCCTTCCAAGTAGGTGCTGTTTAGTTGGGAATGCACATCCTGCAGGCAGGTCAGGTTCTCTCCTTCTCCCTCCCTCCTACTATCCTACTATTTTCTGTGTTGAGTCCTCTAATATGTACCAGTACCACAGTGACAGCATGAGCCCAGAGAGGAGTGACCTTAGCCTCAGTCAGCAGGACTTTCTTGGGGGTAGGAACCTGTACCAGCAACAAAATGAATGTCTTTGATGTAGCTCTCACTGAGACCTTCACTGAGAAGCAGAGTGTAGAATTAGCACAGGAGCTGCTAGACGTTTCTGTGCAGGTGCTTGTGCTGCTAGGGAAATGGAGAGATCCCAGTCCCAGGGCACTGGCCTTGTTCCTCCATTTGGAGCAGACCTAGAGGAGATCTAACTACACTCAAAGCTTAGAATCCAGGCCTGCTCACGCTGATGCCTCAGTGGCACCTGCATTTACTGAATCCAAATGGTTTGGGAGTGAGTGTAGAGCCTTCTGAAACGTGTCTCCACTAAAGGAACAAATTCCTGACAAGATTGCCACAGAGCAACTTAATGGGTTTCTGCTGCTGTTCAAAAGCTGTGAATATCTCTATTCATTCCCTTGGAAAAAAGGTTAATAAACTCAGAGAATTAGGGAGTATTTCTGTGTAATAGCTTGGATGTGGGAAGAGGGGGCAGGGTGTAAAGGTCGTGGGTTTTGCCCTATAAATACGCTAGGCACGCTCCTGAATTTCCTGCCAGGGAGGGTGAAGCTCAGGTCATGTTCTGCTTGCAGAAGAGCCAAGGAAGAGCAAGGAGGGGGAAGAAGGGAGGGATTATTCCTGTGCAGAGTTTCTCTGAGTTACCCAACCAAAAACCCTGCCAATGTGATTCAGTTCTTTCTCCAAACCAGTGGAGCAGGCACTGACTGCAGACATGACTGCCCCAGGGAATCACACCTCCAGGCAGAGCTGGAAATAAGGGCAAGAGAATCCATCATGAACTTTCTCTGCTCTCACCGGCAAGAACTTTCTCTGATTAGCTTCAGTGGCTGCAGTGCTCCTCTCTGTTACATAAATCATCGGCCAGGGTGGAATGGAGTGGGACCTGGGACGCACTGAGGAGGAGGAGTTTCAGGCCCTGGACACAAAACCAGAAGAACAGAAGCAGAGAGACCCAGACAGGGAAGCCCACCAGAGATTTCAGCTAGCCCAGGGACCCTCCTGGACAGGAAGGGAAAGAGCTCTGTCTGCAGCCAAGCCTATGCCTGTGGCTTGTGGTTAAGAAAAGTCAGAGTGGATGTGCTCGAATGGCAGGAGCTCCCATCCCACGGCCTGATCTGGAGGGGTATCCAGTTAGTGCTGCTCACATCCACCAAGGAAAAGGGCTCTCCCTCAGTTTAAACCATGCTTGGTGTTCAGGTGTTGTAGGATTAAAACTAAGCAAATTAGATTTAATCTCTCTTGCTGGGTCAGAGACATGGAAATATTTAGATTCCGTTTCTCTCCTCATCAGCTGCCTGAAGGTTGTGTGAGGATTCTCTTCCCTGTCACTCTGACCACACGGATATTAATCATGTGAAAAGCAGGGGACGTGGGCAGACTCCCACGGACAACGCTGCCTCGGTCTGGCAGGAACACGGACCTGCACCGCTGCGGTAAACACAGCTCCTGCAGAGCGCTACATTTGGTCTCTTTGCAACACAAGGGCTATTTGCATTTTACTTGTAAGAAAGCACCTGAAGAGACAGAATTACCACGATGGCACGGGATGTGCTGACAGCACTGCTGTTTCATATCCTCAGAGGATAGATAAACGAGTCTCAAATGCCAGAATAACCAGCAGGCTGAGGGGGTCCCAATTCTCCATTGCTGTAAGGATGACAGAAGGACTACAGTGGACTGGGGAGCTCCCTTTTTTATGCAAACATATGCACAGATTGTGCTGAACAGAAAAGGAGACTAAATGATTTTCTGTCCTTATCAATTGTAGGGCATTGCCAGGCAGTAGACAAAAACCTCTCTACTGTCTCTTTTACATTGTGTGGCTGAGCACTGAGACTGAGGATGTGACTTTTCCAAAGTAACAAGTAAGTATGTGCCTGAAGCATGATCATGTATCTGAAGCTTCTCCTGCTAACAGGCTTGGAACTGATGGTAGAGACAGAATGATAAAAAATTACTCATCCTGCAAGGGTCAGACATGAGTAACTAGGATGAGGTGTTCACCTGTCTTCATACGCAGCTTGTGAGATAATTTTAGGTGACACTTCCCCAGTCAAGTTTTAAGAGTTACAGAGCAGCTTTTTGAATTAGTCTGTTTTTTACAAAAAACCACATAGCAATCATAAGAAAACAAAATCACACATTCCAGCTTCCTCTGAACAGTGTTATGAAAAAGAGAGCAGGAATTTTACATGGCCTAAAAAACAACTACAGCACATAATCTAGAGGATGCTCAAGATCAGTCCTTTATCCTCTCATTTTCCATTGCACACACTCTAATACCTGCTCCTATTGATCTGACATGCAGAAAACTAGGGCAGCTAAAAGAGAATTACCTAGTACATGCAGCAGCATGGCAGGTGTGATCTACCTTGAGGGTGATCAGACAGCCACAGCCAAAAACTAGGACATACGTGTTCGCCAGGAGGAATTTCGGAATGGACACTGCATTCTAAGTAATGCCAAGTAAAAGAGAAGTGCAGAATCTGTCATTGCTGTCTGCACTGTCTCTTTCTTCAAAGGGCAGCTCTCTTCAAAAAGCCCCACATCAAAAATCAGCAACCCAAAATCTCTGATAGTGTCACACAGTCCCAGTAGGGGAGATGGGATGGGACCGCTGGACCTCACCCTGTCCAACCACCCTGCCCAAAGCAGGGTCAAGTCCCTCTTCTAGGGATGCTGAAAACAACTAGCTACTGAGGTAAAATTCCTCATTTATACTAACTCTGATGTGTTTTCATGGTTATGAACACAGGAAAATTGCCATTCAGCCATCTTAGAGATACTCAGGTCTTTCATACATTTAAGCATTTTTTTCTGACTGCTCTGAACATGTATTTGAATACTAAAGAGGGTTTATTTTAAAAATTCAAGCTTGTTTTGGAAACATCGTTAATGAACATAACTGTACTCGGTAGACTTGGTTGCAAAATAGGAAGTTATAGATGTTTGTAAATTATTTGTGGCACCACATGAGAATTATGAATTTGAAAAGCATTTATCAGCACACAATCTTTTCATAAGTGAAGAAAAGGATGAGAGTACTAATATCTGAGGCTATCATTGCTGTTAGCAGTTGGCCATACCACCTGAATCCTCTAAAAAAGTAGGACAAACACCGAAAGAAAAGTAGGACATTTAATCACTCCACACCACCTGGAACATTCAGCACTGCATCAAGTGCACCTACTCAGCACACTGAGATGTAGTGGACAGATGAACCTGGAATATTCAAGTGGGAAGCAATGGCTACTACATGAGGTTATGCTTGAAATATTCATTGGGAGAAGATAATTTAATGTTTTCTTACTTAAAGAAAAAAAAATCCCAGATCTTCTGCTCTGCAAAATAAAGGGAAAAGAAAACCCAAAACATAGTAGGGATACTAATCCCTAGGGTTTAATCAGCTTTTCTTATCACTTACAGCAGAATGTCATCTGGACCATCTTCTGCATCAACTTGATTTTTGCAGAACAGACTTTTGCACACCCAGCATCCCAAATTTGGCCTCAAGCAGCCACCTTATGTTACAATTCATATCCCATCCTGACATTCTTAGGCAGAAGGATTTGGAGAAGCTTTTTGCAAAAAACAAAAACAAAAACAAACCAACAAAAAAACAACCACAAAAACCCAAAAAAAACCCCCAAAAACAAGAAAAGCAAACCAACCAACCAAACAAACAAAAAAAGCAGTTTATTGACATTGATGTTTTTAATTGCTAAAGGCAAAAACATTTAGAAAAAAAAATCTGTCCAGTGTTACATTGATTACCCCAACCCGCTCGTCCCTGCCAGAGTGCATCCTTGTTCTCCTGAGTCTGCAGACTGAGATCTCTGTTGAGAGTGGTCTACAAAAGCAGCATTGCTCCCTCATATCACTTATTTAGCCAAGACATTATTAGGAATGGCCAACATCCCTCTTCCTCTCTTACAGGATGGGGTCTCTCTGAATAACTCAGTACTTTCATGAAATCTCTGTGGCTGCTCACCCTCTCTCACGTGTTATGAGAAACTTCTGGAAAAAGTGCAGGGAGCTCTAGGACAAGTGGGAAGCAGGCAGACACCAGGAAAGTGATTGGGAATGAATCAGTGTGCCATTTGTAAAAATAACATTAGAAATGGATTGTTAAGGGTCACACCACCACCCTGATTGCATCAGGGGCACACCACACTGCAGCTCTTGCTGAACCACAAAGTGTGTTTCCTCGTAGACACAGGAACTTCTCTAATTTGCATTTTATGCCAAAGGGGGAACAATTGTTCAAATGTTCTTTTGGTAAGTGGGAAAGATGAGCAGGTGCATTTTATTGAACCATGACTGGTGACCATGGGTTCACCATGTACACCCTCTACAGGGTTGAGAAAGGCCAGGAAGAATGAGACATGAGCAGGAAGTTGGCTTGTGTCCACTGAGGAGTTTTATGTATTTTCTCTTTGTAATAATATTCATTGGTTTTGGGTTTGTTTAACCCAGTTTAAGACTCTGTACAGACTGGGTACAGCAAAATAGAATGGTTACCATGAACCAGGTGAGTTCTCTGGCTTGCTGAGGTCCTGCTGCTGAGGAGCCAGCTCCTGGAGAACATGATGAATGGAGGGACCAGGCTGGGAGAGAAGCTGTGGGAGAGTCTGCTTCACATCCCTGCCCCTGCCAGCCTGGTAATGATGGGCTGCTGTGGGGTGCTGCAGGCTGCTCCTCCCTGAGAGCTGAGGCTGCAGAACCTCAGGGGTTGCTTGAGGTCTTTTGGGGTTACTTGAGGTCATTTGGGCTGACTTGGGGTCATTGGAGTGCCAGGTAGGGGTTATTTGAGGTCACTGGAATCCCTGGTGGGGTTACTTGAGGCCATTTGGGGTTGTTTGAGGTCATTGGAGTGCCTGGTAGTGCCCACCTGAGGTCACTTGGGCTGACCTGAGGTCATTGGAGTGCCTGGTGGGGGTCCCTTGAGGCCATTTGGGGTTACTCAAACAGGAAGCACAGTTAGCACAGACACTGCCTTTGGACTTGGCTGTTCAGAACATCCAACCAGGACTGCAGGAATACCATCCAGGACAGCTGGACACGGGTGGACCCATCACACACAGGTCAAGGTCTCCAAAGCCCCAGAAATGTGCACTCCTCAACTGGAGGAAAAGGATGGGAGACCTTGGCTATCAGTAGCCACAGACCAGGACCTCTAGTGATTAATGGGCAAATGTGAACTGTCATTGTCTACTTTATTCTCTGTATTTACTTGCCACACCTGGTGCAGGGACCAGAGGTGGAAACGTCAGGAGGAGTGCTTCAAATGTTCCAGACGTTAAAATGGGTCAAGTTAATAATAACTAGGGCTTGTAAAGACAAATTGAGAAATAAGAAGAGGAGGGATTGAGAGGAAAGCTCATGTGTTTACCATCAATTCCATGGGTGAAGGTGTATGTCTTAATGTCTTCAAAATGGGTCTTGATGTCCTTCCTGACGTTTTGCAGCAGGTTTGTTGCAGAGCCCAGACAGCTTGGCTCCTGAAACAGAGAAGTGTCTGCACAAGATTGAGCTTAAGACCTTTGGGGTAAAATGACAGGTTCAAGGGGGGATATGTTGCAGGTGGTTTGGGAAGGCTGTAGTACCTCAGCCAGTGGGGAAAGGAAGAGGGCAACATGCAGCCGGGAGCTCAGGGTAAAAGGAGGCTGCGCCCTCCAAAACCGAGAGAGAGAAAAACCCCGTGGGTGTGTCCCGGTGGACTCTCTCCCTTTATTCCAATAAAGCTGCAGGACTCCTCTGTCTTGTTTTGGACATAAATTTCTGGCATTTGTGGCTTTTCCTGACAAATATTTCACTGAAATCAAAAAAAGATTACTTCTACTGGCTTCCCTTGATCAACTGGGTGGGTTACCTTACAAAAAATAGTTATAGAGAATGCTTGTTACAACCTCATGCTAGGAGAGGCTACCACCACTAGTTTGTCCCAAAGCTTTTTTCCATTATGAGGTTAGATCTTGCCCCTTGTTTATGTTTCCACCTTCCCCTGGCAGGATGTTCAGGCTGTTCATGGTTGCATGGCATCCTTGTGATATTGGTGTTTTCATGCGTGACTGGAGACATTTATCCAGTTCTTATGGCCATCCTGATGGTTAGGCTAAAACAGCAAACCCCCTGCTTACCTCCTGGACAACATTTCTTCTAACTGCATATTCTGGAATATTTTCAGTTTGTTGTTTGTTTATTTCTGATTCTGTTTTACTTTTGAGTTTTGTTTTGATTTTCTTGGGATTTGTTGTTGTGTTTTGTTTGGTTGGTTTGGGTTTGGTGTTTTTGGCAGGTTTGGTGTTTTTGGCAGGTTTGGTGTTTTCTTGGGGTTTTTTATGGGGTTGTTTTTTGGGTTTTTTGTGTGGGCGGGGGCAACAACATGGATATTTTTAATGATGTGGAGAAAAGCTCTGTTCACTTCTGTATTCCGCTACGCTCCATCTCCATCTGCCCGCGCTCCCGGCAGCGTCAGCGCCGGCAGCAAGAGCCTATGGCAACAGGTCCTCTCGGGGGCTGGAGCAAGGCAGCGAGCGCCGGGACTCCGGGAAGAGCGAAAACTCTTTTCCCTGGGATTCGCGGGTTTTTGTTCGTTCGTTTGTTGGTTGGTCTGTTTGTTTCCGCGGCGTGCTGCGAGCGCGGAACGCCGGGGCCGCGGGAGCCGTTTCCAGCCGAGCCGGGCCGGGCGCGGCAGCGGCCCCCGGCGCGGCGGGGCACCATGGCGAAAGTGCTGGCGGCCCTCAGGCACCACTGGAAGAAATCCACGTTCGGAGCCTGCCTGCTGGGCTGGGGCGGACACTGGCTCTATGGGAAGCACTGGTAATGCCGGCTGGGGCCGGGCCGGGCCGGGCGGGGAGACGGGAGGGAGAGATGGAGGAAGGGGGAGCGACTACAATGGGGGTCGCCTCTCGGAGGGCCCCGGCAGGCGGAGGGGATGTATCCCCGTCCTGCTTCAGCAGCTGGGGGCGTGGGAGGCTCCGTCCCTTCCCTGCCTTCCCACGTCGGCCGCGTCGGGTTCAGGCGGGAGGTTTAAACGGAGGGGGTGTGTAGGTGGCATTAGCAGTGTTGGGGCCTCTTGGAGAGGAGAAGGTTTTCTGTCTTCTAACCTAAAAAGCATGTCGTGAGCCACACGCGTGCCTTCGGCTTGCTTGCTTTGAGCCTGTATTATAAGGATGACTGGCACCAGGCCTGCAGGGTGTGCTGAGCGTGGCCCATCCCAGGGTGGTGGTCCTGTGCCCGTGGGCTTTCCCTCCTCCTGTTTGCTGTGGCGGGAGTCCCTGTCTCTTTTTGGGGCCTGGCACCGGCAGCCTTGTGCTGTCGTCCCCCCACCCCCCCACCCAGTGGGGGTGGTCTTTGCTGTTGTTGCCCACCCAGCTTGGAAGAAGCCTGGCAGCTGCTCCTCCCCTGGTGGTGTCATTGCCACTGCTTTCCTGGGGAGTAAATGTCCCTTACAGCAAGTAAAATCCTAATTTGTGTTTTTTAAAAAGCTGAGTTTATCTTTTAATCCTTGTCCTTCAGGATTATGGGTAATGTATTGGACTGAAATTTGACTTTTATTTTTAAAAGCTGTTACTGTTGGTTCTGCTGCTTATTGTCACTGTCTTAATGATTTTTAATAGTTTACTCAGGCTTTTAACAATGCTCTTTTCTGCTTACATTGCAATGCTGCCAAAGCCTCGGTGGAAAAGTTAGGAAAATAAATCTGGTTATGTTGTTTTTATACTCTCTTCACATCCTTTTACCTAGGGACTTTGGCATTAAATCAGCCTTTGTTTTGCATGGTACATCTGCTTTAGTTGCTTGCTTCTTACCTGAAGCACTGAGGCTCAGTCTCCCCTTTGTATCTGTTGTGTCTGGGTGTTCTTGTGCCCATGTGCTGTGGTTTCCCAATGTACACTGATTTCTTGGATGGTAGCGGTAAAAGTGTGTTTGGATCACAGAAAATGTGGAGCGTGCCACAGGTGATGTGGTGGGGAATAAGGAGGAAAATATGAAAGGCAAACAACCCAAAAAGGGAATCTTTGGTATCTAAATTTCGGTGTGTAGGGCTGTTTGCCCCAAGTGTAGGCATGGTGCTTTAACCCAGATGATGTTCTGGGGGCAAAAAAATTTTACATATCCCATTCTCCAATCTCCCTATTGTCTGTAAAGGAAAATACAGCATTTCCTTAGGAGGCACTGGAAATGCAAAGTAGGAAATCCTGTGATGACAGACAGCTCAGTGAGACTTTTATGCAGGCCATAGCTACTGCTTTCAGAGTTTTAAACACTGTTTGGAAACACTGACAACTGTTTAGCAGTTTCTGGGCCATTCCCTGCAGAGTTGTATCCAGGTTGGAGAAAAACAAGGAACGACAAGAGCCTGATGGCAAGAATGTAAAGAAGAGTTCGAAGGTGGTCTCAACAGCCCTTTGTGATACTCTGTGAGGTGAGGACCTTACCTTGTGGCAGGTGGACAGCAGGGAGTAGGCCAGGATGCCTCTCTGCAGCTTGTGGGCATGGCTTTTGGTGTGTTTTTGTACACTCCCTGTTCCCAGTTTCTGTGTCTGTATCCCAGTTGTGCTGGGGAGCAGGGAGGTGCCTTTTGCCCCATGCACAGATGGCCACAGACAGCGCTGGGAGAGGTTAATGGAGCATCTGTAGGGGCTGGGTTGGCCCTGAGGCTTGTTGTTATCCACATCAGAGGTTCAACTGCTATGCATGAGCCATACCTGACTAGACTGATACTTGCCCTTCGAGAACACACATGAAGTGTAGTGAGGTCTTGTGCTTTGGTTTCTGGCATCGCAAGTTCCTGATGAGGGGCCTTGCTTTAGCACAGCATTGGGTCGGATTGGCCTCTGACTTCCGGGAAATAGCTGAGATGTTGGTCATTTATTTGCAGCCAAAGAAAATTTTTGTTTGCCCTCCTACATCCGTCTTTCCGTTCTTATGGGTTTTCTAAAATATTTCTCTTGCAAGCAGAAGGTGATTTGCTTTTTTGACTTCTCAAGGTTCCTTCTTCTTTTGGATGCAGCAGCCATGATGCCTGCATGAAGTGGAGCTATTGTAAATAACAATCTGTCCTGCAGATAAATGGCAGCTCTTCTGTAGTCAGTCTCTCCAAGCTCACAGGGACAGAAGAGCTCTGAAGTACTTCCTTAAGACTTTGGAGGATGCTGTATGGACAAGAAGAGTGTTACCTTTTCCAGGCTTGTTCCCAGTGCCTCTTCCTTGCCTGGAAATGGATGTGGGAGTCCCCCTTGCACGCCCTGAAGAGTGTGCTGTGGAGCCTGGTGTGGATGCCCTTGTGCTCCCTAGGGTGTAAAGGGAAGAGGGGCACTGGTGTGTGATGGATCATCATTGAGTTGGTCTAAAGGTTGTGGATGGCAATAACTGTAAAGGTTGAGGAGCTGCTTAGTCCTGGTACTTTCTTCCTGCGGTGTTTAGTTTCTGGATCAGTGTATTAGCCTTCCACTTTGGGGGGTGGTGGGTCAAACACTGGCTGATTTAAAAATAAGGAGTTTTAGATGAGCAGGAGGAATTAAAGGAGGAAACCTTGTGCTTTTTCCCCCTCTGCCATGAGTTATTCAGCCCTTCTGAGCATATGATAGTGCAGAAGGTACCTCTTCACAGAGCTGTCAGTCAGGAGGTGGCAAAGGTTTTTCATGTGTCAAATGATAGGAGTTATGTCTGGTTGAACTACTGTTAACTAGAACCCCACTGCCATTCTTGCAAAACCATAATGCATCTTATAATTCCTTTTGCGCTCGTAAAAGAATATGCTTTAAAGATCCATTGCCTTGCATTTAGGATACAAATACTCTTGTGCTATCTGAGAAGTAGGAGGAGAACTCAGTGTTACTACATGTGAGGTTGTCTGGATTGCATGAATTTATGTATTAGGCTCATTTTAATCTGTAGCATATCATGTTGCAGGTACAAGGGACACTTAATTTAATATCCTAGATCAAAGCTTGCAGGGTGTGCAGATGGTCTGATGTCTGCTCATACACAGTAACATACTTCTGCTTAACATACACAGGTGAGGGTGATTACAAATAAAGATTGTTCTAAAAGTTTCACCAAGTTTGGAATCCCTTCTCAACTTTATGTCCTGTGTCACCTTTCCTGAACTGAGCTGCAGCTGTTCTTTTTATCCCCAGGGGGTGCAGTGAGTTACCAGCTCTGTGAAATCGGCAGAATGAAATCTCCAGCATGACAGACATGAGCTGAACTGATTGTCAGATTTGACCAGAGTGTTACAGTGATGTCACTGCATAAGTGATCATCACCGTGTCAGGATGGAGACCCTGGATATTCTGCTGAGGCAGTGGACTTATCACATACTTAGTTTTACTCTGTAGATGTTAAAGTATTGACATTCTCAGTAGAAAGTGCTGGCAAAGCACCTGAGCCTTTGACTGCCTGCCAGTAATCCTGAGTGGTGCTGTTATCTACAATTAGAATGTTAGTCTCTATGTGTTTGCCAGCTGATAACTCACTTTGTCACCTTCCTGCATATACTTCCTCAGTAGCTGACTTTATTTCATCCAAACTTTGTCAAAAAAACAGAGTATAAATTCTGAGTCTTGGGTAAAGCTGATGAAACCTAAGATTTGTCTTTCATACCCTTCCAAGGCCAAGATGGAAGTAAATTCTAATACCCAGTAAAGAGGATTCTGCGCTCTTGCTGTATAAGAAGCAGCTAAAAAAGCTCCTTCCTAAGATAAAATCTTTTTCAGGAGTTCTGATATAGCTCCTGAGGACTGATCCTGTGTGCACAGCTTTGGTCATGTTTCTCCTCACAAAACTGTTTGGTGCAGACGCTAAACTTTAAAGTTTTTAGACTTCTTCATATTTGAGTATGTTTAATAGTCTTAGATTTAATGCTGATAACCCATTTTGGAATGAGATCCTGAGCTGCTTTTTACATTTGTAATGTGATCACTTTTAGGGGAGTTGCCTTGGTTGGATCTAAGACAGACCCTTGCTGCAGCTGAGAGCCTCAAACAGCTTCAGTTCAACTTTGTTGTCTTCTCCTTGTTGCATTCATTGCTGCCATGAGTGACTTTCATCATGGGAGCTGTCCTTCCACCCTGGCTTCTGCTGGCTCTTGGGCACAGAGCTTAGTCTCATCTTGAGGAGCATCCATACTAAATTGTGTGGATCTTGTGCTTATGTGTAAGAGTGTTAATGCCCTATTCTAGCTGAAAACATTCAGGAGAGGCGCAGTGGCCAGCTGTCCTGCTCTAGGAGTGTTGCTGAGAAATCAGAGCAGCCCTGTCCAGGCAGGTCATATGGGTGTTGTGTTCTCAGTGTTGTGTGCTGGCAGCCTGGCATGGCTGGGGAGTGGAGAGCTCTGCAGTTACCTTTGAGTCCTTTCTGTATTGGTTCCATACTTTGGTGTGAGCCTGCTCTGGTCTCCACAGAGTCTGTGCTGCTGTGGCTGCTGGCCTTGAGGCTGTGCTGGGAATGTTCTGTCTGTGGGTTCAGCCTAGGACAGCGTCTTTCTTCCATACCCTGCTGCCACTGTTTGTTCCTCTCCGTTTCCCAATTTTTTACTGCTTAAGCAAGTTGGCCCAGCTGTAAGCTGTGTGATGCTTAATTCTCACAGCAGGAAGACAGCCCTGAGTTTGCCAGCAGATGCAACGCTGCTCGTCTGTTTGGCTTTAAGGCCAAATGGTGTAGATAAGGCCTTAGGGGAAACGTGAAGTAAAAATTGATTTTTAGTTTGCTGTGGGTATGGTGCAAGTCAGAAGAAATCTCTTTGTATTCTTAAAGGCAGTGGAGCAATTCCCTCCAACTCCACCTGCTCATGTTTGAGGATTGTTGAAAAAGCTTTGTTACTACCTAATAGTAGACAACAAAGTACAAAAAAATCAACAAAATCTTATGTTTGTTATTAAAGTCTCATCTTTTCTGGGAGCTGGTGAGCAGTCATATTTTGAGAATGAATACATACTGAGGCAGAAGGCTTTAAGAAGTTTCCTTTTAGCGGGTTTTCATGTTTTTTTCTAGCTCTATTTAGTGATTGTTATGACCTGCAGAGGACTTGCAGGGCCACTGGGGGTCCTTTAGGTGAGCCATGTGAGGTGAGTAAATGCAGCAGCTGTGATGCAGGAGGAGGACTGCTGTTCTTACAAATGCATCCCTGTGAGTGCACCTGTACTGTTTTTTCAGAGGTTTGAATCTAGTTAAGTGTTGATATAATATTTTAAGGAAATGAAAAAATTCCTATTACCTGGCATCTTTAAACCAAACCTGGGACGTCCTTGACAAACTCAGGTGACTTTGAAATGTCCCAGTTGAATTAAGTGGAAGTCCTATGAGTATGTCTGGGATGGTATGGGATTCTGGGTGCTGTGCTGGAGAAGTGAGATAAATCACCTGGAAATTGATGGATGGCAAATGATTCTTCTAGTCTCAGAATCTAAACTTTTCCTTTGACACCAAAATGGTAAATGTCGAAGTAGCCTTCTTCTGTCTCTTTAAGTGCTTCAATGCAGGAGAAAATCAGCATAAATGTTGACATCTAAACTGTCAAGCTTAATTTTTATGGATAAAACTCACTGAGGTGAATCCTTGACAGTTGTTTTGAGGATCTTTGAGGTTGAGAAAGAGAGCACAGTATGTTCTGCTTGTATTTGGGAAGTGTTGCTGGACTTCATTTTAAAGACAGTTAACACTGCAGCATAAAGCTGGGGGCACCAGGAAAACCTCCTGGCTGGCAGTGTGACAGAGCTTGACTTCTGAAGAAAATAGCATCAACGTGAAGTAAAGAGATAACGTGGGTTTGGCTGGGATTTGTTCAGAAGGTTGGGACAGCAATTCTCAAAGACATCAACTCTACAGCCATCATTTGATAGTGGGGGCTCCTTGATATCCCATAATATTTCAGTTTTATGTATCGAAATGGCAATTACTATATATTTGCTTTGGCCACACGTAGTCACAGAGGGAGATGCAAATGTCCCTGTGTGAGGGCTCATGCCCTCAGTGGCACGGTGTGGACTCAGCCTGTCACGCTGTCTTGATTGAGCTGGAATCAGCTGTGACACTGCTGTTGCTCAGCCTGGAACACCAGCCTTTGCAGAGTTATTTTAACTGGTGCATTTCCATCATATTACTGCAATCAAACCCAAGGCTGTTGCTCCTCTAAGTGATATTGCAGGTGCTTAATACAAATTATCTACTTCTTTGGTTTTAAGGAGCAAATATGACAGCATGCCTCTGAGGAATTCTTTTGCAGACATTCCAGTTACTTGTTATCCTGATGAGGTATTATTCACATATTTTCTTTTTCCATGCTTGAACTCTTCCCTTGTCTTTTCATTATTACCAGGAATAAATCTGTGGCTTTTATAGTGTAGTTATTTTCACAGAACCCAATTTTATATCTCACCTGAAGTCACCCTACTTCTCGTTTCATGGTACTGCAGCATCTCTTGGTAATGCCAAAAAGAGCAGCTTATATAGTTCCAGTGACAAATACTGTAAATGACCGGAATCAAGTAGATGGCACTTGGGTTTGGCCTTTCCTTGCCTTCTCTTCTGCCATTTCCATGGCAGGGTTTGGCCTGATGAGCCACACTTTAGGGCAGAAGTGTGCTGTTCTCCCAGCCGCCTGTTTTTGTCTGGTTGGCCTTTAATCCTTTTGGTTGGTACAGTGTTTGTTTTGGTATGCTGACTGTAAGTGGTGTTTTTTGTATGTGATATTTTGAGACAAAAATATATGGTCTCGCCAGGTATTAGGCAAGGACAAGCTGGAGGATGGAGAGTGTTGGTATCTAGAGGACAGGCAAGACTCTGGGCACAGCAGAACAGTATTTGCCATTTTGTCTGCAAGGGGAAATAGAGCATTTTGGGGGCTGGGAAAGGAATAGACTTTCATTCCTCACTCAATAGCTGTGTCTCCAGTGCTTGCTGTTTATATACCCTTGCCAGTGACAAGTCAGGAACGTATTTCTGAACAGACCGTCTGTGACATATCTAACACTGAGCATCTCTGTTTTGTTTTTATTCTTCACTTAATGAGATGAATGTTTTTCACCTCTCTGAGTTACTGCTTTGGGCCGTGCTCAGACCTAGGTGAGTGGGAGGTGCTGCATTAATGTGTGTTTGGCTTGTAAACTGATGGAAAGGGGAGTTCACAGTTGTAATGCACAGACTTAAGAACTCTCTAGAACCCTTGTACACTGCCAGAATGGTAAGTACCTTTAGTGTAAACATCGGGCAGTAAGAACATTAGAAAAACCCATACCTGAGCTCTGGAGTACAGTTATGTAGCAATTTAACAAATAAATCACAGTTACACAGTGTGCCAGAGCTTACATAATCTCAGCACACTTGGCATCCTGGTCTTTGTTTTCTGCTTTTCTTTTCTGTAGAAAGAGTGCTTGTGCAGATGCAGGGGAAAAAAAAAAAAAAGCATGTATGCATCAGTGGGGGTGTTTTGTCCTTAAAATGATTGGGGTTTTTTTTTACTCTTCCAGTGTTGTCAAACTGTGTGTAAAAAGGGTATGTACCTACATTTTAAAAATGAGCAAATTGTTTTAAACTTGCACAACGTAATGTCCCTTCTCTTTTCTGTCTTACCTGATAGTGATAACCTGCTACGAAGAGCTGCATGCCAAGAAGCCCAGGTAATACTGTTTAAAGTAATAAAATTAGATTAAAATCTGCCTCTTATCTTGGTTGTGCAGGGCTCCTGAGATTTTCCCAGTGGGCCTTTCCTACGTGACAAGCCTTCTAATGATGCCATCATCTGTGTTCTTTCCCTTGATGCCCAGGGGTGGATGGGGTGCTGCCCCTTGCACGTCCTGGCTGCTGCTGCAGGGGAGGGCAGCGTTATCCTTGGGGGTGATCTAAATCGCTGCTGGAGCTACCCACACCTCCACTGCTGCTCGTGCAATTGCTCTGGGCCTGTAAACTTCTGGTAGGGAGATGATTTGTTGATAAGAGTGAAATCCCAGCCCCACCAGGAGGGGTGTATGCTGGGCAGAAGCAGCACAAACCGCTTTGTGTCAGTGCTCAGCTGCAGAGACCCTGTCCTTGTCTGTTTGACCCTGAGCGACTTTATCAGGAATGCCAGCTGTGATGACTGACTGACCCAGCTCTTTTGGGACCCATCTCCAGGGAACTTAATGGGGACAGCCTGCTTGCTGATCAGTGACAAGAAGGCCACTGTTCAGGGGGGAGGGTTACTCTCTCAGGATACTGACTGCTGCATTTCTTAGTTTGTGGCCTGCATGGGCAAACAGCAGTCAACAAACTCCCATACTGCAATATTCCCGCAAAGAAATCTTGTCCTTAATAAGCAATCTTTTGGAGGTGTAAGTTGCTGCTGCCCATGGATGACATCACTTCTGTAGGATTTTAAGAGTTTTTACCTCCCACAAATAAAGCTTATTCTAAACATGCTTCTTCATGACAGATTTTTGACATTTTGCAGGGTGTAACACTGCTCCCATCATTGCTACGTACTGGGGCCTGAGTAGAATGGTGAAAATTATTTTTCTCAGTAAAGAAGTGTTGTGCACTGGAATTATCCCAATTTTAGCCTGTCTGCTGTTGAAAGATTTTCACAGCAACTTGTCTTGTGCAATGGATCTTCATGCCAGAGTAGATGTAAGGGAACTACTCACTGCTCATGAAAAAACAAGGAAAATCTTTCCCTGAAAATACTGCTTTCATAAACCACGCTTGTAATTTCAGAGTCTTTATGTTTTCACTATTCATTTTTACTACATAATAACAAAGTGATAAAAGTTTTTTTATATCACAAAAAATAGCCATTAATACCTCAGTATTTGAAGCATGCTGACCAAATTAAACCAATTTTTTTAAAAGGAGCTGATGAAGTGGTTTGTGTGTATTGTCAAAAAGGTGTAAGTGCTAAGGAAAAGACCAGTACTAGCAGATAGTTCAGTTGTGGAAATCCTGAATTTCTCATTTCTTAAATCCAGTTATTAAGTGACAGGTTCTATTCCATGGCTTATTCTTACAAATGAAAATACAAAAGCACTGTCAGTAGAGCTTCCTGCAATTTTAGTGGTTAAAGCCTGAGAAAATACCCTGCAGAAGACTCCTGCATTAAAAAGGAATGAACCAGAAAGCCTAGTAATCAATTCTTGCTGTAATTTCCATTCTCACTGTCATTGCCAAATAGTGCTTGAAAACACACAGCAGTACTGCATTAAGGCATTAAGTGTCTGGTATGTTTTTCAGAATAACAGCAATCTGAAATTGTTTGGAAAATGCTACTTGCTTTTATAGTGCTGTATATAAGTGTTGACAATGCAGGACAATAAGTATCGGGAAAAAAATAGAGACAAAGTCACCAAAGAAGAAGTTTCATTTGAATGAAATGTGTGTGAAGTTCTTACCATTTTTACATTGGACTTTCAGGTTTTTAAGCCTGTTACATTATCAAATTGATGAGGGAGCTGCCTTCCTGAGGGAGACTCCATGACAGCAGTACTTCATGCAAAGGTTCTGCCATGCGTGTCTGAATTTAAATACCACTTTATGATGACAGCCTTGGTGTGGCAAATGATTATGAAAGATTCTATAATAAAGAACCCATTTATCATATTTTTGACATTTTACACCTCTGTCTCTGGGATAAGTCAGTGTCAGCTGACTCGGTCTTCCTTGGCAGATCAGTCTTGCTGATTGACCTTATTGTTGCTGAACTCTGGGCACATGTAAAGAGGTGCTGTTTAGCTGGCAAACAATTCACTCAAGGATAGTTTTCTGTAAAAGAATGTAGTTTCTTTGCTGGTATTCATAAAGCACTATAAAAGCTTTGTATAAAGGAATTTTCAAAATTGTAGAACAGTGGTTGTCATTTTAGATGTCCAGAAATATAATACCTGTAAGTGTGCATGTGACCAGAAAGTGAAAAAGGCATTGACTTACCTAAATTATACCTTCATATATATATATATATATGTATATATATATATATTTAATAGCCATTTTTATAGTAGGACTATAAGTTGTCTTTACTTATGTTGTGCTCTGAAAAACTTCTAGAATATTGCATTATTGTTTTTTTGCTTCCTGTCTTACAAATCAGTATTTGCTTTAGAAATACCCCTGTATGCAACATAAATGTCTAAGTATATTACATAATGAAGTAATTATGTCATTACTAATAAAATCTTTATGAGCCTTGTTGGGTTGTTTAGGGCCTTGCTAGATTGTTTGGAGCATGCAAATACATCATATTGTGCCCCCTAAGCAAATAATTAGTTGTTTTTAACAGCTGTAACATGCTAGAGGGACCCTGTTCCCCAATTCCCACCCAACAATTGCAATGTAATAAGTTGGTCTGTTTTCCAGCTGATCTTTGAGTAAAGCTTAATAGCTATTGATTTGTTTCACTTTCTTTGAAGATTTCTTTACTCTCAGCAGCTTAGCTCATGCTTTTTCTTTCCTGAAGAAGAAATTTGGATGTTTTAAGCAGCACAGCCGGCTGTACCCTTCTTTAAATTGAGGTTTCCTGAGCAAAGTTTGCAAGTGGAATTAATATTAAGTTTAAATAGCTAACAGCTACTAAAATGTACTGGGTTTTGTGTACAGTATCACCTCCTTCAAAATAAAAATTACTGCTGGCGGTTAATTTCCAAGGGAAAGGGGAAGAAAAGCCAGGAACAGTTGGCTGGGTCATGTTCAGCACAGTAGTCTTTGGTTCCTGCTCTTTGTGGAGCTTCTGGATGGTGTTGCTGAATACCTTGCATTCCTTGTGTTCAAATCCAGTTTGATTTGGTGTGTTAGTGAAGATGCTTTTAAACGACCTTCTAGAAGCTTATAGAGCAGGATGTAACGTCTGTGAAAGTTTTGCATTTCCTTGCTTATGCTGAACAGCTTTGGAAATAGGTCCAAAGTGCAAGAGGCTTTGTGGAGAAATTCTCCAAGAATTTAAAATTGAGACACCTCTTCAGAATTGGATTAAAAGTTGAAGAGGAATTTAATGATTTTTATAGAGAGAGATTAGTTTTTAAAAAGTGTAAGAAACAGTGGACTTGCTTATAGGTCAAGGCAGAGTCTCTTATAATTATCTTTCCTGTCTTCAAAAACTGAAGCATAGAAAATACTGAAATGAGCAGAAGAGATAGAGGAATTAAAGTTCAGAAGTTGGAAAGAATGCAGAAAGAAGGTGGCAGACAGGTGCATGAGAATTACATAAGGAAAGAAAATTCAGTAACCTTGGAGTCAAGGAGAGCTCCCTGGATTTCTGCCCATTGCAGAAAACAAGAGGTTGACAAAAACGAAATGGTGGTGGAATTGTAAAAATGAGCTAAAGAGTACTTATGACAGTGATGTGAGCTGCTGCTAAGGGTGCAGGTCTTTGAATAAGAGACCTGTACAATGGCTGAAGATGGAAGTCATTTGAATGTCATGAGGCTTGAAAGCCCATTGACATTTGTAGAGATGCATTATTGCATTATTTTGAACTGTTGTAGCAGTGTGCTTAAAAGATAAACTGAGCCCTGCTCTTTTTCTCTTACTTAGGCTTTTGGCAACCAGCTGATGCCTGCCACTATGCCATTGAAGAAAGCAACAGTCTTCCTCAACCCAGCAGCTTGCAAAGGGTAAAAGTCCCCCTTCCTAGCACTCTCATTTGAGGCACTCTTTCTGTATTTTTGCTCTGCTATCCACTATAAAAGCCAGCCAGATTTTTGAGCTCATTTTTGCCTCCCTCTGATGCCAAGCTGGTGCTATGTAACTATGCCAAACTTTTTATTTCACCAGAAATATTGGGATGAGTAATAGAATCAGTTGCCAGAGGTGGAAGAACTATTTCTAAACATACATACATACATATATATATATATATATATATATAAATTTTTTTTTCTTTAAACCTGTGTTTCGGCCTTTGTCATTCCCTCATGTAGAATTCCTTTGTATTCCTTCCAAACTTTTGCAGTTGATATATTTCCATCCTCAAAAATTATAGAAATAAGGGATGACCTTGATTCAAGACTCGAAGCTGGCAAGAAGTGATCTTACTTCTGTGGGAACCTGCCCTTGAAAGGGATGTACCCACAAACTGAGAGGCTAAATATGGGCTTGGAGCAAGACTCCTGGAAGAGGTTGGCTGCTATTTTTACATGCTCATTAGCAGAAAAAACCATAATCTTGGATGTGATATGTGTTTGTTTCTGCTGATCAAATAAGCTTTGGAATAGTTGCATTTTGTGGAGGGGCAGAGAGTTGTTACTACCAATATGAGGGGAGTATTATAGCTGACATGAAGGTGCTTGGACTCACATGCTTTTGTGAGTCTGGAAAATGCATAATATTAGCCAAGTCTCATGTTTCTACTTGTAAACAATTTATAGTTAGTGATATAATTATTTTATTATGCAATGACAGGCATAAAATTATCAGTCCTACAAAAAAAAAGTCAGAATTTTGCTTCTAACTTTATTTATTAATATGGAGTAATAAATAATTAGGATTTTTAAAATACTTCTTAAAGCCTACATGGGCTTTTTTTGTGGTCCTAAAGGCTAGTGCTTTGTAAGTCATTCATTTTCTAATAAATTTCTTTCTGGTTTTTAATGGTTTTTAAATTATTTTTGGCAAAAGTTAGATAGCATCTTGTGCACTTATTAAAACTGCAATAAAACCCTGACATCTGAGATATGAGACTAGAAATGCAATGCATTTGAATCACATGAAATCTCATCTTTGCTGACTGTCAGGTTAAGTGACTAATTGTGGAGATTGAATGCTTGGTTTTAAGTAGATTTCTTCTTGCTATTCATTTGTTTGTGTTTGCATTTTATTTTTTTTTTCAGCCACAGGCATCATTAAACAGTTTTTACTCTTATTTCTAGCAAAGCTGGGAACCTTTTTGAAAAGAATGCTGCACCAATCTTGCACTTATCTGGCTTGGATGTAACTGTGGTCAAGGTAAGAACTGATAGGTCCTGCTACTGTAGAAATACTGACTCTCTTCTTTCTCCTCTTGAAGTATTGAAATTCAAATCTGTATGCATTTGAAATTCTCAGTTGTTCTGTAGACATCTTATAGGAAGAAATGAATACTGAGATATTAGGCCGATACCTAATCTTTTTAATTCACAGTTGGTTTTCAAACAGTGTAGTGAGATTTTAATTTTCAGCTGAAGCAGTACATATGCTTGTTTGTCTGTCTAAAGCAACCCTTCTATAATTCATGTTTGAGAAAAAACTCTCTAAATATTTGAGTGCTGGGTAGTGGTGTGTGCCCATTGCTGTTGAATTTGTCATTTCTGCCTGAACTTGAAGAATTGAAAAGTGAGGAAATTTGACATGCAGTTGAACTGTTCAGATTGATTAAAAATAACCTTTTATCTTTGCACTGAAATTATTTCTGTGTCTCTCCAAAAGATTCAAGATTCTCACCACAAAAGCAGAACACTGCGCTCTAAATGGTATGAATTAACAAACAGGTTTCCTGTGGAAAGAGAAGAACAAGTGTGTCCTAACAGCAGAGTACTCTGATATGCATCTTTCTGTCTTGGAATCTTTTCCACAAGGTTTAATATTAAAATGGTGTTTTTATGAATTCCTTTCTCTGATCATTAAATATACCTAGTCCCAGCCTAAGAGAAGAAATCATTTTGCAAGAGTTAAAACAGATGCTTGGTAGTGTTAGACTCGACAAGTTGGCAAAACAGGGCTGGGCCAGGAAGTGGGGCTGAGATGACTCTGTAAAAGACATGAATTTTGTAGAAAACAGTTTTAATGGTTTAAAAAGTCAGTACTCTTTACTGCTAAATCCATTGTCAGTGGCTGTCAGGCAGTGGCCTTTTGTGTAGTTGATGCTGTGTTTCAGGAGATGCACTTAAGCACTTTGGCTGTTAAAGGTAGTGGGAGTTTTTCTGCAAGTTATTGGCTTCTGGATTTTTTTTCAATGTAATTTTACCTGGGAATAAGGTGGTTGCTGTGGTGTTCTAGATCTATTGAGTAAGATTTGCTCTGATATTTCATTTAATCTCTGTGTGTGTTTACTTGCACATATTATATTACGCATCAAAATGGTTTTATAAGTTTAAAAAAACCTCTGAATGTAAGTAATTTACAGTACTCTGTGCCTATATAAAAATAACTATTAACCAGATGGATGGATGATTCTTTTTTCTATGAAAGAGATATACTAAAAATAGTCATTTGAGTGCTCATGTTTGGATCTCTGTTTCTTCAGACTGATTATGAGGGACAAGCAAAAAAGCTTCTGGAATTAATGGAAAACACGGATCTGATCATTATTGCAGGAGGAGATGGCACAGTCCAAGAGGTACTGCAGGAGTCTGGTTTGTTGAGAATCATAGTTGGGCTGAGGGCAAGAAGATTGAGTCTGTGTGATGTAGCAGCATCATAACATCCTAGAGATCTGTCCAGTTTAGAATCTGTGTTTTTAGTAAATGTTCTAATATTCTGAGGACAGAACACTCTGCTTGTTGGTATTAGTCTTAAGAGATGATGGGAGGGGGGACAAAAAAAGTGTGTGACATAGCTGTCTTCCAGAACTTAATTCTAGAATGAGCAAACTCTTTGGAGGGACATGATTCTAGCTTTTTCTTTCTATGTGATGTAGTTGTAGTGGTTTGATTTTCAAAGTTCCTTCCTTTCTATAAACTCCCCCAGAGGAATGCATATTTTGCTAAGTGGGAATCAGATAATTTAAAAATTACGTGGGAATGATAACAAAACCTGGAATGTATTTATTAAATGCCTGTTGTCAAAATGATTAATGACAGGAGCAGAACTGTGGGATACTCTCTTTTTCAAGACTATATTTTATTCAAGCAGCTCCTGACTTCTAACTACTGATTTCATAAGACAATGGCTAAATGAATGCAATGACCTCAAGAGAACAAGATCAGAATACATCTGTAGATCATTCTGGCTTTTGTTAATTGCACTGACCAGTGCTGGTTTTGCATTATGCAGAGCATCATTCAGTGTTAAAACATTTACACTGGCATTGGTTGTGGTAGCAGCATGTACTCAGGCACACTCATAAACCTGCTGTTTCCAACATGTTTGCAGGCTGAACATTCCTCCTTTCCCATGTAATAAACAACTGTAGCACCTTCCATAAAAGAGTAGCTGCTCCTTAAATCTTCTCAAAGATTAAACATGGTTAAAAATTTTATAGGTTCTTACTGTAACTGAAAAATAAAATTCTTAGAGCATTTCCCATGTTTTTCAGGTCATAACTGGACTTCTCCGTAGAGCAGATGAGGTGAGATGTCATTTTCAAAATTGTGTTTATTTCTTGGAGCGTCTTATGCATCCACTGTGATCTCTTGGCCTCAGCTGCCTCCAGCAAATACTTTGCTTACTACTCTGGAGCCAGCTTTCTGTGCAACAATCCAGCTGGGCTACTGTCCTGCAATGCTGCCTGCTGTTCTTTGTTCCCTTTCTGAGGGTGTGCAGTGACTCCCAAGCCATGGCTTTGGGAAGTCTCCGGCGTCAGAGCAGGGATTGTGGAGAAGCCAAATGCTCAATTTTCAAAGACCCATGGACCAGCTGTGCATGCCACTTTGTTTGGCAGAAGCATTGGGCAAAAGTAAATGTTTTTCTTGTATTTGTACAGGCTTGAAACCGAATTCAGTTATGGTCACACTCCTGCTGCTTTGGGATTGCTTTGCTGTTTCTTCAAGCCGTGCATACCTACCTATGCAGATGGCTGTACTAAGCAAATTTTAACCTCTCAAGGTGGATCACTCTGAATGGAAATGAGAGAGATTTTTCATATGAAAGTGGTAGGACAGTGTTATTGAAGAAAGGAGGGAATCATTGTTCCCAAAACCTTCTGGCAGGAGCTGGCAAAAACTCAATTAAACGATCCAGACAAGATTATGATGATACCCTTGGCAGCTAGAATTTTATGTTTAGGCATTTGCTTTGTCTGAATGTGACAAGGGGGACTCTGCAACCAAGGCAGTATTTTTAAAGGAAGGCTAGTTATATCAGTTCTGATACATCATTGTTTTAAAGCTAATATTATTATAGTTGGATCCTGAGACTTTTATAATCTGACGATAGTGGAAGCAAAGTTTAGGGGCTTTACTGGCTAGTTTCTCATTATTTTTTGGCTTCTTATCTTGATGTAGCTTGGATCGTTGTGCAGTAGTGTAGGGAATTCTGCATCCAGCACAATTACGGGTGGAATGCTACATTGTAGTATTGCCACTGTGTCACTTCATGTCTTTGGCCAAGGAATTCTTGTCCTTCGTGTCACTCTGTCCCAAGAGTAGAGATCTGCACTCGAGCTCCCTCTCTCTCTGGCCTGCTTCCCTTTTCCCTCGGGGGTGTCACACCACTGTTGCCTGCATAAGAGCCTGTGCAAGGTATTCCAGAAGCCCTATTCCTAGCAGCCAGGGGAGCAGAACTAGACTGTGGGAGCTGCAAACAGCCTCTCATCTGCACACTGCAAAGCAGTGCTGAAGGAAATGAGAGCAGGGTGTTTGAGAGTGTTAGCACCCGCAGGTGACACGGACACAGCAGGGGAGAGGGCTTGGGTGTGCAGTGAGAGGGAAATTCCCAGGTGGCTGCAGATTGGCTGTGTCCTGGTGCTGCTGACAGCATCCCCCAGGAGAGGCATGGTGCACTGGGATACGGGGTAGTTTACACTGGTTTGCTGACACGCTTCAAAAGCAAGGATTGAGATTAGGTAAAGGGTAATAACTTGCTCCTTCAACAAGCCCTTTTGCTGAACAGCTGTACAGAAAAATAATATGGTCAGTGACTTCCAAAAATTAGACGTTTTCCTGTGTCTTGATTTGGATGGCAGAGGAATCAATTAATTTCCTTTCCTTAAGTGACAAAATCTCTTTGCTGTGCAAGGTTACTCTGTCAGAGGGGGATTTCTGCAGTGGTAAATGGGATTCAGAGCCTGTGATGCCACCATCAGTATTAAGAAAGATTGCAGATTGCTGACAGAATCCATGCATTAGTTGGGATGTGGCTGCCAAAATGCATGTAACAATGCTCTTAATGATCACAGAGAGCTCCTTTGTACCCAGTTGGCAGTGGTGGCTTCACGGATTTGGGTGCCATGTTCTGAGTCATTGTGTGAGGACGTGCCTGGTGTTCAGTGCCAAAGGGGTGATGCCAGACACAGCTGTGGTCCCCACATAGGAAGCTTCATGCAAATGTTAATTTACTCTCCTTATGCTTCCAGGCTGCCTTCAGTAAGATTCCTATAGGATTCATACCCCTTGGAAAAACTTGCACTTTGAGCCACACACTGTACCCTGAGAGCACGAATCAAGTCCAGTAAGTATGACATGTTCCTGAAACATGGTTGGTTGTTTTCAAGAAGCAGTGCTTCTTGGTAGCTTGATGCTTTTCTTTTTCTTCTGTGTTACATAGAAGTTGGCAGTCTCTGGGCAGAGCCTGATGATTCTGTGGACTTACCTGAGTTAATGACTTCCAAAAACTGACTAAAAATTAAAAGAAGGAAATGTATGTATTATTAGAAATCATTTACTGTGGCTAATTTCTCTGTGATCGTGTGATGCTCAGAGTTTAAAAAAAAAAAAGGGGATTAAAAGGATCAGCCTCTTAGGAATAGCTGAAAGGGTACAACAAGGGTATATAGCAAGGATGTGACAAAATAAGCCAAAAATAAGTCACCTTTCTGACCCTTCTCCAGTCTAAGAATTCTAGAAACCGGTCCCCATATAGCGTGGTTAGGACCTGCAAAGTAAGGCATACAACAATATGGGAAAGGTTGGATCCCATTACTGACTTTTGCAGGGCAGGACTGACTTTTCCCTGTGCTGGTACTGATGCAATTCTTCAGCATCCTTGATATGATCCAGTCTGGTGGTATCTGTTGCCTGCAGTTCAGTTTGCTGCAGGATTGTTTTGTCCACTTATGAAGAGAAAAGGGAGTTAATCTTTCTTTTCCCCCACACTTAATTTCTTTTCTATTTTTCCCTTCCTCTCCTCTCATAATAATAAATATATTTCTTCTTGATCCTGAAATCTTTTCACTCACACTCTCCCAGTAACTCATTAGCGTTGTTCTTTGTGGAACCCTTGCTGGTATCCATCATACGTAAAACCCACGAGTCAACTGGCATAACATCCTTCCTTAAAACTACCAGAGTGCTGTGAAGCTCAGAAAGGTGGACAAGGCTGTAATCAGCAGCTAAGATTAAAATAATAATTTATGTTTGGGTTCTAAAGAAGCTGTTTGAAATGGATGATCTTCTTGTGCCAAGGTAATGAACTGTGCAGATGGGACTGCAGCACACTGGAGAAGTTGAAGGTAATTTGGTCAATAGGCTGCTTAACAACCCGCACCAGTGACAGAAACTGAGTTAAGAAGTGCAGAAGTGATATTTTTCGAAGAAATATTTGGGCTTTGGTTCTTTCAGCACTCTCTTAGGAGTGTAGGAACTGTAAAGATCTTAGAGAAAGATAAGAGCTGGGAGAGAAGATGGGCTGTGGGAAGAACAGCTTCCTATCTGTCTCAGTATTGTAATCCTGATGAAACCAAGGGCAGTTTCTCCCACTGATTCACATGAATATTGGGCTGGATCTGAAAACTGCATTTTTTCCTGGTCCAGCTGAGACATTGGAAACATATGGAAATGAAATATTACCCATCTTTGAAAACAAAGAAGGGGTTTTGATCAAGTATATGCTTCAAGGTTTGAACATAGACTATTTAGTGAACTTAGACACTTTGGTTACAAGATCTTTACAGCTTGAAATGACAAAGTGCCCTGGCTACTGTCCACAACTTAATGGAGATTTAAACAATATAGGCATTGCTGATAGATAGATTTACATTGATTAAAAACTTCAAAATAAATTAGCACATACTAATGCAGTTCAATCTCAGACATGTGAGTTGAGACCAGTCATGCTGTCCCATTCTCTCCCAGGCTGTAGTACTTGCTGCCACTAAAATAAAACCATGATTTGGGTCCTTAGTGGATTAAGTATCTGAAACAGGAGTTAACACAATTTGCCTCTGACCTGCCAGGTTAGCTCAAAAAGGAGGAATATCTCAAAAGCTTAGGCTGATAATTTCCTTTTACTGTTTTCTGTATTTTGCTGTTTGTTAGGTTTTGTCATGTGTTGCAACCACCCATTTTGCTTTCTGATTTCAGTTAAGTGCAGCACGTTTCCCTGGGTTTTTTACTTTTGCTGAAAAAAAGCCCCACCTGGACTCATAGTCAAATTTGCTGGGAAAAAAATGTAATTTTAAAGCATACTCATTTCCTTTCTTCCTGTTTGTTTTCTTTTGCTTTTTTCCTGTTTGTTTTACAGGCATATTACTAATGCTACATTGGCCATTTTGAAAGGAGAGACAGTTCCACTTGACGTCTTGCAGATAAAGGTGAAAGCATCTACATATTTGGAAACCAACATTTCTAAAACTTTCCTATTCTGATGTTTTTATGTTTACATGGACTGGTTTTCCTCTGTGTCTTGCTGTTACAAATTTTAGTTTATACTCAGCAGTTCTGCTGGCAGTCATTTCTCCACCATGTGCTATGGTATCAGACAGTCTCAACTGAAGAAAACACTAGAATGCCTCAACATTGCCTTTCTTTGAGACTCAGAGAGTATTGATGAATACAAAACTTACTACAGTGGTATTTCTGTAGCCATGGTGAGAGATAGCAGTAGCTGTCTGCTGATTTGATGCATTCATGTGGATTGTGAAGTTAATAGCTTGCTTTGACAAATGGAAAAATACAAAATAGGAAAACCTTTGACTGTGCCTGGTTTCTGAATATTATTTTTCTGTTCAGTTGTAGAATGGACATTTCTGCAGCAAGAGCGTTGTGTTGCTGTGCAGAACTCCTTGCTTTTGGCTAACAGTCAAATCCACGAAATGAAATGGCCATTGCTGGGTGTGCAGTCAAACTCAGGCTACCTGTTCAAAACTTCACCTCTTAAATTCCTCCCTGGAGCAGATGGAATGTACAGTGCTTAAATTCTGCTAAGCTTTATTGCTGTTAGCTCTTTGTCATACTGCCTCTGTTAAATTTCTGTGTAGAAATTTAACAGAAGTTTTTATGTAGTAATGCTATTTTTCCAACTTCAGAAAATAAAGTTGGGAAAAAGGTAAGAGAAAGCAATTTTGCAATGTTTATTTTTCTTGACAGGGAGAAAAGGAGCAGCCTGTGTTTGCAGTCTCTGGTTTAAGATGGGGATCTTACAGAGATGCAGGAGTTAAAGTTAGCAAGTAAGAAAATACTATTTTTTGAAACTGTACTCTTTTTAGTATCTGTTGCCTAAAAAGACACACACCCCTCTCTCAAGTAAGTCTTTTTCTGAATGAAGGCATCTGACAGGCAGAAGCACCCACTCTTGCTAGATCTTCCATTACACACATATAGGAGTGTAAGATGTATCAGAATTCTTGTAATTTGAAATAAATATTTGGTGCTGACCTGTTCTTTCAAGTATTTACTTTCTTCTTGCCTTGTGGTCTCTGCTTCTGGAACTTTATTTGGATTGTAACAGGGGGAAAATCTCTCCCTTGAGTAAAGTCTACGTAAAGTAATTGGCCATTGTTTTTCATCATCTGCCAATGAAAAGCTGTGTGTGTGCTCTGAAACTCAATTCCAACAAGGGACATCAGATGCAGTAGAAATGCCTTCAGGTTCCTGCCAGAAATGGCATGGACTGTACTATCTGATGACTGTTCTCTGAATGCTAAACTCATAATTATTGGGCTTTCTCCAAATGGACACTTAACATGTCAGTGTCTGTGTATCAAATGACAGGCATTATCTGCTGAAGAAGCAGCAGAGCCAAAGCAGCTCACTCCCCAAACTCTTAGGGAGGAAATGCAGCTATAAGGAAATACCGTGTGCTTTGTGAATGAGCTGTCTTCGTCAGGAGGGAAGAGGGAGCAGACCTCTGGAGTTTGTCTGGCAAATGTTTGAGTAGGTTTAAGAGGAGATGGGGGAGATGCAGTAAATGCGAGACCAGGGACATTCTTAGTGGGCTGTGTAGGTGCTGACTTGGCTGTGCTGCAGGCTCTCCTGCTAATTGCAGCCCCCAGCTCAAGGAAGTGCACTTCTCTCTGCTCTGCACTCCTACTGGGCTTCCTGCCCATGCCCTGGTTTTCTCCTGGTGTCAGCCTTCACATCTTTCCCTGAAGCACTTCCCTTTTGTAAGAGTCCTTTGGGCTCAGTGCTGGAGGCATGACAGCACCTTTGGTACGTGAGGCACACGAACATCCTCAAGCCTTGCTTCCTTCCATAAATGTTTTTGAATGAAAAGAAACATGTCCAGCTTGGAAAGCACTTCAGCAGCAAATGAACAGGTGCTCAGAGTCTGCTTGGAACAAAATCCTTGTGTGCTTGTCCTGTTTTTATACTTTCCCACTTCGTCCACTTTTGCTCCCTGTGAGAGATGGGTTATTGGACTAAAAACATTTGATGTGTTCCAGTGCAGTTGATCTTAAACTGAAAAGAACTCACTGGGAGTTAAGCCATAAGACACAGTTCCAGAAGTGTGTCTGACTATCCCTCTGCTAAGGACTGTGCTGCTGGAGACCTGGTGCTATCTTATGTTACTATTTTACAGAGAATTTCATGGCTTGAGGGGAGTGGTGGCACATTTGCATGCCTTAATGGTTAATGAGATCCTTAGATCTGCAGTACTCTTGACCTGGTGGTGTGCAATGTGCTTTGTTGACCCTTTTTGGTGAATGACACTGATCAAAATGTGTGTCAAGCCTGCCTAAATACAGTCACATCTTTAGATTCTGTACAGTGCTGTGTGGCTGGCAGATTTTTATTTTGTAAAACCCTGATTTCTATGTGAGATTCCTTTGGGACTGATGAATGTTTTATGATTCTTTTGTCACTGAAGCTTTTGGGTTTTTGTTTGTTTCCTCCAGCCTTTGGAAATACACTGTATTGCATATTGTGGAGATGCACACCACCAGCTGTTAGACCACAGACCTTTGAATCATCCCCAGTTGTCTCACATAACAAAGTAAAATTCTGATAGTGAGATGTCCTGCTGCCTGTAGTGAAGATTATACACTGCATTTTGGAGATGTGTAACTCAGGATAGGGATGTCATTGCTAGGCTGCTGGTGATGTGTAGAAACTATCTTACAGTATCAAGAAGCTAAAGGTTGTCAGGGAGCACTAACTCAGTGGCAAACAAGTCTATGTGCTCTGACTTCATGCAGAGTTTCTCCCTTTTCAGTATTAACCCATGGATATCTTAGAAGTTCTGTTTCTGTTCTTTTTCCAGGTACTGGTACCTTGGGCCTCTGAAAACCAAAGCAGCTCATTTTTTCAGTACATTTAAGGTAAACATTAATTGTGAGGAAAGTGGTTTTGCTTAGGAAATGAACAGGCTAGCTTTGCTTTGTATAATCTGTCTGCAAGCTTTCTTGAAGGATTCTGGTAACAATATAAAATGGGACTAAAACTCAACTTGTTAAAAAGCCTACCAGTTGATAGATTTACTTCTGAAGAGAGGAAGGGGAAGAGAAATACTTATAAAAATTATTTTTAAATTTTTGCTGCAAGATCACCAGGGGAAGCCAGTAACCCCCTGTGAAACTGGTGAGCAGCAGTGCTGAAGTGCTGAAGTGCTCAGCCACATTTTCTCAACAGTCTTTGTAATAACATTTCACTCTGATTTATTCATCTGGCAGAAGGGTCTATAATTAGACTGCTCATGCACATTGATAATCAGGCTTCCTTGTGTAGTAAAATGAACATGAAGATGAAAAGCTTTTATCTTGCCTTAAACTTTCCTGTTGCTTAAAATTGATCCTGGAAAGATTAAAACTTGACCTGCATTAAAGGTAAGGCATTTTCATTCACGTGGTTTTCCTTTTCTCTCAACATATAAGGAACCTCCTGAAAGGCAGTGAAAATGCCCAGGAGCTGGTACAGTAGATCAAATAGTGCAGTCTAGCCATGCTGTCTGTGACAATGCCAATGCTTCTTTTATAGGCAGCTCCTCTAAAGGGGGACTTAATAGTAATGTATCCAGAAAAGTTGGGATGGGTTTTCCCCCGCCTCTCATCCACAGCAAATTTGAGGTTATGCTTCTGTGTTCTGGCATTCTAAGTAGAAATGTACTCTTCTGTCCACCTTCTTTCTCACTTTCTTTGAGTCCTTAGGCTCAGCTGAGGGTGGTGATAGTGGATTTCTCTGATGAGCTCTTAATTGTATGTTAAAAAGATCTGTTTAACCTGCTGAAGGTTAAAGAGAAGTGCCCACTTCTTCAGCCATTTAGATAGAAAACTTTCTACCTGACCTCACCTAATTGTGATATTCACATTGCTTTATGTGCCTCTTATGTTATCATTTTGTTAATTTCTACAAGAAGTGTCTCCAGCCTGTTGAGTTTAATCTCTTCCTGGCTTGTGTTTGCTGCTCCACACTTCATATTTTCTGGTTTTACTGGGGGTGTCTCTTGAAACAGGATGACCTGTAGCTGAAAAAAAGTGTAATTGGAAATACCACCTCTGATATTGGTAGCGGCATTGTTTTGAGTGTTATCATCTCTTCTAAAATACACGGCTTAAATTATCACAGCATTGCTGCTTTTCCATTTAATCATTAATATTTATTGTTTGTGTACTGCCCTACTGATACAACCTCTGTTTGTCCTGCTTATTATGTGAGAGTGGAGTCTTTCCTCGCTCTCAGAGTTGTGAGGTGAATTAGTTTAACAACCTGTGCTATATGATCCAGAACTACTTCTGAAGTTTTGTACATAGACAAATAATTGTAATGAGTTCATGTGGGCTCTTGCCTGTGTTGTTTTAGTATATAAATTTAAAAACCAATTAAAGAATTCCCTCCCTAAGTCCTATGTTTGCAGCATTTCGGAAATTATTTTCAAAACAATGACAGGAAATAAACTTTGTCAGCATCTGGAGAAAGCTAAGGTTCTTCTGTAGCCCTGGTGTGGAATCTGAAATATAACCAAGAATAATGTGTTAGCACTTTCCTTTTTTTTTTTTTAAGATGCTTTATAAAGCTCATGTGACTTGCCTTAAGAGCTGTTCTGTTGCTGTTTAGAAGCACCTGACTATCAGGTCAGGTCTGGATTGTTTGAGTTGCTGGAGAAGAAAGGGCTGTCAGGTTTTAGTGCCCCTTGGCTGCACACAGCACTGTAGGCTTTGTCTGTTTGCACTGGCTCCTGCTGAGCAGTAGCTCTTTGAGGTTGCCTTTTTGCCATGCAGAAAACAATTGTGCTTTCAGACATTACTGTGTACCTGGCTGGTTTGGGCTGTTCCCTCCAGCCAGAAGCAGCTGTGTCACCCTGCTACACATCATCAGCAAAGGAAACGTCCTTTCACCCTCTGTTCATAGAGGGGAAAATGCCCTCACTTCTGTGCAAGGAGGGATTAGCTTAGGGGATTTGGGAACTGTGGGTAATCTTTTTGAAACTGCAGAAATGTCATCTCACCAATGAACCTGGAGACTGGAGAGCCATCAAGTTGGCTGAGGCAGTGGGGGGGGGTTTCAGTCGCTCTGCAGGGCCACGTGTGAGTACACAATAAATAGGCTACAGGACTAAACAGTATAAACAGGAAATGCCCTAAACAAAATGCCCTTTTATCTTCTGTCTTTTCTTTTCATGTGAATCCAAGGAGTGGCCTCAGAAACACCAAGCTGCTCTCATGTACTTGGGTCCAACTGAGAGACCTCCAGAAGAGCCAGAGGAGAAATCATCCAGACCTCCTTTGTATGTGAGGCTTTACAGACGACTTCGCTCGTACTGGTCATCTCCAAAAGGTGGGCTGGGTGTGTTCTGGCATAAACTCGCATGCAGGCTCTACTCCTCTAACAGATCCAGGGGTGTCTTATGTGGAGGGCATGTCTACTTTACTGCTGTCTTTTTTTGTTACTGTTATTTATTTGTTTGTTTCCTTTATTTAATTATTTAAATAAATGTGATTTTTGTCAAGACAGTTATAGTGCTATCTGTCAGAAATGGAACAGAGTAATCCTGCCAGTGTTTGTGGTCTCATAAGCAAATACTCACTTGTAGAGAACCCAGGACATTCCCTGGACTCACAGTTGCCTGTGCAGTGGAGGCATCCATTGAGGATACTTGGCACTTCTGGGTGAGCTTCTTGAAGGCTTCTTCCAGCAGAGTGGCTTCTTCTTAGTGAGCTGGGCAGAGCAGAGCAGCCCTTGTTTTTCCACAGTGGGGAGAGTTGCTGACACAGAGCAACAAATGTTATTTTAAGTAGAACAGTAAAATTTGGGCCAGGCCTAAATTTTTCTTAGTATGTTAAATTCTTTCTGTACCATAAACTTTGCGTTCTCTGAGCCTCTCTTGGGTTGGGCAGTCTGGACAGTGCACGTAGCCGGCCACAGGAGGAAGGAGAGTGGGTATTCTGCACAGTCTGCTGCTAAGACCTCATTCCTCCTTGGCTAGCAGAGGTGATTCATGCAGGAGCAGGAACCAAGTGACCTGGATATGAGAACTGAACTGTGCAGCTGCCTCCTGTAGAAAATGTGTTAGCACAGCCTCCTGAACATTGGATTCCTGGTTTTTTGGTACTAGCATTTCATGGGTTTTCTAAATGTTCCTGTCACCAGCCTAGGAGATCTGTTAATCTCTGGACATAAGGATTCACAGGGCTGTGATGTACTGTGCTTGACAGTCTTTTCTGATACTGTGTAAATGCTGATGGTATTTTTTCTTTTTTTCAGTACTCCTAAGCTCCCTTTCAGTTTTTTAAGATTTTGACATTTTAGAGAAAGAAAACTAGTGGCCAGAATGGCTCAGACTGATTTTTGTCTCTGGCATCTACTTCATAGTGATCTGTGTAATTAAATTCCACTTAATGACTGATACCTTCTCTTCCTGATACATAGAGTTCCCCCAGGAGGTAGCTCCAGAGGACTGGGAAGAGCTGAAGCTGTCCACCATTGAGCTTTCCATTGCAACTCGGAACAGGAAGCTTGATCTAACAGTAAGACCATAACATAATGGGATTCCAAATGCTGCCTGCCCACAGAGTATTCCTGTCTTGCTAAACTCCCATTCTTGGGTGTATATAAATAACATTTATTACTTCATGGAAGAAGAGGACCATTGAATGAATCCAGGAATGGGCAAGTTTCACATCCAATGTGAAAGCACAAGAGACCAATGTAAAACTGGGATGCAGTGGGATCAGAAAGAATTTTTACAAGTTTTCAGTAGCCAAACAGAAGTTTTAGGATTTCCCATGAGTAAACAAAGCACCAAGAAGCATTCCTTTCCCTCTTCACTTATGTGAAGTTTTATCAACTGCTGCTAGAAGGAAGCTGAGCCTGAGCGTCTGGCTGGAATTTTTTATTTTTCTCTCTTTTTTTAGACTTGAAGAGTGGAGTTAAAAATAATTAGTAGTAGGGAAAGGGGCTACACTGATTTGAAGGAAAGGAAGTGCAGTTGGTTGAAAGAATAGAAGCAAGGCATCAAAGGAACTGCTCCTCTCATAACCTTCTCAGCATGTTCATGCTGTTCATTCACTGTTTTAGAACTTCTCTTTGGCTTATGCCTGTGTTTTAGTGCAATTTTACTGCTAAGAAAGCTATTTGGATAGATGTCAGTCTTTAATTTACAGGAAAATGCTTACACAGGGATTCTATACTCGTGAGCTCCCCTGCATTTCCATCTCAAGGTTTCAGGAAGCCCTTGCCACTATACCCAGGTTAACAGGAGGTGGTGAACTTTCTGCAACATATTTCTTCCTTAGAAGTCATGGTCTTTAAGAACATGAAAATGTGAGTTATATTGATATGTTATCTTGTAGGATCAGACCAAAGAACCCAAACAGGCAAATACAGTTTTTTCAATGTTCTCCTGGTTTATCCTTAGAATATACCGCCATGAACTTTAGTTTCTTCTTCGTCATGGTTTATTATTTGGACTGTCAGTGTCCTAGTAATGGTAGAAGCTAGACAGAGACTAGTATTTGGGTATTTTTATTAGTGTTTTCTAGGTGGCACTTGAACAGAAGAGTTTTGGTTGTTGAACTGTATTGGAGCCGGTGATGCAAAGTAAAAGTAGACCTACCAAGAACAGAAAAAGTATCTGATTACCACAAACTCCCTTATGTTCTTTCCGTGGTTTTGTCTGTTTTGTCTCCCTTAGACCTTCAAGGTGCAAGACCTTAATATTGGTTTTGAAAAGAAGAAAGTGATGTAGGGTTCTCAAGTCTTTTGCATAACCTAGAGAAATGGACAAGTTCATGTTAGACCAGTTGTACTTTCCTGTTTCTAGAGTTAGAAATATCTTGATACTGCATCTCTTTTTCTACAAGTGTGGATCCCTTATTACAGCGTTAAAGTCCCTCTCTTGAAACCATTGTCCCTGTAGTCCTCAAATCTGCCCAGCAGCTCTCTGGAATCAATACCAGGCCATATCTGCTGGCTGCTGCCAGCCACTCCTGTCTCTGTGTCTCACCTCAGATTCATGCAGAGGCTGCCCCATTGAAGGGAAGCCGATAAAGCCATACAGGTGCAGCTCAGGCAGTGCCTCTGCAGAACAGCACAGGAATAAACCAAGTTAGACTAATAAATGCATTTATTATTACTTTTGTCATTTTGATTACATCTGCACACTATGACTTCTGCCAGGATGAAAATATTAAAATACATTAAAAAATAAGTTGCATCTGAATAAAAAATGCTGTCCTGAAAAAAGCTGTACTGTGTACTCAGTTTAAGGGCAGGCTGTAAATAGGAAAGAAGCTAATTAAGGAGTTTAAAGAATTGTTACCAAGGACACTTTGATTTCCAGTTTGTATTGTTTAAAATCCTATTACTGTGGTGTTTGGTGGCCAAATGTTGTATCATTGTACTATTGCTTAAATTCATGAAAGACCCATTGAATAGAAATTAAATAAGTAAGCCTAAGAGATCTGCTATTGTCTTTAAATGTAACAAGAAGCCAAACGTGTGACTCATTATTTTGCTTCTTGTGGTATTTATTGAATATTCATTAATGGGAAAATACTGTCTGTAATTTCTAATTCAAATCTCAAATGAGATTTGAATAAAGCATGAAATGTAGAAATGCATCTTCTGCCTCCTTTTGTGGGACAAAGAACTGGCCATTGTGTGAACATATTGCAGTATCATGGGTGTGGCATTTTCAAATGTTAACTGCTTGATTTCTGAATCCTTTTTTGCACAGCGCACTGAGGACTTCATGGACATTTGCATCGAAGCAGAGAGTGTCAGCAAAGGGGAGTTTGTTCACAGAGGGTGAGTATGGGAAGGCTGCAAAAAGGGGGCAGGATCTCTGAAAAGTGTGCTGGTTTTCTCTCATACTGTGCTGCAAGATTCAGAAGCAGAGCACTGCAAAGCACACCAGTCAGTACTGTTCTCGGGGACTAGTACTTTGTTCTTTAAAATTCTTACTCATCTTCTGTTTCTGTAAACAAGGCAGAACTCCAGAACCTGGAGTATTCAGAACCTGGAGTTCTTCCTAGCTTCTGAGTTTCCTATACCTTTCATCTTTTCCCTTGTTCCATGAGGCAGTACTGCTTGCATATTACTGTCCTTACTGAGTTTTATTGGCAGCTGAGCAGACTTAGCCCAGAATCTCTTAGCCCTAGCTGCTCAGTGGATTGAGAGGTGGGTCACAGAGCTTTGTTTGTACTAGTGGTACCTGGGTTTTCTTGAACTGTGATTAGACAGGCCCTCCTCTAAGAAAAGAGCTTCCTAGCCTCAATAGCCCTTGTGAGAAATTAGGTCTGGGCTGGAAGAACTTTGGAAGATGTGAATTTAAACAGGGACTTTAAGCAAATGTATTGATCCTGCTTGTATGTGGAATAGGCTGCAGGTATGAAGAAGCAGCGTGTGAAGAAAGTGAAGGTTACTGCTTCCTTTGTGCTTGTGATGTTGTCTTATAGTGTGCTTGTTCCTCCTGCTCTTACAAGAAGCAAATTAAAGCTGCCTTTTCCAGCTCCTTCTTACAGTCCCACTCACAAGTACATTGCATCTTCAGTGCAGGTTTTACCAGCAACAGATTTTCCTGCTAAATCCCGGGGAGCTCCTCTCCATATTACCTTTGAATTTGCTGTTTTCTCAGTCTTCGAGCACCCTCTAGTGAAATCAATGGGAGGATTTCACTGCAGTTTTACCTGCTTGTCATCACCCTAATAATTCCTGCAAGATACTTGTTTATGATACTAATGGCAACTCAGGCCCCTTATTTGAGCCTCCCAGGAGCCTCGGTAGGAATAAAATCTTCTGACCTATGCATACACTGTAAGTCAGGTTACCACCTGCAGCTGCTTTCAAATTGCATGAGCATGTGGACCTTGGTTGCTTGGGACTGATTTGTTTGCTTTGAAGGCTACAAAGGTAAAGGAGGAGGCAGTTTTCCTATTAGAAGCAAGAGGAATCTGGTCTCATAAAGGAGATAGATAAAGGAGGTGTTATTCTTCTGCCACTTTGCTGGCAGAAGAATGTAGATAAGCTTGTGTGACTTGAGAGAGGCATGTTCAAGTGTATTCCCAGTGTAAATAATACCTCCTGGGTTGACTGGACATGCTTCCTGCAGGAGTGTGGCTCATTTTCTAACTGTAGTTACAGTGTCGTGCAGAAAAAGCCTCTCAGGAGCATTACCATAGCCCTGCTGTTGAGAGCTAATTAGAGGCAGTATTGAAAGCTTTGAGCTGTTCAAGCAAAGTTCAGAGAAACAAGCTCTTTTGATTAAATAGTGCCAAAAAGCCTGTAGGTAACAAAGAAAGACAAAGAGAGAGGTGGGAGGTGGGGGAGCAGTGGGAGGGGATGGTTAGTTGTACAGAGAGGAGTCAGAGCAGAGAAAAGATGCCCTGTTTTTTCAAGGAAGAATCAGGGTGTTCAGAGGTCCCACTGTGCATTTGCCAGCTGGATTTGAGTTAAGCCCATTATCAGAGGTCCCCCATTGCCTAGCACCAACAGGGTTTGTCTTTGGAAATATGTGAAACAGCTCTTTCTTTATTCTTCTTTTTAGTGCATAGTTTAAATACCAGAATTTTGGGGGCTGAAAAAGGTTTTAAGGGGAAATACCTTATCAGTGCAGATAACAAGAGGTTTTTATATTGGAGAGGGCACTGACATGAGCTGATGAGAGCTGATGGGTCACACAAAGAAAACCACACATCCAGCAGGAAACTACCATGGAGGCTCAGGCGGTGTGTGTGTCTGGGGAGGTGTAGGGATGCCTCAGTGTGCTGGAGGGCAGCTGCTGTTGGATTTCCAAGAAAGGAGGAGGTCATCCCAGGTGTATAAAAGTGCCCTCTGGCTGTGGATCAGATCAGTGTGAACAAGAGCATCCACAGCAGCCATAGACCTGATGTTTAGATAAGGTGGAGGAAGAAGAGTTGTTTACAATGGAGTGCCTACTAAGAAGTGCTGCAGGGAAGGAGAGCAGGCATGGAAAGTGTGGCATCAGTAATCCACATCCAGGTAGCCAGTTTAGATCCTATATATGAAAGTGTGGAGAGCTGTCACTCCAGGGCACAATTGCGGTTATCATCCACAGTGCACAAAACTGGGGTTTTTTGTTAGAGGTCTTACTCTGAATCATTTAACATTGGCAGCTTCTGCATATGAAAATGATGTTCCAGTTGTGTGTTATGTGCAGTAGGTGTTGTGGTTCTCTCTCTGCCTGTGTTTTTGTGGTTCAGCATAGAGTAGGATGCAACAATCAATGGAAACTTGCTGTTAGACTTCTGATCTTGTTCCTATTTCACATTGCTGTCTGGTCTTGAGTGAGGAAAAGAGTATAAGGGAAATCAATTATGATTTTTTTTTCTGCTGGACCACTAGAGGGGCAGTCATTGCAGGTGGAGTTGTCTTATTTGCTTCTACCAGTGTTCTCCTTTGACTGATCTTTAATTCCATCTCTTGGCTCTTTTGAATTTACCTTGACCCCACAATTACAGCTCTATAGAGCTTCATGTGCTTTCGTTGGCCAAAAAAAAATCTGCTCACTCACCAGAGTATGCCTTGTATGTATCTTGTATCTAGGACCTTGTATGATAAACTCCAAGCAGGTTAAACTTGAAGTGAGGACTCTTGCTGCTTGTTTGTACAGCACTGTATAAACTGACAGTATTGCATGCCATCAATGATTTATAATTTATATTGCTGGAGGATGTTTAATTCCCTCACAGTCACTCATCAATCTTTTAGTGTATACATATTTGATTAAAACCAAACTTTCCACAGTTAATATTGCTTCCGTCCTTCCCTGCCCTTTCCTTAGCTTTTCTTCCTTTGTCTTTGATTTTCATCTTCTGTTTCAACCCTCTCTTCTCATGTTCCTTCTCTGGGATTTTCTGTGACTTTAGAGGCACTGCCTTTCTCGGGGCATAGAAGACTTGGTGTAAAGGGAGATTTTGACATGCTTTTGTGAGTTCTTTTCCTAGGCAATATTAAAATACACCCTTCTTTCAAATCAGTCTAGAGATGGAAATCTGGGGACAGCAGGCATTTCCTGTCAGAGAAATATCTGTGATAATTCCACCATGCTTGAGAGTTGTGGTGTATTAACACTGTAATTCTGTGCTGTTCTCTTTGCTCTTTGTGTGTTGCTGTCTGTCTGGAGAGGGGCTTGGACTGAGAGGTTGCTGCCTGGGGTGCAGTGTACCCTTTGCCAGTGGTCAGTCAAAAGGTTACTGTGTGGTCAGTCAGGAGGCCAGAGGAAGGTCAGCACAGCCCAGAGCTTGTGTTCCCTCTGCAGCAGCACTTGTGGGGAAAAGGAATCACAACTCACTGTCTCTAACAGCTCAGACAGTGACAGGACAGCAGCCTAAGCCTTCAAAATGACCGCGTGGCACTTGCAACACCAGCTTTCCAAGACAGGAAATTGCATTCCATGTGGTCCCTTTTGACATCAGCAGATGTGGGAAAGGAAACAACACTTCTCTAAGTACAGTACATAAATAAGAATCTCACAGGTACCAGAAGAGAGGAACTGTCAAAACTGGATATGTTGTTTGGAATGGATAAAATGATGGGGGTTTCTTCATGAGTGATAACAGAAGCAGCTGATAAGAAATGTCATGCTGATTGGTTTTGATATGAAAAATGTTTTGTTAGTTTTTAGATAGTAATTTAATGGTTCAGTGTAACTATAATTCTATCTTTTTTTGGCTCAGGTTTTTTAGGTTGCTGGTAAGTTTAGTTCCATGAAATATGAGGAGATGATAGTCACTGCAGGAAGTGCATAGTTCAGCATGGAAGTGAAGAGCACAAAACTGTGCTCAGTGTTCAAATATAATTAGTGAGCCTCAGCAGAAGCTGGTTGGAGGCTGTGGGTGCATTATGATATGCATTGACTTCAGCAGAAGAGGGAAGGACTCTTTCTACTTTTTCACAGTTAAACCCACAAATATTTGTGTATATAACCTCTAAGTTTACCAAATGCATAGTGATTTACCACAACAAAATGCCATCCCTGAAGAAGGTTGTTTCTGAGAGAAGGATGTCCTTACCTTACCTCATTTTTGGTTTGGGCAGAAGTCAAAAGATGCGTGATCCACACATGTGCCCTGAAGGGAGTCAGTGCATCCAAGCCAGCAGATGCATCTTGCAACTTCCAGAGGTGAGAAGCTGAGAGAGCTGAAAAACTCTTTCACTTTGTTTCTTGTACCTGTTGATGCTGCTGAGTCTGGGAGATTGATTACACTGCAAGTGAGACACTCAGTTCCACAGTGCAGCCAGTGAGTTCCTTGCCAGGACAGACATACCAAAGGTCCTCAAGTAGTCTGTAAACCTGATGGGGAGCTTTGTTCTGCCAGGAAATAGTGGCAGATCTTTTATGAAGACAGTCATGGTGGTTTAAAGGGTCTCTTACTTGAGTGTATTGCATATGAATGGGAAGTTCCACCTGAACATTAGGAAGAACTTCTTTACTGTGCAGATAACCAGGAACCAGGCACTGGAACAGACTGCACAAAGAGGTTGTGGAGTCTCCCTCACTGGAGATACTTAAGAATCACCTGGACACAATCCTGTGCAATGTGCTCTGGGATGACCCTTCTTGACCAGGGAGGTTGGACCAGATGATTCACTGTTAATTCAAACATTTTGTAATGCTGTGATATGCGGATCTTCTTCTCCTTAGCACTGAAGATGTGTTCATTTTGCCCTAGAAGGCATTGTGCTGTAGAGAAGAAGATAAATATTAGAGACAAAGGTGTAAGACAGGGCAGGGGAGCTGAGATCAGTATAAGGAAGTGCTTCAAAACTTTGAAATTATGAAGCTGAGAAAGAAGACAAAACTGTGCCTGCCTGTGTAATTTAGATTTGTCTTTTCCTGCCTCTGAGCTGTTATTGCGGCCCTGGGAGGACAGTTTCTTGTTTTTACAAGGACATTAAATCAATCTCCTAGATAATTTCTGTTTTCAAGCAATCTATCATTTGGCAAAATAATTCCAAACTAAGGGATAAAGAATGTGTTGAAAGGCAGAAAAGTCTATTGCTACCAAATAAAAATCATGAATTATGATGTCATGATTAGCCAGCATCCTAATGCTTCCACTGAATTCAGATCATGGCAAATTTGTGATTCTGAAAGAATATTCTGCAGTGCTGGGCTGAGTACAGCTGGGCCATAAGTAAGGGTTGTGGTGTAAAATGATCTGTTCATACTGCAGCTGCTGCTAAGATCTTCAGAACATGGGTGCATGGTGCAGAGCAGTGCTGTTCAACTCCATGGCCCAGCTCCAGTGAAGGAACTGGAAGCAGCCCAGATGAGTCTCACCAGTTTATGTTGATGGAGGTGGACTGCTTTGCTGTACTTGTGACTGCCAGAACTTGTACTGGTTTCCCTAGTTTGTGCTGCTCTGGTGTCCCAGTTCCCTTGGAGTTGATTGAGTACCCATGTAGCACAGCCCTCCTGTGAGTCAAGGGCACACAAAGCAGTCACTGAAGTTGTTTTTAGGTAAAGTCAGCCTGCCATTTTGATTAATGGTTTTAATCACATGGTGACTTTATCAGCATTAAACACTTGAGAAAATTTTACTGCTGAGTAATTCCTGGCCAGTAAATTACTTTGCATCTCATGTTTCAGATCAATATAGTAAAACAATGCTGAAAGGGGTTTGTAACATGGATTTTATAGAAGTTACTTAACAGGCATTTCTGCAGATTAGTTTATGTCACCACTGGCAGACCCAAGATCTAAGTGCACATAATTGTAGTTCCAATAGAAGAGAATCCTTCAGTATAAACAATGTGGATCATTAGAGGTTCCTAGCATTTAATTATCACTAATTAGTTACGTAAGTGAGGTAACATCTCATGCACCAGACTCTTAATACATTCTGTGTGGTGAAGGATGGGTCTCCCTGTGTTGTGGAGAGAAAATGAGCTGGAAGGCAGAGGCAGGGGGTCATCTTGGTTGAGACTGAGCTAAGTATGCAGCTGTGTTTTATTAGTAAAATCAGCATTACAGCCTCGCTGAAATAACGTTTGATGTTTAACTGTCACTGCACACAGGGCACTGAGGGATCCTTTGGCATTGATAATGAGGAGTACGAAGCGATGCCTGTGGAGGTGAAGCTCTTACCCCGCAAACTCCAGTTCTTCTGTGATCCCAGAATGAGAGAGCAGCTGCTGCAGGCAGCGGTACAATGAGAGTCATACCAGAGGGGCCAGTGTTCACCAGTCTTACCGGGGTCTCTTCAAGGCACATGAGACCTAACTAACTTGATTAACCCCACTAGACTAATAAGCCTTTTGGCTCTTTTTATGTGCGAGGTACTTCCATTGGAAGTGTATGATTTGACTGGTTTCAAAGGGGTTAAAAATGCAAATGAAAATTCTGTAAAATGCATGTTAACTTGATGGCATCTTTTTTCCCCCTCCCCTAAGAAGTCATCATTTACAGCACTACAGGCTGAGTGCTGTGTGCCAGATGCTACTGCTGTAATGCAATTGTATATTAAAGTAAAATTTAAGTATACTTGTCCTTGTGTTCTAGGAGTTTAGGTTTACTTTACCCATGTAAAAATCTTGCAAAACCTGCGATCCTGGAAAAAAATATCTGGGGGGAGTAATGCTAAGGAATTCTACGAAACATTGGAATTGCCACATTTAAACAGATGGTTGGTTATCTACTCTGTCACAAGATAAACTGGAGGTTGGTGATACAAAGCTTTGGAGCAAGTTTAAAAATTCCCGATATGTATCTTGATAATATATTTATGTTATTTTGTTAATTTTTTCATCTTGCCAGATTCAACAGTACAGAGTTCCAGTAATTATATAGTAGAAATGTATTCCTTTGATCAATTTAGGTATATTGCACAGAAGCAAATTGGAAAACATCATTGACCCAAAGCTGTATGAAGTACATTTGGAAAGACGCTTTAACAAGCTGAGGGAGTCTTTTTTTTTTTTTGTACGTATCCCTGTTATTCCTGCAGTAGTATAATGCCAGTAAGGATATCCAAATAAAGCTGATTATTTATTGTGTCTGATTGCTCTTCTCTAATGTAAACAGTGCTCACCACTCCATATGAAACCTCCATCCACTTGAGCCTCAGTACCATAATTAGTTTTGTTGCTTTTATGAGCTTTTGTTTACAGCTTTGTGTTAATTGCTGAAAGGAAATATTATTGACTTAGGCAAGCTTATCTGTTGACCTCATTCTAACTTAGAAATTCACATGATTCTGCCTTCTTACTGGAAGAAAGAAAATTATCCTTATTTTTCTAACGTGATAGTCTGTAGTCAGTGTTATGCTGTGGTCTAGTTTAAGTTGAGTCGTTGACTCTCTGCTGGTATCAAAATACAGATACAGACCTAAGTGAGTTGGCTTCCAGCAGCTCTGTCAAGGACTGAATCCTGGCAGCCTGTGCTCCAACAGCATCCTCTGCTGGAGACATCTTAAAGGAAAAATGCCTTGACAGAGGAAGCAAGGTTGGGTTTCTGCATCATGCTGAAACCAAGCTGAATGTTCTTCCCTGGACTACACTGTAGAGACACAAATTAGCTAAACTGGATGATCTTTAAAGTCCCTTCCAGCCCTAGCTGTTCTGTAACTCTTGACTGAGACTGAAGGGAATAGAAGCCTGCTAGTTCCTTTTCATGGTTATGATGGTGATAGGACCTGGTTTGTGCTGTCTTTTGGTTTGTAGTAATGAAGAGTGCTCAATGGAGCCCTGGGTCACTCTCCAAGGAACATGGTGGTTGTGCTTTGCTCTTTTTGCTTGCCACAGAGACACCTGGGACATTGCTCTGCAGCCCCTGGCTCATTCGGAGTCAAGGGCAGTTCTCACCAGTGGAGTTTTCCCTCAAGTTGACATTTCTGTAATAAAATCAGCAATGTGTTTTTTCTCCAGTGGCAGGAAAGACAAGGCAACAGCCATTTCAAAAAGGTAAGCTTTAATTGTATTAAAAAATACCCATGTTTTTAGTAAGCAGTTTCTCTACAGAGCCACAGGCCTGTGGGAGCAACCACACATCTGCAAGATGCAAACAACATCAGAGCTGTTAGAATTACACCCAGCCTGCTGCAAGGGGTGAGATGGTGAGAACTGGCTCCTTGTTCATCTGTACCATTTTACAGGGAAAATCACTACTTCTCTTCCATAGCTCCCACTGCAATGTGATTCCTTGCTTGAGGGTAACCAAGAGATCCCTTCAGAACTGGTATTGCTGATGCTGTTCTGATGTTGAAGTACCAAGGATCATCTGAGACACAGGCTGGTATTTAAATATTCATATCAGCATAAGTTGCGTAGCTTGAACAAATACCATTCAAGTAGTTTTTTTCCTTCCTCTGCAGTTTTCAGAGTTCTTCCAGTATAAGGTAATTCTAGACCTGAATTGCAATGTTCAGAAGGGAGGTGTGAGATGGACGCTCATAAAATGGGCAGGGGTTGAACCCACTATCTAAAGTGTTGAGGAAAGGACTCAGTTCTCATGTTTCTGTCTGAGAGCAACACAAAAATCTTCCTTTGTACAAACTCCAAGACAGGAAGGAGGACTAGAATCCTGGGTCCCACTCAGAATCCATTCTAGAAGGGCTTAAAATACTGTAACATAAATAAAAAGGGATAACAATCTAATGATGGACCAGCTCAAGGCACCTGTTTATTTTGACCACATTTAAACATTCCCATTTGAATGACATGTTACCTTAACCAAGATCTAAAATCCTGGTTCATAGGCATTTAGTACCCTCAGTTTTAGACAGCTCACACTGTTAAGTCAATACATTCCAGTCCCTTGTAAAAGACACATATGTTGTCCTTTCTCATAATCACTACATCACTGTTTTTGGGAAGGTGGGAAGAAGACCACAACTAACTTAGAAGTAATGGCTAAGATGAGAGTTTGGGTTAGTGTGCATGCTTTTTACCTAGAATTCTGCTTTAGGATAGAGTGCTCTTGCCCTGCTATTCCAGGAGCCACTGTCTTTTCACCTCCCTGAGCAAAGCATGCCTGTCCCTTGCACAGTATGTGGCCAGAAGAGCCACAGCTACTCCCAGCCTTTTGCTCATTAACTTTGACCTGTTTAAATGGGCTATCACCATAACCCTGCTTTACTGAATAACCTGTACAGGGAGCTACTTCCTCCTGAAAAGGTGATGGAATTTTCTTCTGCCCAAAAGGATGGTGAATAGGCAAGCTCAGCTCCTGTGACAGTATGACCATTGGCTGTAAGATCACTGCAGTAAGTACCTCATGTATGCAAGAAAAGAAGGTAGTGGCATGTCTGTAAGACATATCTGAATTCTGATTCCATCAAGTGCCTTTCTTCTAGTATCTATTATAGTTCTTTATTGGCTCTATGCAGCTTGGCCTAACCTTGCCGTGAGAAGACTTTTGGATGATTTAAATGCCTGGCATGGTGTTGCTCGTTCAGATTGAAAACCGAGCTTTTATGTCTCTCATAAGCTTTACCTTCAATGCAGCTAGTACAAGTAGTAATAATTCATTGCTTGATTATACATTTCTAGTGCTGCTTGAGTTAAGATGCAGTTAGGAAGCTCTTGTTCTCCTGGTTCAAGTCAAGCAAGTACAAGTGGAGAACCTGCACCGGGTAGGTTTGAGTTTTGGAGAATACACAGGGGCACAGCATAGACCTGGTTACTGTAACCACCATTCAAACCTGGGCTCTGATCACAGCAACTGACCAGAGGCATTACACCCAAGAAACTGAAGGCACCACTGTAAAGGCAAAGGGAGAAGGCAAATCAGCAATATCCTATCTTATGCCACATTTCCGTCCCTCTTTTGATTCAAAACATACCCAGTAGATGTCTCCCAGCTGCTACTATGCAACAAAGCACTGAGTGCCCAAGAGGGGATTTTGAGTACCTGTACATAACTGTTGAACCTTGAATTATGGTATCTTCTGGAAAGATAAGACTTGGTTAAACTGGTTCCACAGAACAGTCCTTCATGTCTCAAGCTATAACAATTTGTTTCTATTATTCCATTACCCATTTCTTGAGAACTTTCCAATTGTGACAAAAATAAAAGTGCTATCTTTTAGAAAAGGAGTGCAGGTGAAAGCACTTTTGCAGCTAATCAAATAAGGAAGGGTTAGGAGAGAGAAGTCTTCTTGTTCTGTCTTCTGCTGGACAACTTCCTGACTTTTGTAGCAGTTGCCTGCCAAGAGAGCCTTGACAGAGAAGCAAAATTACAAGGAAGAACAAGATAGGCTGCAACCATCCAACTGGATGTAGCACATGGATGCTGCTGCAGCAATCTGCTTGCTTTGATGCTTCTGCACCCATATCACTGCTAACAACTGAGGACCTGATTTCTGGAAAGCAGAGTTTTAATGAATGTCAAATAGGAACTTCAGAAGCTTCTGCTCAGTGGGCTATGCCAGTGCAGTCCACTAGACGTCATCTTCCAACAGTTTGTAAACAATGGTGCTCTAATGCAGGGTGTTGGAAAGCCTCTGACTGCAGTGACTGTAAAATTTCAACATTAAATCAAAGGTTTGTTTCTGTTTAGTTTAGCAAAAGAACTACTGACAAAGAAAATAGAAAGTCATTAACAACTGACCATAGCTAAACTATGTAGCAAACCTTCAGGAAAGTGAGAGGAGAAATTGCTTGTGACTAGTTTCAGTTCTGGCTTTTTTTTTCTTTTGATGTCTGAAGAAGTGACAGCAATACAAGGGCAGCTCAGCTGTACTTCCTCAGGGATCATCACTGCAGGCAGCGTGTTAAATCTGAGGTGGAAGTTAGAGAAAAAGTGTGGAGGTTGTGGGCCACTTTTATACTTCAGGTGTCAATTTAAAAACAAAGCCATTTCTTAAGGAAAAGAGACTGGTCTTTCCATTAAATGATACTCAGCTGTTTACCTCTTTCTACATTTTTCCCCAGCCCTCTAAGGATGATGTTACAGTTGTGAGCAATTGACAATATGAACAACAGCATATTTTCTTCTGTACAAAAACATCCCAAAGCCTTGAAAAAGCAGCTAGGGGAGTGACTGCTCAGAGGCAAATTACAGGAACAATTGTCTCCTCCTTTCCAGAGAGAGACAATCCACAGAAGGTATGCTTGGAGAACATTTTCTTCACCTTTTCAAAAAAGTGCTTGCCTGCTTTAGAGTGGGTGAGATCTCCGTGGTTCAGGCTCTGTCTCATCGTATAAAATGCTAGGACAAATGGATACATCAGCTACAGTTTGCATTCCAACAGTGCACAAAAAGCCTCCAAGGGTGCTGAAATCTGTAATGATAGAAGCAGCAATTAATCAGCTATAGCCACAGTTCAGGAAGAACAGTCAGCTTAAAGCTGATATTGCTACTGGCTGAAGGATTTGGAGCAAAGCTCTATGTCACACGTGGAACCTATAGTAGCATTCTTGGATTTTGTATGGCAAAGGGATTACTCTTTACTGGGATAGCCTTCTTGGAGGTAACGACTAGTCCTTTCGACAGCATAAGAAAACATTTGTTTCATTTGGTTCTGCCCAGAAAAAAAGACAGACTTGCTTTTAAACATTGATCCTAGCAGCTATGCCAGGTAAGAATACCAAACTCCAAGGGAACCTCTTGCAAACTTCAGTTCTTCCAGCTGAAAGGTCTGTTCTCTGTCTCACACATAAAGCCAGGGATAGCAGCAGGCAGTGCTGAAGGCTCAACAAATGGAGGATTAGCAAACAGTGTTAAAGCAAAGGAGCGACAAGTCCTATCAGCTACAAAGGAAGGGCTAGTGACGTTAGTTAAAGCATACTTATTCTACCCCCTCCAGCCCAGCACCATCCAAGCTGAGGCTGTACAACAAAGTGACTGCAAAGTGGCTCAGTGGTGTTGGTCCCTGTTAAATGGGAGACATCTTGCTGGTTTGAAGATTTTAAACCGAAGCAGCAGGTGGGATGCAACTAAAAGCCAAAGGTGGTGGTGGGAGGGATTGAAGAGAGAGGGTGCTCTTCTCCATCTATGAGACAGGTAGGTGCAGACTCTGCCAGTTTAGACCACCTCAGACGCTGGAAGTGAAACCGTGCTGCTCCAGTAAGCAAAGTCATAAGGTCCTGTAGCATCCCCAATCCAAAACTTGCTTCTGCCACTTACAAGGAAGGGTGGCTTGACTCCAATTCACCCGAAAGTTGGATGAGGAGTGTTTAAAGGAGTCCTGGTTCCTATCATTGGTTTAACTGTCCCCACCAATAAACTTGGTAGGAGCTATTTATGAGATTGGACATTAACAGCTTGTGCTAAAGCCCTCTTCAGTCCCCAAGTGGAAGGGGGAGTTGATAGGAGGATTTTCCAGCCAAGTCTGAAAGTTCAGCTATAGCATTTCACATTGGTTGTCATCAAACAAAGTGCTTTCCTGAAGTCTTCAGCCCTCAGGTATCCAGGCTAGGCCAAAACCTAGCTATCACTGGCAACAGTGAGGTTTGGTGCAAAGGTGCCACTGGTCCTAGCTAGACAAAACAAAAATACACAAATGAAAGGGAAAGGGAGACAAAACAAAAAAGGAACCTTAGAGCAGGTACTCACTGGGAAGTTGAGTGTGAGAAAATAAAATCACATTTTGTTTTAAAATTATAAATACTCTCCATATAAAGTTATTAAATAACTGTGGCTGTGGTGAGTTCCAGTGATCCTCCTAAGCAATATCTGGTAGTCTTTAAAAAGTGATCTTTGCTCCCCATCTCTCTTGCCCTTGGTTTAAGTGCAGCAGGGGTTGTCAATGACTAGCATAACATCAATGCCATACACTTCCAGGAGGTCCATAAGGAAACTTCGATCCCCTTGGGGATCCAGACCCATGCCTCGTGCGTGGTCAGCTGTCAGTGTCTTGTCCTGGCTGGCTGACACCTCCATCAGCGTCTGGAATATGCGGTTGTTCTGCTCCATGAAAAACCTATAGGGTAAAGCCAGCGAAAGGGATTACACACACTCTCCAAAAAGACAGTGTATTTACCAAACAGGCAGCAAGCCCCAGACCTGCATTGAACCCCCTTTAGCCAGAGATCCCACCTTGTTAGGTGGCTCTGTACTTTTCCATTCACTCTATGGTGACCCAGAATAAACAAAGGTAAAGCAGTAACTGTTAACTGACAGTGGTGCTCCCGTCTGTGGGTGGCATTTCCCTCAGAAGAGGCCACGTTATCAGCTAAAGTGTGTTCTGTGGTCACCAAGCAGGTACATCACACCTACATCTCCCGTATTGTAACGGAGGAAACAGTGTTGTCACCCATCTGATAAGCCAGTGGGTAAATAAATTCTCCATTACTGGTGCAGAACACACCAGTGAGAGCTACTTCTTACCTGTTGCCTTCCTAGAAACACACAAAGCTATTCAGAAAGAGCTCTGGTTACACATGTGACGCTCGACAATCAGAGCTCCGCCCCCACAGCCCTTCACACAGTTTCATCCCATTACTTCTCACCTGCTGCAGAGTGTGAATAGCAACAGGCAGAGAAGGGCTTCAGAGGTGGTAGGCATGTGTTTTTTGATCTAGTTCTATACCTCCCACTCTACACCCAGTTCTGGTTCCTCTGTTTGCCAGGTATGAAGTCAGCCACATCAGTGGGCCAATCCTTCACATACAGGTCTGATCTCCATACTGTACCAACCTCCAGTATGGTGCAGTGCCTGCTTTCCATGAACATTGTTCTTTTCAGAGCCAAATGTTCTGGCAATAGTGCTTATGTTTGCAAGGGCATTCTTACATCTCTGATTGTGTTTTTAAAATTCACTTCTCCTTTCTGGCACATAAGCGACCCCAGCGGATACTACATTTTGGCTTCTCAAAATAAAAGGAAGATGACCTGAAGAAGAAGAGCCAGTCTGTTTTCGGAACCCTAGAGGAAGAAAGCTAACTATAGAATTATGTCAAACATGCTGTTTCATAATATTCCAAACAGTGCAACACAAAATTAGTGCAAGAGGCTCCCTAAAAGTAGCAGTGTCCAAGTATTAGAGGTAGCCACTCACAAGATAAAAAGGTCCTCTTCACAGGAGCTGCAATCCTCACCCACTTCTTGAGAATACATTAACATCTGCCTAAGAGAAGAGAGACAAGTTAATTGCACATACCTACTGTGAACCTCAAAGCTTTATGAGACGACCAGAATCTTCAAGAGATGAGCTGAACCAGTGGGATATTTTAAAAATACTACAAGGAGGAAAGTACAAAGGAGCAGTGTCCTCTTTATTCCACATCTCCTGTCAGGAGCACCCAGACGTCTGTGATTACCTTTGGTCATTGAGCCGTCGATACTTCTCCTTGTCAGCATTGTTAATTTTCAGGAGTGGTTGCAGATGTTCGTGATGTGTCTTCACATTCTGGTTGTCCACATAGACATCATAGAGATCCCGTTTCTGCTCAAAGATCTTTTCTGTTGTACCTGCCAAAACCAGAGAAGATTTTCAGAGCAGCATGTTGCTTTCCCAGCAGACCAACTGTTCTCTCCTGCTTGCATAGTTAGTCATTCTATGCACAACCTATTTCTCATCAGTTCTATTCCACAGTCTGGTGTCTCAAGACATTTTACAGCCTGAAGCTAAAAACATCACGCCTAATCCATCATACTTACAGGCCACGTATGATACTTCTGTCTCCAGCATTTCTATATCTGCCACATTCACATAGAAGAATGGTTTGGACTCTGGGACAGTTCCTCCAAGACCAGGCAGAGAAACATTTGCAAGGCAACAGCAGCAATACACTGCGGACAAGAGAAGTACATGCTGAGATGCTTTTGGTTTCCCTCAAGGGCACTCCGAACCCCAGTTGCCCAGTTCTCCCACAGGCCTCTATGAAAACAGTGGTCAGAGCTCTGAAATGCCCTTGAACACCAGAACTTCTCAAGTGATGACATCTTGTTTTGCATAGGAAGTAATCAGGTCTCCCATAGGAATCCCACATTCTAGAATCCACAAATTCAGTCAGTGCTCTTACTGTCCTGTGCTGACAGGAACTGAGTTTGACAGTGCCAGATGTGTCCTTACTCATGAGGCCTGAAGAGAAACATTTGGTAGGAAACGTGTACATGCAGACTGAGCGGTGTCTTCATGAGGCATGGTCACAATGGTTTAGAAGACCTGCATGACGTCTGTCCCCTCAGTACTCACAGGCAATTTCTGCAATGCTTCAGCCTACTAGATCAGAGTTCTGCAGTGTCCCTGGAAACATACCTCTATAGCAGACAACTCCAACTGGGGGTGGTGAAAATATCAGTATGCGCTTGCGCAGCAGGGCAAACTTCCAGAGGACGAGGATCTGCTCACCGAAGAATTTGATGAACTGAGACATACAGCCAGCAGGGTGTGTGATCTGCAGGTGGAGCGAAAGGGAAGAAAACAGCTTAGAGGTGAAACAGGGACACATGCACAGATGCTAAGTCTAAATGTGGGAGCAAGACCAGCACACAGCTTGCAACGGTCCAAGTAACAAAATCTTATCTAAGCAGCCTACGAAGCGCGGGAGTGACTGCTTATATAAAGGAGTATGAGGCACCAGCAAGGAGCAGCAGCCCTCTGCCCATTCCCGCAGGCCTCAGGCACCTGCCTCACCTTCATCTCTGGGTACATGTATCTGTGGATGGAAGGCAGCCAGTGGACAGGTTGCTGAGAGCTGCAGGTGCCCTTGCTATCAGGGAGAACTCCTTTCTTGTCATCATAGAATGCCTCTAGATGGGAGTAGTGCCCTGGCATTTCTAGCTGGTGTCTGGAAAAGAAAGGAAAAAAGGAAAGATCTGTAGTATGTCCAGACTATTTGTTTAGAGCCTTTCCCCCAGCAAACATCTGCTCTCCCAGCTAAAAGGGATCCTGGGTGCCTCAGTTGCACAGATTCATCCAGGAGGACTGAAGAAACATCAGGACTACCAGCTCTCAGTACAGCCAGAGAACACGCACACGCTGACATAGGCAGTGAGCTGGGGTATGCACAGCACTGGTTCTGTTTTAAATACACCCAGGTAGGAACAGTTCTCTACCATCACCATTTTTGCTGCTAGATCCACTCAACACAACTTTTTTGTAAACCCCTAGTAAAATGGTTTTCAGAAGGAGAAAAGGGGAACTTCTTGTTCTCTCATCTCTCTCTGTGACACTTATGTCTGCCTACAATAACCAGGGTTTGGGTATCATTTGACTAGCCTGTTAAGGAAGGAACAAACTGCTGCTAATCAGTTCCTTGTCTCCTTCACACTGTGGACATGTAATACTTTCTGGAGAAATGGCCAGTCAAGGAAATCACAGCAGATCATTGTCACTGAATTCTCACTTGCCTAAACTGCTCACCATAGAAGGAACATTACCTCTCCCAGGTGGGGAATGGCCAGGCTCATTCCCAAGGGAACTTACCTGACCTGGTTCTCCAGGAAATGCATGTACCTATACAGCAGCGTGTAGGAAGGGGAGAGGATGCCCACAGACTTCATGCGGGCCCCACGCTCTAACTCACTCTCCACAGGCATGTTGGCAAAGCAGGCCAGGCCAAAACAGAGCCCTTTCCGGAAATAACTGCAGACAAACGTTTGACAGAAGGGTTAGTGTTAAAAAGAGGGAAGAAGAAAAGTAACTGGGGGCTAAAATTGCTGATTTGGGAATGTATTTTCTTCTGTAAGGAGTTCCCTGAAATCCCACCCTGCTAACTGAAGGGCTTGGACAGGCCTTGGGTGCTCCAGTCTTCTGAGCAGCAAGACAAAGTATTTAAGGCAAGAGCTCCCAGGAGTTCCCACTAAAGCCCCTACCAGCCACGTCACAGACTGGTAAATATAAAATAAATAAGTAACTTGGAAGGAAGACCAACAGAATGCATGATTCAGTCAGTGCAGAGCCCTTCCTCCAAGGAAGAAGCCTGCAGTGAATGTATTCTGAGTACAGTACAGCTACCTGGTCATATTTTGGGTGCCAGCACATTGAAGCACACTCTGATTATCAGACTGCAAGAGTTCAGTTCACATGCCTTTAACAAAGTAACTGTTATTCCTGACCAAAAGGAATTGTGACACTGCAGTTCATTGCAAAACATTGCTGCATTGCAACATTGGGTTAGCAGAATGCAGAAAATTCCTCTCTTATGTGTTTCCACTGAAGGAACTAGCAGAGACGAAAGCGAGCGAGACCTGTTTATAACAACATTTAAAGGAACCAAAAGCCCTGTCAGAGTTAAGAACATTTTTCTAAGTCCTGTTCCTGCAAAATTCTTCCCATTTGAGTTCTGCCATTCCTTGCCCTTCACCCTAGGCCTCTGCTGACAGTCTCAATAGTGGCAGTGCAGATCATTTGCCTAGTACACATTAAAATTTGCACACCAGCAAGAAGCTGGCCTGCCCCAGTTGGTCTCCACAGGCAAAGCAGTCATACAGCAGATGCCTGCAGCTAGCTGGTACTCAACATGATACTGAAAGTGTCTGAAAAGTCTTTGGCACAGGTAGAAACAGCTTAGCAAGCTGGTTTCTGCAGGACCCTAGCTTCCTAGAAGGTGTTTTTCTTGCATGTTCTGAATTAAGAGCTGGTGGTGTAGATGCACATCTAAGAAAGGAAGAAGTAATTTAGCTCAGATGTACTCACATGAAATCTGACTGGATTTTGTGGGACCCGCTTGCCATGGATTTGAATTCCACACCTTCCAAATCTATATCTTGGGGTAAACACCATTCCACCATGTTGCCTGCAGAGAAGCAAATTGATTTGGGTAAGCTTGAACACAGTACCCGTTTCTAAAATACATCATCAACAGCAAGTTGTTGCTTTTCTAACCCTGGGACACCTGTAACAGTGCCCTAATACAACTCCTGAACTCCTAAATTGTCACAGACAGTACATGACATACAATACTCTACACATCTCTTGCAAATGTTACTTGCTGTAGCACAACACACAGACACTGCAGGACATTTGGGGCCACTTCTGAAGCTAGTGCTATTTTGTGGATTTATCCATGATAAATTTAATTACAGAGCAGCTACGATTTTACCTGATGGTGGATAAGCTTTGGTCTACACAAGCATCCATCTATTAGAAAGAACCAAAGGACAGACTGTTGCTCTTTAGCATGTGTTTCTGGGATAGCTCACACCACCACCAATATTGTTCTTTTCTTGTGCTTGGCAGGCCTGGTCAAACAGAAACCCCTAAGCCATCATCCAAGTCATCACTTCTTCCCTGAAATTTCTCCTATTTTCTTTAGGATAGCAGGAGTTACCTGAAGCTCTATATGGAGACTGAGGTGATCCAAGTACTGCAATGTGTTTGTGTATGCTAGAATAACCAACAAAAAAGTACATAAATTACAAGCTAGATCAAGATCAGCAAACATCTGTCACCTGCCAACCCAGCCAGAAAGCATGCAGTTGTTCAGGGGAAAAGGCCACCTGAGGAGCCTGATCCTGGAACAGATGATATCAGAGAAGTCACAAAATGTTCCTAAAGCAAATGAAGTCCAACAATTTCACCACAGACCAAAAAAGGGGTGACTTCTCACACTTGCCCATGACAGCACTTCAGAGCCCAACCTGCTCACCTGGACATTCCCACTGCACTGACACGTGCTCCAAATTTACCCACTGAGTTTCTGTTCTCTGTCAGTCTGCCCACAGCATTTGAAGTCACGTGGTTTAGTTTTAAAAGCAAGGCAAACAAACCAAAAGTCTTCAGGATAACGCAATGGCAGCTGCAGCACAAAGGTGCTTCCTACTGGTTCACTCCTTTCCCTGCCCTTTGGGGTGAGCATTCCAGCAGTGCTTGCACAGACAGCGTACATTTGGAGGGGCCTTGCACTCAGCCAAGACTCTTGGAGGTATTTAAATCTGAGACCTCATTTCTGAAGCCTGTCTTTTGTCTCATTACTCATACTGCACAAGTATATGCCTGCACAGGAATAGGGCTTAGCTACTGACATTTAAATAGGCTATTTTTCTTCTCACATTGATGCTGTATTCAGTAGACCTCCCCCAGCCCTGCCTGGCAAGGACTTCAAAAAACCCAACAGCGTTAGGCATGGCAACAGGAGAAGCCGTGCATCCAAGTGCCCACTTGCAGTGCACAAGCAGAGCTCTCCCGCAGAGCCGGGGAGCAGCAGCAGCCTCGTGACCCCGAGCGCAGCCCTGTGCAGTCACAGGCGAAAGCACAGAGCTCTGCTGTGCGGCGCCTCGGCCTCTGAGGCGTGTGAAAGGCTGGCAGAGAGAGCCACTGACATCATAGCAGCCCGCGCGCTCCCCTGGAGGGCTTGCAGATTATATATAGATGGTGGCTTTTGTTGTGTGGGGCTTGTGTGAGCCCGCTTGGTTCGCTGTTTAAAGGCGCAAGAACCTTCCTTGAAAGCGTGAGGAAGTCAACTCTTGAGACTGTTGCCTCATTACCGTGAATTTGTGGTTAAGGCCAGATGTGCTTTAAAGCCTTGCCCCACAGAGCATCCCTTTTTGGTCATGACCTGTAGATTCACAGATCAATAAGCCAGAGTGCCAGCAAGAGCAAAGGAAGATGGGCTTTGCTCAGTTTAGTCACAAACACTGTCAGGCGTCACATCCGCTGCAGAGGTGTTAAAGTGGACATTGCTCAAACAATGCCTGTTCTGTAGCAGCAATAAGGAAAGGAAGCCTTGAAACAGATCTTTACCTGGCATGTGACCTCAAAACCAGCTCACCTATCATGTAGTTTGTTTTTTTTTTTCTGGGATCAGTCAGGAGCAACCTGCAGCTGTGCTCCTGGCTGTTCCTCACGCCACCTTGCCCTATGAACACAAGAGCGACGTGGCAGTCGGAGAACAAACGCCGAGATTAAAAGTCAGTCTGACAAAACAGGAGAACAAACAAAGGAGAGACTTCACCCAGATGCAATAGGACTGCCAGTCTGCCCGAGAAACCAGAGGAGGGAGGAGGGAGCAATGTTGTAGAAAAACAGGAAGCACTGCCCTTCCCCATGGAGAAAGCAGCTCTCGTGCACACAGGAAACTTTCCAAGTGAGAGTCACCCAGCATTAGAGAGCAGACTAGTGATTCTGCTGAGAGTCAGATCTGCAGATCTGATCTCCTGGAAGCTATCTCCCACCTTCAGGTCAGGTCTAAGCCAGCACTCATTTTCTAGTGTGCAAAGTTAAGAATGTTCTTCCTCTCTCCCTTGTATTTTCTTTCTACTGGGTTTTCGTATCCTTACAAAAAAGATATAGGCACCAGCATTTGGGGTCATCACCTGTCACTCCTCACTATTAGCTGTTTCCCTAGGGCTTTAGGGTCTCCTGCTGTGCAGTGCTTCCATGTTGTGCCAGGACAGGAGAAACAGAAAGTGTAACCTAAACATCACACTCGCTCCATTTCCTGCACGGAAGAAATGTGGGACAGAAAAACAGAATATTTGCATGTTCACTGGCACAAAACACATTACTTTCCTCTCTTCCCCCCTGGTCTCTCTCCATTACTCACACACCCTTTAAGCTAACAGACTGTGTGGGACCTCCACAAAGGTGACTGTTATCAGCTGTCCCACAACAGCAGTGAAGAGAGCTCCTTCTCAAGTGCCACAAGGTTCACCATGCTGCAGGTGAGGACAGCACCGATTCAGAAGCTGCCTCTGGCTCTTATGTCAGTCACTCACATGAGCACTGACAGTCACAGGGACACTGGAACTGTAACAGTGACCTGGCAACCCCATAACCTACCTTTGGAAACTCATCACATGCAACTGCTGTACACTAAGCTCTTCTGCTTCAAGCCTTTCTAAATTTTGGAGGGAAGTTGTTACTTTCTTTATTAGCATGGTCACCACCGCTTCTACAGTAGAACCTCTCTTGCTCACCTACTTGCCTGGGTTTGGGCAGACACTACCTGGCATAACCACCTGCACAGCTCCCACCAGCAATTCAGCTGTTGCTGTGCCTCAGCAAGCTGACAAAGGAGGTCTGCCGTGCCTTTCCGGGGCAGGATCAAGCAGTTTTCCAGCTCAGACACTAACTAGATGATTTCCTTTAAGTCATACACAGGGACCAGATACCCTTACAAACATTACAGAAGTTCTTCACATCACTATCTGATGTGGTTTACCAGTAATTCCTGTGTTCTCTTTTTGACCTCAGCAAGTTCACACCACTGCAATTTCATGATGTTTTTCCAAGTCCACACCCTCCGCAGGGCACTTTGCTCCCCAGCTGTAAAGCTGACATTTGCTGGGATATTGCTCACAGTCCTATCATCCATGCTGGGTAGCAGCAGGAGGCTGAATCTTCCTGGACTTGACAGACTGCTCCAAGGCTGATGACACCCAGCATTAACTGCACATCAGATGTGAGAAGAGCTGTTGCCCAACTTTCCCTGGACTTCATTCAAAGCAACAGCTGGTTCAGAAAAACTCCTGAGAAAGCTCAGCTTTCTGCCAACTCTCAGGAAAATCTCACAATTTCATAGAAGGCATATGCTGTCGGATTGAAAGGCAACCTGCTGTTGCTGCAGTCACCCAGACTCTTTCATGTTTTGGATACTTAGGAGAAACACCTCCATTTTCCTTCTCCTGGTGGAAAGATGACATCCAGTCTTATTTCAGATTTTCATGAGTGAATGACCTCTAGACTGAAGACACTTCCCTCTGGTGCAGTATGAAAGGGTAACTTCTCAAAATCCTTGGGTGTTTTGGGACACAGCATCCATGCTGTCTGACAGTAGGCATTGCTGACACCACATCACACCAGCAGCTACGTCCTGTTCTCTACTTCCTTAGGATTTTCAGTTCAAGACTGGCATTCAGTCTTCACTGCCAAGGCCCTCTGTGAGCAGGATGTCAGGCCTCCCACTGAAGAACTAACCTCACTGCACTTTACAGACTCTTGTCTCGAGTACTTTTGCTGTGGATTTGTACGGCAGTGCCTGTCTAGAGAAGAAAGAGGAGTTCAGTCCCACATCTGGATGTAAATGGGCTCCTGAATCTCTCTCTTGCCTTTGAAGCCCAGGTTGGTGCCTGGCAGCCAAAAGACCCAACAATGTGTCTCAGGACATCAGACCCAGACTCCGCACAGTACTACCTGTGTTCACAGGTGCAAGGCAGGTGCTCACTTCCTATCTGCATCCTAACATCCTGTTTGGTGGTTACTGTGGGAGCAGAGGGACTAGGAAAACTAAGTTAAGACATTTTCTGAAATGCTGACTTACAGGTTTGAAATTAATAACCTCTGTCAGTAGTGATACAACAGCACAGTCCAACAAGACTGAGAGAGATGGATATGGCAGTGAGAAGTAGAAAATATATTCCCTTGCCCCTCTCCTCTGCCCTCCTGGATCGCAGCACTCCTTCAAAGCACTAAGTCCTAGAGATCCCACCAGAGGCCAGCCTCTAAACACACTGGACACCAAGAAATACGCAGCTGAGCTGCTGCTGCTGCTGGTGATCATGCCCTGCGAGCCTGCCGGATTTACGCCTGCCACAAACGCCATCCATCACCGATAGCTGCGGGCAGGTCTGCGCCACTCCACGGAGACAGAAGGATGCTCTCAAGATGCTGCTAACAGGTTGGTGCCCTCCAGGCAGCGCTGGGCATAGGCTCGGCCTAAATCTGTGCGGGGCACAGGGGATGCCCCAGCGCCGTCCACAAACTCCCTGTGCCGTGGAGATACACCCATCCCTCTCCTCCGAGCGGCACCAGACGCGGCGCCTTCCTCCCGCCAGAACTTCTCGGCGGGATGGAGACCAAAAGCAATCCCCCTCGTGCTCGGTTTTCGGCAAATGCCCACGACCCCCGGTCCCGACACCGGCAGCCGTGCGGTGAAGCCGCGGTCCCCCGCGGGGGCAGAGGGCAGCCCGGCTCCCGCTCGGCACTCGGTCCGGCCACGCAGCCCCAGCGCGGCGGGAGGAGCGGTCCCTGGGAGGCGGGATGCGGAGGGAGCGCTCCCCAAGGGAAGCCCAGTCCCGGCCGCATCCATCTTATTCCAGCGGCACCGGGAGCCCCAGGCCCGGCCCCCGCGCCCCGGCCCGCCCGCTCCCGGCGCCGCTCACCCGTGCGGGGGTCGAAGGTGACCACGAAGACGGCCACGATCTGGTCCTCCTCCGCCTCGGCCCGCTGCGGCCCCGCCGCCTCGGCCGGCCCCTCGCCGTCCCACGGAGCCGCGCTCCAGCCGCCGCCGAGCCGCCGCCCGCCGCTGCCGCTGCTGCCCGGCTCGGCCGCGGGCGGCGGCGCCGACACGGCGGGGCCCTCGGCCCAGAACAGCAGCGGCGCCTCGTCCGAGCGCTCCACCATGGCCGGGCCGGGCCGAGCGGAGCCGAGCCGAGCAGAGATGAGCCGAGTCGGGCCGAGCAGAGATGAACCGAGCCGAGCAGAGATGAACCGAGCCGAGCGGGGCAAAGATGAGCCGGGCCGGGCAGAGCCGAGATGAACCGAGCCGAGCGAGGCTGAGATGAGATGAGCCGAGCCGAGCCGAGCCGAGCTGAACCGAGCGGAGCCGAGCGGAGCCGCACCCCCCGCGCCGCACCGGCGGGGGGCGGGAAGCGAGGGGCGGGAGCACGGGGGTGTCACCGGCGGGGCGGGGCTGGGGCCGCGGGGCCGCCGCGCTGGGGAGCGGCCGGAGCCGCCCGGGGTAGCCGGCGGAGGACCCGGCCCGGGGCTCTCCGGTTCCGGCTCCTGGAGGGGCACGGCGGGCTGGGGACAGGTCCGCTGCCCGTGCCTCACCTCCTCGCGCAGGGCACAGCCAGCTGGCCGCCCTCTGTCCCCCCCAGGCTGTGACAGCGACGCCGAGCAGCTGCCTCCCCCAGCCCCGTTAAAGCCGTCCTGCTGGGAAAGCCACGGGAATTGGGCAGAGCAACGGGGGCAGGCTCGCACCCCCTCAAATGGCTGTGGTGGAAGCTTCGAGCCACAAATCTGAAGGCATACTGATCCAGTGTATACTGGTATGTGTGTATATATATATATATATATGTATATATATGTACATATGTGCTATAGAAGAATGTGAAACAGTTTTGGGAGGAACAAGCAGATTGAAAGATGGGGACAGAAACATGACCAAGGCCTCTACAGTCAGCCAACTTACTGTAATTACCGTCCTCCTTATGCCACCACCAATGTCATTAAGTGTCACTAGGATTAACTTGGTTCCCGAGGTCTTTCTGATTAATTGAATTGCCCAATTAAGCAGGACACAATTAAAAGGAAGATACTGCCATAAAAGCCTTAATTGTCTAACTTTTTTCCTGTTGAGCAGTTCTGAGTGTTCAGTACCCCATTAAGAAACCCATCATCCAGTTTCCTCAGCAGTGGGGTTTGGGTTTTTTCTCTTTTTTTTTGGTAACATTAGCATCCATTTGCTGTGAGCTTCATTTCAGAGAGCTCCAACACCGAGTGGGCATTTTGTTTCGCAAAGCCCATGCACAAGTTTACTTGCAGAGCTATAGACCAGAGTAGGTGGTTTTTAGCAGATGGAGTTTTTCATAGAAGGTGACTGGTAAAGAAAAAAAGAAACAAACCCTGCACAATATTTTGTTACTGTGTAAAGAAAAGCCAGATTCTGCAAATACTTGGCCACATGCTTTGCCTTAACTGTATAGACAGTGCCAATCTTCATTTGGATGAATATATTTTTGCATGTTGGTGACGCTGAAGTGACAGCTCGTTTCTATCTTCATCTCCACAGTAGTGCTGCTACAAATGTCAAGTGTCTGTCCCCCAGCAATCCAGGCAGGAAACAAATCCCAAATAAAAATTCCTTCATGACCCACACAAGCTATTTGTGGTGCAGAGCTGTTCCTGGTCCCCTCAGCAGTGCAGTCACACCAGTATTGCCCCGGCATGAGGGAGGGGATGCAGTAGGAAGAGCAAGCAGTGACAGAGAGCAGGGGCTGCCAGTGCTGGCTCTGAGATGTGTGAAACATCATCACGCTCTGAGCTTCCGGCTTTGCTGAAAAATCCCATGGGACAAGGGACGTGGTGGTACCAGAGCAATTGATATGGCTTTGGCCAGCAATCTGGGCCTGCTGAGGGCACACTCTTTGTTGGACACATGCAAAAAACAAAGACCACATTTTCTACTGTTTTATTATTTCACCAAAATTGAAATGATTTAGGCTGGAAGATAATATTACCTTTTTAGAAATAAAAACTCTACTTCAAAAGAAAATGAACACCTTTTCCCTCCAGCTGAGGGCTCAGGAAATTGTCATCAGGTCTTTGAACAGTCAGGAAAAATGTAAATTGAAGTGTGGTAGCTATTATTTTTAAAATGCAAGATGAACAAGCTGGGGTCTCTTTACACAGCAGGTCCAAGTTTTTTCCTTTACATATCACATCCCTCCACAGAAAAATGGATAGTTCATCTAAATCCTGAGTGAGGGAAAAAAGTTTAAAAATTATTTAAGGTGGGACTGAAAACTGATCAGAAGGAATTTCCTTTCTGGGTATTAAAAACATGTAGTCATGGTGTCTAAAAGCGTTATTTCTTCAGAATTAATATATTTAAATCTAATGCTTCAGGTACTGAACATCTGATGAATGCAGTCAGATCACAGCAGTACTAAAGTGGCCCTGGATCTCAGCTGGCCAGATGCTGCAGACACAGCTTGTCACAGCAGAAAGCAGCCTGTGCTGGCACTGCCAGGCTTTTGGACCTTGCTCAGGGTAAGGCACAGGGAGATGCAGCAGCTGCATTTCAGGCTAAGAGAGGCTGCATGGCAGCAACAGCCCTGTGCCTGCAAGAAATACTGCAACCTCTGGGCCAGGTGCAACCAGTACTGGGCTCCTGCCGTGTCTTCCTGAGGCTGTTTCAGTGAATTGGATACAAATAATTTCTGTCTCAAATGAATTGCTCATCACAGTCTTAACAAGCAATTTCAGAGACCCATAAGGCCATACTTTTCATTTGAGGAACGGGTTAGGAGAGCACAGAGACTGTTGGGGTCTCTGAGGTCAAGATGACCCCGAGGTGTTAGAAAGTCTCTTTTTCCCAGCCCCGAGACCGAAGAAGGAGCCGAGATACATCGGTTCTTCTTTTCAAGGTTGTTTATTTTCTCTTATCTATAACATTCTTTCTCTGACCTGCTGAGGTCTGTCTGGCAGTCGGTTCGTGGCACACTGACCGCCCTTGGGGCAGTGTTAGTTTTTTATACTAAGAACTACATATACTTTATTTACAATAATTTTCCAATACCTATCACCTATGTTAGACGGTCTGTCTCTAAACCAATCCAAAAGTGTCACCATCACAGCAGAAGATGGAGGACAAGAAGAAGGACAAGGAGGACAGGACATGCCCAGATTCCTCCATCTTGCCTCTTGAACCCCCATTCTAAAAACCCCAAAATTCTACTTTTTCACCCTGTGACAAATTAACTATCATTCCATTTAAACTCTTGTGGCTTGTAAATCTTCACACAAAGCTGCTAATTTTTTTCCATGGGTTAAAATCGAAGGCACAGGTGTCTTTGACTCAGTGCCAAGGTCACTGAGCCCCCTGCTGGGGCTCGAGCCATCCAGGGCAGTCAGAGGACTGTCCTGGGCTCCGACAAGAGACCTCAGACCAATGTGGTCCTGTGTGTTCCACTGGGAATTGCCCTTGATGTCTGCAAAGGAAAGCAGGTGCTGCTTGTGCCAAGCACCCATCTCCTATGGGATGCAGCCACTTCCAATCTCTGCACGTCCTCTGGCAGCTCTCCTCAAGGCTAAGGAGAAAAGGCTGCTGTAACCTTGTTCCCAATTAAAACTTGCTCTAGTCCCACTTTGAAACACAGGTTGCCAAAGACTCAGAAGATTCCTGTTTTTCACAAAGAGGTGCAGTGAGGGGAGACATCAACCTGCTCCCAGGGAGCAACAGAGCAACCCCACCTCTGGGGCTGCCTTCCCCAGCACAGCTCCTCCCTCCTCTCCTTTGAAACCTTAAATGGGAAGCTGTACTGAAACCTGTGTATGGCTCCTGACTCACTCCTGAAGTCTTATAAATGATACACTCATAAATCTGTACATTATAAATTAGGCTAATGACCTCTCCATGCAGGCTGCAACGCCTGCCCAAACTAACACCTACCTAAATGCAGGAAGTGAAATTCCGACTTAAAGGAGGAAACACAGGGCCCCATGGTCACAGGAGTATACAGGTAAAAGGCCACAAAGCCTGGATCTCTGATGGGATTATGGAGCAGACAGGCTGTCAGCAAACATCACCCCCTTTACAGGCCCCAGGAAGCTGGAGAAGGGATGAGCGTGCAAGAGCAGGGAGATGACTCAGACTGAGAAGGAGTCAGGCTCCCTGCAAATCCACATCCAGAGAGAACTCCTCATCCACCAGGCAACTGTGGACAGGTGCTGCCAAGCTCCAGATGTTTCCCATTAGCATTGGCTCAGGTGTGGGGTGGTTATAAATGGTCCAGGTCAGGAGAGAGGCTGTCTGTGGGGTATCTGGTGACTCCTTGGGGTACCCTCTGCTTTTACAGCTGTATGTAGCATGGAATTTTTTTTCTCTCCCATCTGTTTGAGAAATTTAATGTAGAAGAGAGCAAGTGGAGGCTGTGTGTTATTCTTTAGTATGTGTTTCCTTGTGGGATGGGAATAGGGGATGGAGGAGTTCTCTTGGAAGCATACTAGCAAAGGCAATGGCTTCTGAGTTGTATCTGACTTATGCCAATAAGGCAAAAAATCAAAAATCTGTTTTTACATAGTGGAATGGCTTTGTACCTAGTACTTCTGGGGTGCTCTTCATTAAACAATGCTGTCTAGTTACACTGATGAATGACCAAGGTTTCTGTGTAAGTGGGATTGCAGAGTGTGGTCAGCAGAACTGATACCCTTGATGAAGCAAGGAAGAAGATAGTTTGTCTGTAAATAATGCTGTTTTTCTGTCTCCCTAACAAAACAGGCCAGTATCAGCTCTACCTGCTCTGTTTCATGTGCTAACATGGATGACTGGGACAACAACAATGAATTCATTCAGCGACTGGACTTTTCCAGTTGTGGTGAAGAGAGTGAAGAAAGAAGTGTAAATGAGGAGGATTCCCTGAGCTTGAGCCCCCCCAGAAGCTCAGAGTTCCAGAAATGGCAAGAGAGCAGTCCTCTGCCAGCAACCCCTCAGAGAAAGCTTAGTGAGATTTTCCTGAGCAGGACAAAAGCCTGGATGAGTCCCACCCTGAAGTCTTCCCCATCTGTGAGCAAGAGCTGGAGTAAACATGAGACACCACTGCACATCACCTGGAAAAAGCTGCAGCTCTGTGACACCCCACACACTCCTAAGGTAATGGCAGGTCTGCAGTGCCTCTGTAGGAGACAAAAGCATCTCCCTTCAAGAAGCTTATTGTTGGGGGAGCTTGGAGGAAGGCAGCTGCACTTGCTGCTCTGTTCAGCACGTTTCTGGATGCTAATGGGTTTTGTCTTGAAAACTGGAAATGGAGTTGTGGCTGGGATGGGTGCTTTGCCTGGCAAGACTGGCGAGCTCCAGCCAGCCTGTTGTCTGGTGCCACAGTATTTCTTTTTGTGTGAAACAGTTGCTCAGCCAATCTGAAGAAAGCAGGGCTTTGCTCTCAGGGCAGCAAATCTCCTATGGAAGGGGTAGCAAGCCAAGGTGAGCTCGTGGAGGGAAGTTAGCCTCTCCTCACCTGTGTCACCGTCCTAAAATACAACTTAGCTACTGAGCCAGTTTCTTGGGAGAATGATCCCAGCCTTGGGTAAGCACAGGTGGAGACTTGGCACCAGCTTCTCTGTTCCTAGGTGATTTCTGGTGTGTGCATGGCTCCAAGCAGTCCAGACCTGCAGTGAAGCGTAGCTGTTGGTCTTCTCTCAATGTTCCCGCTCTACTGATAGATTGTTTGCTCCTTTGCTTAAGTGATACACAGAAGATCAGTACTTTAATGCTTCTGAGCTAGGATTTGACTTCTGTCCTCCTCCAAAAACCTAATTAAGTGGAGAGAAGGATGATCCTCTGGCCTTATATGATTGACTGTATGGCAATATTTACTGAGGAATAGCCCGCCACTCTCTAGGGAAAAGCAGTCTAAAGGGCATCACTCCAAAAATTTCCTGCAGTGACCCTTTATAAGAAATCTCCCTAAATCTCACCTTAACATAGGTGAGAAGTTGTTCTTGCTTTGGATGGAGTTAATTTTGTCCTAGTAACTGGTACTGCATTGTGATTTTGGGCTTAAGGACAGTGTTGCTAAACATGGTTACCCAAAGTCAAGGACTTTTCAGTTTCCCATGTTCTGCCAGTGAGCAGAAGCACTAGCAGCTGCGTGGCTCCACAGCCAGGACAGCTGCCAGGAACAAGCCAGAGGAACATTTGTACCATAGAATGTCATGCTCAATGTATAAACATAAGGAAATTAGCCAGGAGGGGCTGATTAGGGCCCAGGGATGGGCTGGACATCAGTCAGCAGGTGGTGAGCAATTGTGAATCACTTGTCTGTCTTGGGTTTTATCTCTCTTTTTGTAGCAATAATAATTATAATATTTTATTTTAATCATTAAATTGTTCTTTTCTCAACCTACAGCCTGTACCTGTTTTCCCCTATTTCTGCTCCCCATCCCACTGAGGAAGGCATTGCAGTTGTGAGCAAAGGGTTCAAAAGCAGAGGGCTTAGTTGCTGGCTGGGGTTAAACCACAATAGAGGTGTATAAAAATCTTTTCCAGACCAGATGGGCTGCAGGTAGTGAAGGCTGCTTTCAGGGTGTGCATTGTGTAGATAACATGTTGGCTGGGTGATTCAAAACATGCTGCTTGTAGTTTGTCATGTTGTAGCCCAGAAGCAGCAATCACATGAAATCAGCCATTTATTTTCCTTTCTCTCCTGGGATGAAGGTCTTGTTTTCCAAGCATGCTGCAAAAGATGGGCTCCAAAGGGCCTAAATCTGCATGTAGACAAATCTGGGAGTGTTCTCTTTAGAACATTTGGAAGTGATAGAAAGGATGAGAGAGCAGAGCCCTGTGTAAAACTGCAGACAGAGCCACCAGATGTGGCTCCAGGATCATAACAGTGAGACCACTGTGGGATTGAAAAGAGATAGGAGTACCTTGATCTTCAACAGGGAGACTTCTGTGTTCTTAACGGGCTTTTAACCAGAAGAAAACATGATGTTAAATAATCCTTTAGACTGTATACCACTCTCTTGGAGCTGAAACAAGTCAAAACCAAATGTATTTTTAAAAGCTCACGGTTACTGAAGGAGTCAAAACAGTGAGTAGATCTTGGTCTTCAGCTCAAGACCGGTGTCTGTGCTTTCCATGGCCCAATGTTCTGGACTAGTGAGTGAAACACAATGGCCTGTGTTCTGTGGCAAGGTCAGTGATCCAGAGGTTCTTTCTGAACTTAAATTTCTGAAACTCTCATGATGAGAAATGGGTTCTTTTTGCTTTGCTAGTAGCCATGTAAAAAAAATATTTCTAGCAACTTCCCCTATCCTAATGCTATTTAGTGCTGGGAAATCTGGCTGGTGTTCTAGCTCATCTCCTGACAAACCTGTCCTGACTCAACTGATGCAATGGTCCATGCCTGGCAGAACTAGGTCTTCCATGTTAATGCAACATGTGATGCAATTTCTGCCTCTCTGTAGGAGGGAAAGGAGAGCAGCTGGCTCCTCTTGAGGACTGTGATTGCCAAAATGGCTCTGCAGGCCTCGCCCAAGTGAGCAGGGAATAGAATATGAAAGGGTTTAACAAAGGAATGCTTTGTGGAAAATGAAAACTGTGGGGACGCAGGGATTTAATGATTCAGCTATGCCAAGGAAGGGAGCTGAGTTCTCCTTGAGTTATAGGAGAACAAGAATTTTATTCTGAAATAGCAACAAGAAATGTCCTGGTTTATTTGCCACTTATTTTTTTCTTAACACAGAGCCTGTTATCGAAGACAGCTTTTCCTTCATCTGCAACAAAGGTCCCAACCAAAGGCTTCCGACATCTGAGGCTCACTCCTCGTGCTGACTCTGAGGACTCTTCCCAAGCTTCTCTTGTCAACATCAATCCCTTCACACCAGAGTCCTACCGACAAACCCTCTTTCATCCTACCGGCAAGCGGAAGGCCGGAGGAGAGCTGTAAGTGAGCTACTCCTAGGCAGCAGACTGAAATCAGACTGTTGGAAGGAGATAAGCAATGGAGATGTTCAGTATCTGGACTTATTTGCTAACAATGAATCATCTCCTTCTGTAGTATCCATTGGTGTAGAGTAAATGTTAGCAGATGTATAAAGGTAACAGAAGTATAATAAAAATCAATCATTGCCTCTGTTCAGAAAGGTAAGTGGGGGATCAACAGCTCTTTAGTGCTATGGCTGCAGCTTCAGCAGTAATAAGGAGGCCAGGAGAATGATGCCTCTGGACAATGCCACTCTGTCCTGTGAGCAGTACTGAAATCACTTTGTGGAGGCCTCCTAAATAGAAGCAAAGAATTCCTAACCTGGGACTGCAGTCTTTAAGACCTCAATTGAAAACTTGTTTATCAACTCTATAAAATACATGATTAGGCTGTGAAGCAAGGTTTGGAGGTTCATTTGAAAGATGTTTTAATTTCAAATCCAGTTGTATTGCTGCACTGAAATGAGACACCAGACTTTCCTAATCTTCTGTTATAGGAATGATCCTCATCCAGGAAGCCAGATTAAAAAGGAGCTACCCACAAAGGTGAGTGTCTGTACATTTTCCTCCCACAGAGTGTTTGTAAAAGCTTGGTGTTAGATGGAATTTATTCTGTTATTGGAGTATAAACCATGGCACCGCTCCAGAGGATGAATACCTATGACAGAAAAGATCTAGGCTGAATGTTTTGTTAACATGGGTTTGAGATTACAAACTTGGAAAAGGTGGACTTGTTCTTTGTAACTGCAATAGCCAGGCTTATGGAAGGATAACGGTACCCTCTAGCCGAGGAGACTGGGATTGCAGGCAAATGGTCTCCCTGGAAAAACTACACCTGCAGAGCAAATCTGCCACCAGGCAACATCCAGGGCTGCCGCAATTATTGTTTTACCTGGAAGAAAGCCTCAAGTTACTTGAGGCTATTACTGGTCTACTATTCTGCTTGATTGCTAATGAGATCGAGTATGTAATATAGGTATAAAATTGTGTACTAGGCAGTATTTTTACTGCCACACTTCTAAAGATAGTGTAAAATATAGCTGCCTTGTGAAATGCAACCTGTTGGGAAGGGCTGCTGTTTCGTGTGAGCCACATTTTACTGGCTGTGAGGACCAACTATTACCTCCTTCTCTGTACCATAAACTACAGCAATCACAGCAGTTTCTGTGGAAGTCACTGAACAACATGAGCTGCTGTCCCTGTAAGGGATGGAGAAAAATCACTTAGACCACTCTTGTTCACTTCATGCTCCAGTGCTTATCTTTACTTATTTTCCTTGCCAGAAGGCATCACTCTCCCAGCAGTACCAGAAGTTCCTAGATCCCTAGTGGCCATTATTGTAGCAATAATTATGTTCCAACAGTTCTGCCAGCTTTCAACTCTTTGTGGAAAAGTGTCTCTGGGTGAGATATCAGTGGGAGTACAAACAAATACACTGAGACCAGCTAATCTGCCATTAGCCAACAGCTGGTGCTTCAAACCTGCAGAGCCTGAGCTGATACAGAATGGCCTTGGCAGCAGGCAACCTCAGCTGCCAGGGCAGAGCTGCTCTTGCACAGCTGGGGTCACACAAAGCCAACACACCAAGCTCCTCTCCTGAGCTCAAAACAAGCAATAGGATCTAAGGTCTTCTCAAGTCCTGTCTTTAGGCCAATACCTTTTTGTTGCCTGCTGTTAATCCCTGACTGACTCCATCAGCTGTGGGTCTGGGAACTGGTATGGGTTGTCAGGAGAAGGGATTTGATGGCAGTAAGCCAAGGAGGCTTAGGCATATACAGCAAACTAGACTAAATTTCTCCTTAACTACAATTTCTACCTCTATGGCTAACAAGTCTTGATTATATAAAACCAACCAAACAGCCTTGCAACTTGGCCAACTCAGGGAAGGTGGCCTTAAAGTGGTCAGAAAAAACATAAGTGAAAGAAAATTTTAAGAACTGAAAGGGCTGTTTCAAGAACTGGCCAAACACCTGCACATATGCCTGGATGAACACCCCGAATGGGAGAGGGAGCAATGTGGGTGTTTAGTGACAGCAAGTGTTACTCACCTCTAAAACAATGACAGCTATTGAGTCTTTCAACTCCCATTTGTCTTTGCTTTGTTGTCACTTTGCAGAGATATACTCTGAAGGCGAGCAATATGGTTTCCCGCTATAAGAAGGAGTTCCTGGAACTAGAAAAAATTGGTGTGGGGGAATTTGGCTCTGTCTACAAGTGCATCAAACGCCTTGATGGATGTGTTTATGCCATCAAACGCTCCAAAAGGCCTCTGGCAGGATCCTCAGATGAGTGAGTGTGCTTGCTGGAAAATGCCAGTTGAAATGATGGGCATGTTCTTGAGAGGTGTGATGGGAAGGAGGGAGTGTTGAACTAAAAGTATCTGATGGGTGCCATGAGCAAAAATTGGCTACTGGTGCACTTCCAAGTAACAGCTGGGAGAGTGGGGGAAGATACCACTATGCAACTATTGGATGTAAATGTCTAGGGAAGGAAGATGCCACATGCACTGCAAAGTGAGAGGATGGAATACCTGAACGCCTTGGGTCCATCCAGACAGTTTCTTTACAATAACTGTCAAGAAGTTTGACAGACATACTGCTGTCCCTGCCTTGCTGTGTGGCCAGCGCTACTCTTATCTGTATTGACCAGCTTGTGGTGTCCTGTAGCTAAAGCAGTCTTTGAAGCTGCTCAGAGCATTTGAGCAAGGGCAGGTTTTGCCTCAGCAGGTGGGAGAACCAGTCTGTCTGTCAAAACCTGAGAGAAAGGGGGAACAGAGGGGTTCAGGACTTTCAGGCTGCAAAGCAGGGCTCTTCTCCTGGTGCCAGGTAGCCTCTGGCAGCCTGTCACTTCAGCTTCTTCCATGTGTGCCCCCCCCCCAGGCAGCTGGCACTGCGTGAGGTTTATGCCCACGCTGTCCTGGGGCACCACCCCCACGTCGTGCGCTACTACTCGGCCTGGGCAGAGGACGATCACATGATTATCCAGAATGAACACTGCAATGGTAAGAGCTGGACTCAAGGCTGAGATCTCAGCATGGGCACAGTTGCCTTCTTTTGTACTTAAATGTGGGTGTTTTGGCTTACAACAAAGCAAACTGCACTGGGGCTGCATTTCTGTGGAGAATCCAGTTAGGGCACATAATATTTAGGTGAAGCTCTGAGTGGTGCTGGTGTTTTAGAAGCAGTGCAATTTTGTATTTCTGGGATTTGAAAACTGTTTCTCTGTTTTGGCTGACCTGGAAAAGCATTTCCCATTTTGATGCTCAGGGTTGTGCTGGGACTGTCCAGGTAACACCTGATAGGAGTGACTCAAGAGCTGCTGATTTAAGGGCCATGTATCTTGGCAAGAGCCTCCTCTTAATGGAGGTGGGTAGTGACTGGTTGGACGAAGGCACCTTGCATCCTGACTAGAAGAAAGGGGTTTACAGCTGCAGAGGAATGGAGTAAATGATGAGGCAAAGTATAAATGGGGTGCTGCAGGCAGGGTGGCAAACTCCTACTGGAGTTTGCCCTTGGCAATACCACTGCTTGAGAGAAATTGGAAAATCGGAAAATATGCCTTTAGCTACCAGAGTTGCTGAAGGCAAATATGTAATGTTCATCTTTTGACTGCACCTGTAGTCTTGGGGCTTAATGAACAGTGGTGACAGCTGTTTGGAGTATTGCTCTAAAATCTGGTAGAGGCAACCATGAAATGTGCTCATTTGCTGCAGCATCAGTGTATTGCTTGTGTTCTGGTGGCTGAACATCTGAGGCTAAAGGAGAGGTGGTGAAAAGTAAGCTGATGGAGACAGAGGCTATGATATCTTCTATCTCCGAAATATCCATACTGTCTCAATGGAGACCCACTAAACTGTGTAGAATGTTAATGCTTTTCAGTCAAAAATCTGCTAGTGGGAACTTAATTTCCTTGTTCCATAATTCCTACACCTGCTTTCTGCATCTAAGCCCAGCAGAAGCAATTAATTTTTCTGTTGTTCACCTGCAGCAGCACCAGCATCATTAACAGGTCAGCCCTCCTGGAGGATGTAGAGCTGGAGGCTGGAGGTAGAACCGCACTTGATCATCCTTGCTGAGCAGCAGGCTGGGCATTCCAGGGCAGTGGGAAGGCTGAAGCCAAGTGGTGATGTCCAAATTTGCTCACTAGAGCACACAGAGCTGCTGTGGTTGGGGTTTGTCACTAGCAAGCCTCCAAGTGTTCTGGGCAGCTAAGCTGTTTCAAACGTGCTGTTCTATAAAACCTCTGTCAGGTCTCAGACTGACTGTTTTCCCCTAGGTGGGAGTCTCCAAGATGTGCTTCTGGAAAATGCAAAGCTTGGGCAGTATTTCCCAGAAGGAGAGCTGAAGGAAATATTGCTGCAAGTCTCCATGGGACTAAAATACATCCACAACTCTGGCCTTGTGCACCTGGATATCAAACCTAGTAAGCATAGTGCCCTCCTCCTTTGTGGAGTGTTTTCCTAGTGAACCCTCAGGGGTAGGACCTGTAATAAATCCTTCTGAGTGGACTGATTGTAGTGCTTCAAAGAAAAGAGGACCTTGCCATTGTCTTTTGTGTGGTGCTTTGGTTTTTTATTTTTATTTTGATTTATGCCACTACTGCTGCTCTAAAATTGAGTCTTCTCTGATAGTTGGCAGCATTTTACTCCTGTCTCATGACCTTTGTAATCCTAGCTCATGGGAATCACCTTCATACTGATGGAGCAGGTAGGGCTGCCAGGGGAGATGGGGACTTCCTTATTTACTGCTGTCTTGTTGCACAAGACTTGCTTTTTGTGTGTTTACCTACCTTGGGGTGATTAAGTTCCTGCAAAAATAGTAACAAGGTTTCCTCTCTGCAGCTCAGGATGGTCACCTCTGGGGCAATGCTTCCCCTCTGTCACATAGTTAATATTCTTAGAGGGTGAACTCCTTTTTCCTGCTGAAATTTTGCTTCTCCCACAGAGGGCAGAGGGAGGGGAAAGCTAATTTCACTTGGATATTTTATGCACAAGATACAACTGTCTTATGCCAGCTCTGTGGCTAAATGTGAGCTGGGCAGAAAGCTGACTACTGGGTGGGAAGCATGTGTACATGTGCTGCAAAGCTAAACTACTTTGACAAGTGGGATTTTGACAAAGTTGTCAGGCTGCTGCAGCCTGACTACCGGTATCACCTTGTTGCTAAACTTCTCTGTCTTGCAGGTAATATCTTCATCTGTCACAAGCTGGCAGTTTCAGGCCCTGCTGGGCAGGAGGAGAGTGACAGTGAAGATGAATTTTCTCCTGGTGTGGTGTATAAGATTGGTGGGTTTTAGCTTACTTTACAGCTGGCCTAAGATTAGGGCTGCTCATTACTGCCTGAGACTGTTGTGTCCTATGGCTGAAGAGACTTGCACACAGAACTGATAGGATAGTCATGAATGCCCCAATTACTCACCAGAATTAATTCCTCTAAGAAGACAAGTCACAGAAAATTCACGTGCTTGTTTCCAAGTGCGGATTCCTGAGTTAGGAGCAGTCTTGCTCTCTTGCTCAGTACTTCTCTGTTGGTGCCTATAAAGTGCAGGCTTTTATTGGAGAATGACTTCAGTTTGCTTAATTACAGCTGTTTGTTCTTTGTCTCAGGTGACCTTGGACATGTGACATCAATAACAAACCCTCAGGTGGAGGAAGGAGACAGACGGTTTTTGGCCAATGAAATTCTGCAAGAGGTGAAACTGCTAGAGCAGGGCAGTGGGGAGAGATCAACTGTAGAGCAGTCATTAGTCTAACTTGTTCCTCACCTTATCTCCTCTTTCTTCTGTCTGGTCTGGCTGTGAAATCTGTGAAATTAGCACTTGATCATGAACAATAGTGGTGTGGGTCTTATCATGTAAATATTTATTTAATATGTAAATACTTCATAAGTAGCTATCACTGGATTACTGCAGCTATTCCCCTTGAGTGATCAGTTAGACAAAACCTTTATCAGTTTGAAGACATTTGATTGGCATATCCAGCTGAGATGAAACTACTGGATGTGATTATTGAGGAATATATTTTCCCAGACAGATGCCTTGTAAAACAAACACTGAAAAAGTAGTGGTGAGAGGTGGGAGACACAACACCTCTTAAACTGACTGCAGTTTTGACATTCTGGCCAACAAATAAAAAGGGAATCAGAACAACCAGCTTGGATGTGTTAGTCAGTTCAGGTATTTAAGGGACAGTATCTGTGCTGCAAATGGATTTAAGAACCGTTGGCCCAATCTATCAGGTGCAGCCTTCAGTTCGAGTTGGGCATGGGTAGCTTACTGCCTTGTGGTGGAGGCTGGAGGTACACACGAGTTAGGCCATCCTCTGGAGTTACTGCAGTGATCCCAACGTGGCCTGCGAGGTCCTTATGGCTGGCTGAGAGCCAATGTGCTGTTGGTTAGTCCTACTGCCTGCTGCCAATCTTTTCATCCTGAAAAGCAGGAAACAGCTCCCTGAGATGGTGAAGGCAGTGCTGTATACACACACTTGCTTGGCTGTTTCTTATTGAGCTCATACCCCAACTCGGCCTTGCTTAGTGTAGCAAGATGTTCCTTTCTAACACCTTTCCCTTCTCTCTGCAGCAATACTGCTACTTGCCCAAGGCAGACATCTTTGCCCTGGCACTCACGGTAGCTCTGGCAGCTGGGACAGCACCGCTGCCTCACAACGGGGCCCTGTGGCACCACATCCGCAAAGGCAACGTCCCACACATCCCCCAGAAGCTTCCCCACAGTTTTCTTGAGCTCCTTAAGGTGAGGAAGTAGTCTTGACAGGATGATGGCTTTTGCAGCTGGCATGTGCTTGGAGCGTTAAACTCTGAACTCTTTTGCCTCCTAGCTCATGATCCATCCTGACCCAGCACAAAGACCTTCTGCCACGGCTCTCACCAAACACCCTGTTCTCCGTCCTTCGTGTGGAAAAGCTGTGCAGCTCCAGGAACAGCTAAATAAGGAGAAATGCAAGACTGCCATGCTGGAAAGGTAGGGCTGGCTTGGGCTTGAAGGGGAGAAGGTGTGGGCACAACCATGCTGGTCACCAGCTTTGAATGGAGGGTGGTAGTGCTGGGAGAATGCATGTGCAGAAATCCCCAGCCAGTTCCTGTGCCTGGAGCTGGGGGGATGATGGGGATGTAAAACAGGGACTTGCAGTGCCCAGGCAGCAGCTGCACTTCAGCTCTGGCTTGGAGGAGTTGGCTGAGTTATAACAGTGAACTTGTGCACTTCCTGCAATCACTGGTGATGCAAAATGCTGATACAACCTGCAGCCAGTGGGCAGATCAGGAATTGATAATGCACTGAGATACTGGGCTAAGCATAGAAAGAAGAGAAATACCAGGTGGTGGCAGATGTCCCTTGTTCCCTCTCACTGCTGTTGGCAGCAGTGTTTTGGGGTGCTGGGATCTGAGAAATGCCCCATAACCCCTCCAAGTGCAGTTGTCAGCTGGGGAGGAGTTTTTCTGTGTAGACAGAAGAGTGAATGCTGTGGAAGAACAGCAAGTACCAGAAAGGGAAGAAAGGCAATGGAAAAGAAGCATCATTGATCTAAGTTTCAGCACTCACAACTATTTGAAACAATGGGAGAAAAACCGAGCCAGATGTTCCTCATACCGGTGCCAGTGTGTTGCTGACCCGATACATAGTTTTCTTTTTGTAAATCTTCAGAGCTCCTACCTTTTCATACAGAAACGCTGTTGACAGCTACAGTAATCTTCATTACCCTCTGGGCTGAGAGGGTACCCTCTGCCCGCTTCCAGCAGTGCTGGTGTGTTACAGTAACCCGCTTGTGCAAGATTGTTCATAGTTTGCATCTGTAGCTGCTGGGGATTCATGCATGACATCGTTTTCTTCCTTTCCTCTTCCTTCATCTCCCCCCTGCAGGGAACTTAAAGCAGCTCGCCTTGCCCAGACCCTCATGAAGGACCAAGCCTTAGGAAGTGCCAAGTTACAAGAGTCTGAAACCTCTTCTAAGCAGAAGAGCAAGCGTCTGGTGGGAGGGAAGAGCTGTCGCTCGTTTAGCTTTACTCTGGGTTTCTGAATTTCTGTGTTGTCCAAAGACTGCTGACGGGCCCTGTGAAAGCAGAGGGTCTGCACAGACCAATGCCCCATATTCTCTCCCCCCCTTTTTTTTTGTTCCCCTGTTAGTTATGATGAGATATTGGCTGAGAAAAGAATGACTGACTTACAAGTGTTGAATAATGGGATTTAAGGTTGTCCTCAGTCCTTCACCTGTTTAATTTCTTGTGTAATTGGCCTTGCTTTGGACTCAGTATAACTCTGCAGTGACAAAAGAATGACATCTTCTTTACTCACTTCCCTCTTTCTTGAGTTGGGCCCTGTTTTTTGGTGATTTTGTAGTTTTAACACTTGGGCTGACTATGTCTTTAGAGGAGTGATAATGACTGTACAGGGAGACAGCATCTACAGCTGGTCCCTTCTAGGAGCAAGCAGGCAGAGACTACGGCAGCCAGTTTTAGCCACACATCAGGAGCCAGGCTGGTTACACACAGCTGTCCTGGGGGGCTCAGGATGCAGCTCGAGTGGTGTTTCATTGAGGGGGGACACAGTCATAGGAAATACTTTGAGTTAAGGAGTGGGAGTTGAAGAAAAACATTCTTTCAAATTTCAGCAACAAAATTTTTGTGACTGGGTGTGCTCTAACAGACTAGTTAGTCCCTGATGCCCGACTCGTTTTCTGTCAATCGGGGAGGACTCCTCGTTCACATGGGGGAGGCAGCTGCAGTGTGTTGGTAGCTGGGTCTGTCTGTACCCAGTTCCCCTCCCGTAACTCACACATGGTGCAGCTGCCTGCCTGTGAACTGCAGCCTTTCAGCAAAGATGAGGGCAATTAGAAAGGGCTTTTTCAGCTTTTTTTGAGTTGCTCGTGTTAATGGCTGTATGTATTTTGTATTTGAGATCTCATACACCCCTCCCCGTCTCCCCGCTAAGTGTAACTTTGGGGGTCCTTGTCGCTTGTTTGTGTTGGTTGGACAGAGCGCTGCACTGTTATGAGGGAGCGCTGGGTAACTCTCTTATATCCAGGTTTTACTGGTTTGTTTTATGATGTTGCTCATGCTGGCTTTTAACTGTTCGATCCTATCGTTTCGTGCGAATAAAGGTTTTATCATTTTTTAACCGATGATGGAGTGATGGAATTTTGTTGGCTGTTTTTTTTCCCTCCGCGAGCTCGGGGTCCCCCGTGGGCTCGGGGCGCGGTGCAGGCGCTGCTCGGGGTCCCCCGTGGGCTCGGGGCGGTGCAGGCGCTGCTCGGGGTCCCCCGTGGGCTCGGGGCGGTGCAGGCGCTGCTCGGGGTCCCCCGTGGGCTCGGGGCGCGGTGCAGGCGCTGCTCGGGGTCCCCCGTGGGCTCGGGGCGGTGCAGGCGCTGCTCGGGGTCCCCCATGGGCTCGGGGCGCGGTGCAGGCGCTGCTCGGCCGCGTTTCCGCCCGGAGCCCCGCCCGGCCTTTTCCTGTTCCGGCGGGCGAGCGCGGCGCCGGGAGAGGTGCGGAGGGCGCGGGGTCGGGGGCCGGGCCGGGGCTCCCTGGGGCGCTGCTCAGCCCTGCTTTTCCCTCCGCAGGCTCGGCGGCAGCATGTGGCGGCGACCGGCGTGGCAGGTAGGGCCGTGCGGGCCGGGGCGCGCTCGGGCTGCGGGCCCGGGTGCCCTCGGGGCGGGGGAAGCAGCAGCTCCAGCTCCTCCGCCCCGCCGGGAGGCTGGAGCGGCCTCCGGACGCGGAACCGCGCTCGGCGCTGCCCCGGGAAGGGGAGGGGCGGACAGAGCCGAGCGCCCCGGAGCCCTCGCCTGGCCGTGCTCGCTGGCCGGGGCCTTGGTGCCAGCGCTGGGTCTGCTCTTGGGGAGAAAGAGTGTGAGCTCTGGAACAACCTGTTCTAGGAAATGAGCCTTTTTTCCATTTCCTGCACGTGGACCTCTAGCAGAAGTGTTTCTGGGCTTTCCCCCCACCTTCCTTTCTTCTAGGATGGAACATTTGCTAGAATGATGGCAGTTTCCTTACAGCTTTCCCACTTGCAGTACTAAGAACTTTGTGCCCTGGATTTGTCTTGGGAATAAGGGTATCAGTGCATCCACCGCTCATTCCAGTGGATGGATGTACTTTTTGGGCACACCTGGTTAATCTCTGAAACAAAGCATAACCATCAGACCTGTTTATTTCCAAAGACTAAGGCTCAAACAACTAAACCCCCACTCTCCTACAAACCTCCTCCCCTCTTATTTACATATTACAGAAAAACAGTAGTTACTGTATGTCCTCAAAATAACTGCTGGAGCTACACCTTTGGGCCACACTTCTTTCTAGGCAACTCTTTAACTTTGATTTAACCAGATGTTCTTAAAGTAATCTTACTAGCTTCATTTGGCTGAACATATTTCTTTCCTCAGGTCCCCCATTAGTTACCTAGCAAAGAACATACTTGCAGAGCCTCTGCAGGTGCTCAGAAAATGAGGTGTGAAGGCTTGTGAATGCTGTTCAAAGTCTGTGTCTTGGAAACTCACATTTCTCTGTTCCTTCAGGTGCTACGCCAGTTTGTAAGACATGACTCTGATACGGTTAACTCATTGGTACTTGAAAGATGTAAGTACCTCCTGAGATGCAATTTAGTTGTTACTCGTTGTGTTTATCTCAGTTTTAGGACATCTGAAATAGGGCAGTAGAGAAGCAGGTAGGAATGGTAGCTCTTCAGTGTAGCACCTAAGAAGGTGTTGTTTCAAGCACACAGAGTCTTGAGTGGCTTCCTGTCTGGTCTCTGTCAGGTGAAGCAGCACTTTATGGGGAAAAGAAGAAAGCCCTGACAAAGACTGCCACTCTGTAGGGCAGATAGTTGTGCTTTATCTGTGGCAGTGATTTGGGTCTGCTGTTGGCATGGTTTCTAACACCTGCCTTTAGGTGTCTTGTGTGGTTGTTTCTCAGACTCCTGGGTAAATGGGGCACTTGTATGTGTGCTGCTGCCCCAGCAGGATTTGCTGCAAGGGTACTTCAGCCTTCACTATTCACTTTACATGCTCATTATGCGTGAGGGATACTTCCCTGACCTCTTCCAGTTGTCCTTGAACATGGAGAAGGGATAGACTGTCTGCTTCAGCCTGGTAATGGTGTAAAAACTAACTCTCCCATTCAGAGGATGGAGTACAGTAATGCAACTTTGTTTCAAAGGTACTGCTGTGCATTGTGTTTTATCATTATGAAACAAATAAAAGTCAAATAAATGCAGTTTAATCTTAAGTGATACATGGATGTATCTGTGAAAGAAATGGAACAGAAAGAATAAAGAACATTTGGCTTTTTAAATCAGTTAGTTCACAGTGATGATGACAGTGCAGACACAGTCAACCATCTGCTGGAGCCTGAAAAAGCCAAATGTCACAAGAACTTAAAAAGTGCTCATGAGGTGCAGAAAGTTGTAATCCTGGCCCTTGAGAAAAGCTGCTGACTGATGGCTTGCCATGTTTAGAAGCATCATAATTCACCTGCGTGTTTGGTATCTCTTGTTTCAGCCATGAATCGTGTTCAGCTGCTTGGTCGGGTTGGACAGGACCCTATCATGAGGCAAGTGGAAGGAAAAAATCCTGTTACCATATTTTCCCTTGCAACCAATGAGATGTGGCGGACAGGAGATAGCGAAGTGGGCCAGGGAGGTGAGTCTGCACGAGCAACGTGTCCCAGGTCACTTCTGCATGGCCAGCAGCAGCACACTTGCAAATCTCTGGGGTGCAGGAAGGTTCCTTTGAGCTCAGCAGAGATGCTGGTGCATTTGTGTGTGTCTTACTGATCCCCAGCAGAATATACTGAAGAGAGATCTGCTGTTGGCCTTCTTCAGCAAGTGGGGAGAGTGTGTTGAGTGGGCAGTTTGTCACTGGTGGGGGTGTGTTGGAGGCATAGCAGGTTCTGTACTCTTACTTGTATTTCAGGATGAGAAAAATAAAGAAAAGATAATTTTCTCATTGATTCTGTCATCAGTTTGCATCTGCAGATGCTTAATTCTCTAGATTCTATTCAGTGTGGAGTGTGCGAGGGGGAAAAAATTAATAGCATGAGCACTGTCTCACAGAAAAAGCAATGTCTTGGCTTGAGCTGTGCTTCTGCACAAGAATTTGTTTGGACATGGACAAGTGGAACATTTAGTTCTGGAGTGAAGTGGGAGATGGAGTGCTAGTATACTTTTGTTTTCAAATCACTTCTCATAATTTGAGAATACCAGTGTGTTGAAACTGAGTCCTGTATCACAAAGAGGATTTGGCATCCAGCTCTGTTACTTTTGTGTACCTTAGGTGATGTCAGTCAGAAGACGACATGGCACAGGATCTCTGTCTTCAGACCAGGCCTCAGAGATGTCACCTATCAGTATGTGAGGAAGGGGTAAGTGAATAACAAATGGGGGTGAGGACTTAATGCCTTAATAATGGATTATTGTAATAATTATGGTGACCAGGAACTGTAGTAAGATACAGGTGCCATAAAACAAATTAGCAGAGCAGCTACAAACAACTGATACAAAAGCCTGTGTACTTTGAAGCAGATTCTTACTTCAGCCTTCTCATCAGAAAATGTAGTAATAAGACAAAGTCATGGGCTCCAAGTGAAAGAGGGGAAATTTAGGTTGGCTATATGGATGTAAACCTTACTGTCAAGGTAGTGAGGCCCTGGCACAGGTTGCTCAGAGAAGCTGTGGATGCCCCATCCCTGGAAGTGTTCAAAGTCAGGTTGGATGGCGCTTTGAGCAGCCTGATCTAGTGGATGGTATTCCTGCTATGACCAGGGGTTTGGAACATGTGGTCTTTAGGATCCCCTTTTAACACAAACCATTCTATGATTACAGAGTGGAAAACAGCAGCACAGTTCTCTGACCAAAATCAAATTCTTTTTTTTTCAGTTCTCGAATCTTTGTTGAAGGGAAGATAGATTATGGTGAATATACAGATAAAAACAATGTGAGGCGACAGGCCACAACAATTATAGCAGGTAAGAAGCAAAGCACCAAGGTGCTCCTTGCCCTTTTAAAATGAAAAGAGGGGGTGGAGGACTTCTGAAATGAAGCTTGGTTTGTCTTCATCCTCAGTATCTACACTCAGGGATTTTGAGAGAATGGATAGTGTGTAGCAGATTTCCTCTGGCACTGCTTGTGAACACACAGAAAGTGAGAGCATCCAGTTGCAAACTGTTGGTGTTGCTTACCCCACAGAATGGATAAGGAGTAGACTTGTGCCTTGGGTTGATACAACAAAGAAAACTACTAAACTCAGCTTTTTCCTTAAGCCTTTAAATAGCCTGAGCATCCTGCAGCATCTTTATTGTGGATAGAGCTGCTCCTGTGTTCCTTTTGAATGAGGGATAAATTAATTGGGTAGTAGAGCAAATATTTCTGTTACACGAGTATGTCTAAAAAAAACTAGAACAGAGGAAAAAGAGAGGGAAAAAAAAAGGAAAAAGAACAATCATGTAACAGTCATATTCCTGGATGTCTCTGCAGCCTCTTTAAAAGCTAGCAGTGCTATAAATTATTGGAAGGGAAAGGCGATTCTCTTTTTTAATTAGTATTCTCCTAATGGTTTCTTGTTCAAGAGGCCCAGTCTCAAGACACTTCAGAAATTCCTTAGGTTTGATGAAGTAGGAGCTTCCCATAGTCCTACAGGCTGTTGACATGGTATATAGTACAGTATATAGTGCAGAGTGAACTTGACAAAAGAAAAGGGAAATAAGCTGTAACTGATGGAAATTGTAGTCAAAAAATTAAACCATTATTTTAAATGTTTTTAGTGTCTTTCACTGTTCAGCAGCTTTTCATCAGCTTTAGCACACTTGTTTCATAGTACGTATGGCCACCTTGAATTGTCTGCTTTCAGGGGAGATAGAGGAGCAACCTTGTATTGGACACTGTTTTGTTTTATCAACTAGTATTCTGTTCCAAAATCCACATCTTAACAATTTATTTTAACATAAATATCTGGGCTTCATGGTGTGAAGGCTTGCCACAAGGCAAAATAATGCTCAAGATTAATTTTTTAAATTTCTTTTCAGATAATGTGATTTTTCTGAGTGATGGCTCGGTGAGAGAAAAGGTGTGATGTCCTTAGTGCTTGGATCCAGGCCATTTCATTCCTTTGGTTTTTCAGTGCTTCATAATTCTGTAGTCACATATATTGCTGTAGTTTCTTTAAGAAATAAATAAAAGGTTTGTTACCTAGAGGGTACTTCTGTGTGTTTTGTTCTCCCATGTGCTTTCTCTCTGTTAGGATCTTTTGGATTACTTTCTTTTTTCTTCTTAAAAGGAGAGGTATCCCAGGCAGCTGTATCAATTCTTGAGCTGATGAATATATAAATGGGGAGTCATTCTTTGCATCTTCAGCCAATTTCTAAACCTTCTGTCCTTGTCTGCATTAATCTCTCTCCTGTCTTGCGGGGCCTGCCAACTTGATCCCCTCTCACTTTTGACATCCCTCCTCTGTTCTATGGTGTCATTCCATGTTTTTCCTTCTCTAAGCCAGCTGGACAGTGAGTTTAAAGTAGAACCATTGGCCTTGACTAGTGCTCAGCTGAAGATTTCTGTCACAGACCCGGAGAATGCCTCCTGTGCCTTTGCATCTGCCCCTTGGCTGATCCTAGGGTATTGTCTTTCACTAAACCCTGCTAAGGTCTTGTTAGTTGCGGTGTTTGGTGTAGGATGACATCAGCATTCCCATCCCGTCCCTCGTTAGGGTGCTGTGCCCATGGTTTGCCATCAGGAGGAGCTGGAGGAGCGACTGCCTTGGCTGTGCCTTCGGGGAGTCGCCTGGAAAACATGAAAACACTCCGGGTCTGGGATTCGTAGTGTGGGAGTGGCCCTTGTTTCACTGCGTTTTGTTGTCACAGTGAGAATTATTGTATTATTGATAAGAAGTTGCTCAACTAAGAGGTGTTTAATTCTATTACACAAAAAAAAGAGAAGGGGACGTTCCCATTGTAACACAACATGATGGAACCGGGAAAGAAAAATATTAGAAGTGACAATTTCCTGCCTTCAGAGCTGGTGGGATTTTGTATCTCATCTCTCTCTGATCTCAGTGCAGAACACATTAATAGTCTGCAGCTCTTTCCCCTACAAAACATTGGGGATTTTTTAATGCCTTGTGCACATTGTCTGTACTAACAAAAACTTCAATTCTTTCAATTCAGCATCTATTTCTGGTTGATGTTAAAGCTCTAACAAGTATCCAAGCCCCTGTCACTGGCATACTGGGGTATCAGATGTATTGCAAAGGCTTAGCTACTTCAGTGGGTTGTTATCCACAGAAGAATGTCTTTCTAAAGAGAAAATCCTGACTTTAATTCCTTTAACTACTCGTTTAATCTGAGCCTGTTGTACTGCTGTGAGAATTGTGATGGTGCTCTTGCACAGTAGTGATCCAAGTAGTTTGTGCTTGGTCCACACAAATTTTTCCTGTTTGCTAAAAGCTGGGGTTTGTCTTGAGCTTTCTGCTAGGAGGCCTTGAGCAGATGTGCTGAGCTTCTGTTCATTCAGTGGTCACCTCGTTTGCACTCTGCTGTGATGGTGGAGCTGATGGCAGTGTCTGTTTTGGAGTCTGGGAGCTGCCTTTCTCCTCCAGACTCGGAGCAGAAGTGGCAGCAAGGATTCCCTTCACCGCCACAATGGAGTGGCCAGAACTGGCAGATCTCTGCAGCTGCTGAATGGCTCCTGCTAATCTCTGCCCGTGGCTCAAGTTGGAGACAGCAGAGCTAGCACAAGGTATTAGGATTAGGTGCCAGCAAGGAAAAATATTTACTCAAGAACTTTGGGTTTTCTTGCCCTTCCAGTTCTATTTAAAGTAGCTAGTACACTTTTAAAGATTGACCTGCTACAAAGACAACACACACTGACTTTGAGCACACACTGGAAGCAGTGTGCGGAATGTTCAGCACAGCTTGGCAGTAGGGTAGGCTTTCCCAAATGATTCTGCACTGCCCTAGTTACAGCAAAAATAACCAGTGGCAAAGGCTTGCTGTTCATCTTATGTCTGCTCTGCTACTCTGGGGCAAAGTTAATCTGTAACTAAGTCATTTCACTTGTGAGAAAATCCTGTGTGAAATCAGCATGCCTATAGCATCTGTTTGGTTTCGTGGTTTTTTTTATGGATAGGTATTTGTTCTGTGAGGAAATGGAATGGGAATGGTCTCACCTGAGTGAAATACAGTGATTCCTTGTTTGTAACTAGGCAATGAGTGTTTTCCCACAGTGTCCCCTGGAAAATGGCATTCTGCTTTTTCTTGTCTGTGTTAGCATCTTGTGTAAACCTGATGAGGCAAACCCTGGCTGCTTGCATCAACCAGGATATTTAGAAGCTTTTGACCTTAAGCAGGAATTTATTTTATGTATTTATGGAGATAATTACAAAAGATAAATATGGGTGACTTCTTTTTAAAATGTCAGCATGTTCACCAAGTATTTGGAGCGTTTCTGAACAGCTCTGAGGCAGAGCTATTCTGGTCTGCTAGGCAACTCCATGGCACTCAGTTATTTCTGTCAGCCTGCTGTAAGGTGCAGGAAACATTCTCTTCCTTGCTTGTTTTTGTGGCTGGTTTGAGGAAGACACCACGGCATTGTGCCTGTGTCACACAGTAAAGAAACCCTTTCAACTTTATTTCTCATTACTCTGCAGGAATTGCTCTGTCCACAGAAATTAGAAGGCATGAAGAAGTAGGAGAAGATGGTTCAGCCAAAGAAATCAAGTCCTGGTTCACTAAAACAGCCTTCTTGTTCTCTTCCTCTATGTTCTGTGGGGCTGGGGGCACTGTGTCTGTGTTCCCAAACACACATCATACTTCAGTTCAAGACCAGCAGTGCCTGTGGGGCCTGGTGAAAGCCCTTGCAGAGGGGCAGGAATTGCAAAGGCAGGAAAGCTAAATTGGAGCTTAGAGAAGCCTCTGGGTACAACAGCAAGGAAGATTCTGGTAAAGGGAGCCTATATTTCTGTCAGTGTACCAATTATGTGGGTTTAGTAACAGGCTGTCTGCAGGGCTGGCTATCCCACTTTTTTCATGTGTCAGAAAAGGAATGAAATGCCAGGATTGTGGGAAGAAAACTTTACTATTCTCAAGCTCACCTTCTATTTTTAACTCTGAAATTTCTGTGGTGGAAGCCTTTTTGCCAAGTAGTTGAGCATGTCTGAATGTACAAACTAAGACTTGGTGTCTGTTTATCTTGGCAGTGGTGAGCTTCTCAGCACAGCAGTGTGATTTAAATCCCATTTTCACAAGAAATTGGCTTTGTTAGTGCAAGTGGAGTCTTTGCACAACACACAAAGAAATAACTTTCATAGCGTTTCTCCTGAGACATCCTCATGTGGGGAACGTGTGTCAGTGTGTGTGAGATTTTTCTTCTGCTTGTTGCTTTGTCCCACGTTAAAAATTCAGCTCATTACCATACCTGGCCATTTCACAAAAATCTCCAGTAACTGCTGTGATTAGAAATTGACTGCTGGTTTATTCTCTATATTCCTAGACTTGAAATTTGTGTCCTGCACCCTTTAAGAGGTGCTGAATTTGTTGAAATCTAGCTCTGGCTGTTTTCTGTTGCCTTCAGGGGGTAAGATTTTTATTGGTAGCTGGTCAGAAACCTGGCAGTTCTGATCCTGTGGGCTCTGCTGCTGTTTGTTCTTTTCTTGCTGGTTGGTTTCTCAAACTGATTTGAACAGAGCGGCTGTAGAAAATGGATGGTTATCTTGATCCTGGTTGTCACAAGTCAGAAAAATGTCACCTGTAAATATTTAATGAACCTTTGTGCAGCTGACCTGATCAAGAACTGAGTAATGATGTGGTTGCTGGAGTTGTGGCTCCTGTAACCCGGATCTGCAAGGAGAAAGAGAGCACCTTTCCTTTGCCAGGCTTTGTATTGTTCCTTGCTTTGTTCTTTGATGTTTTTAGTAAGCGGTGTTTATTTGGAACTCTGCCTTAGCAGCCTACTCTTTCTTAGCTGGTTTGGTTTTCTATGTGTATTTTCTGTGTGGGCTTTCTGCTCCTTGTAGAAAGGGAGCAGAATTCTCAGTAAACAAAAGCTAAGCTCTTCCCTCTATGTGCAGATAATAACTCCCCACCCTTTTATGTTCTTGTAGATTTTTGGTCAATTTTTGCACTCTCCCTCTGTGCTGCGGGGTGAGTTTAAACCCATTTCAGAAGAGTGGGGTGAGGAAAGGGTGTTACACAAAAGAAATCAAAAATGCTCTCAGAATTACATGAGTTGAAACTTAATAATACTATTAGAGCTATTCTAAGAGAAAAGTAATGAAGCATGGAGAAACAGCCTTGGCTGGTAACTATTGAAGTCCACCATTCAAATCCTCCAGGGAGTATGGGAAAAAGGATAGCTGTGTCTGTATCGTGTTCTTGTAGGTTTTAAGGTGCTTTCCCCAGTGTCTGATTTCTGGTGTAGTGTCAGTCTGTGGGCAGCAACATGTGACACATTAGACTGCTGTCCCATGTGTTGTATCAGCACACTGAATAATTAATATTCTCTGGAAAGGATTAGTTTCCTCCACTTTTGTCTCTTCCTTCTTGGTGCCCTGTATGTGCTGCCAACCTCTAGGAGAACCTTGCTATTTCAGATTTCCTTTCCCAAGAAGAACTGGTGCTGCAGCACAAACACATCAGTGTGGTCTCTGTGCTGTTGGCTGCTACCATGCAAAGCAAATTGGTCACATTTCCTTACAAAGTCTTGGGTCATTGTTTCAGAGATGCTGAAGCTCAAAACTTACATGTAGCCTCGAAGACTAATTTTAATAATGTGTCAGTAACTGGGCAGGATGCCCAGTTACCAATATTGTCCTTTATATTTTATATTATAGCCCCAGAAAAGGATAGTTTGGTGTGTCAAAATATTTCAATGGCCAAAGAAGTCTTCCATCATACTTATGAATTCTCAGCAGCTCTGTGTCTCACGGCAGCAGCTGTGCCTCAGTACCAATGATAGAGAGCTCCTGGGGAAGAGCAGAGGGGAGAAGGACACAGCTTTATATGGTGCAGGAAGAGTGGAAACCACGGGGGAAAGCAGCGTGCTGTTTACCCAGGGTGCCTCAGTTTGTATGAGTGATTTACCCAAGGGGGAAGGACCGAAGTGTGTGCCTGTGCAAATTCTTCCTTAAATAAATATTTCTGCCTGAGAAATGTGTTAGGGTGAGAAAATTCCTCCCAGTACTCAAACACCAGTCCTTGGGAGCCCCTTGTTCTCATCATGCTCAGCAAAGGAAGCTGCACTCACCCAGTCAGGACCACCTTCTTCTAAGGTGGCCTTAATTTTCTTGGTTTACAAGGCAAACATGGGTCTCCCTTTAGACTTCTCATATGGGCAAAACATTCATTTAGTCCCCCAGCTCCAATAAATTATCTAGTCACAGCAGTGATTTTAGAACGTGCTAATCTCAGCCAGCACTGATGGAGAGCCTTTTGTTAAAGGGATTATCACAAGGCCTTAAGAGCTTTGAAAGGAAGAACACATCCAATAAAAACACGGAGGCTCCTGGATCAGGAACTGACCTTTACAAATTTCACAATCTGCATCTCTGGACTGGCACAATGGAATTGCTTTGATAACAGCGCCTGGCAGTACAAACAAGAAGTTTGTACCTGTGGTTGGGCTTGCCAAAGTGGAAGGTAGCAATTCAGGTACTGGTAATTTGGCTTTTCTTTGCTGCTGAATGCAAATATCAGACTGACTTCTTTCGCAATAATAAACTTAAAATAACTAATTTTTGCAGGAGATCTTTGATAGTGTAACTTCTGTTACACTTTTTTTTTTCCTAATCAACCTCCAGCAGTAAACTTTAAAGCAACAAACCTGGTGCAATCACCATCATTTTTCCTATTTTTGTTGCTGTTGTGCCTAATAAGTGCTGGGAAATCCTTCTGGCTTTGTTTTCCTCAGAGGATTAGTCTGGGCTCTCCAGAGTGAGGGCTGGACGCTTCGTGCTGCACAGGTGCTGGCTCTGTGAGTGGATGGAAGTGGCTGCCACGAGAGGTGATGTCTCAAGGGAGGTCTAGGAGAGAGAGAACCCGCCAGGAAGTCCAGTTCTGTTCCTGCACCAGGCAGCCTGGGAATGTCCCTTGGTGTTGCGCTGACCCCGCAGCAGCCGGCCGCGCCTGAGCTCCGGAGCTGCAGACAGGCACCGAGGAATGCCCAGCTTTTTGAATCCTAAGTATTTGGCAACTTGTCACTTTTTAAGAACAATGGACTGTCAGTGTTGCCCGGCCTGGCAGGAACACAAGTCTTAAAATACCAGCATTTCCCGTTGCCTGGGATTATTTTTGCTGCCGGTTAATGAGCGCTCTGGGACCGATCTGAGGCAGGCACCGGCGTCCTCGGTGCGGCTGCCCAGAGCTGTGAAGTTCTGGTAAGCACAAGGTGCGTTCTGACCCGTCTTCTCCGAACGGGTGCCCCGGGCCGCGCTGTCCCGTCCCGTCTCTCCGGGCGCCGCGGTCCCGGGGCCGCCGCGGGTCCCTCCCTGAGGGCGGCCGGGCCGGGCCGGGGCGGCGCGCGCCTGCCGCAGTCTTGTCGCTGCCCCATTGGCCGGCGCGCGCGCCGCTCCGCCGCGCCATTGGCCGCGCGCGCCACTCCCACCTTCGCGGCCGCGGCCGCTGGGAGCCCGCGCGCCCATTGGCCGGCGCCCGGCGCCGCTCGCCTCCGATTGGCGGGAGGGGTGGCGGGGGCGGGGCGGGGGTGACCCGCCCGGCCACGCCCGCGCGCTGCCGCCGGCGGAGGGAACGCGCCGGGGCGGGGGCGAGCGCGCGGCTCCGCGGCCCGGGGCAGCGGCGGGGGCGGGGTCCGCAGCGGGGCGGCGGAAGGACCGACCGACCGACAGACACACGGACCGACGGGCCGGCGCGGGTGCCTGCGGCCGCCATGGAGGTGTGCGAGAGCGGCGGGGAGCAGCCGCCGCTGCTGCACTGGGACCGCAAGCTGAGCGAGCTGTGCGAGCCCGCAGACCCCGACACGCTGCTGAGCCGCACGGTGAGAGGCGGCGGGGGCGGGCGGCGGCTCCTGGCGGCGCCGGGAGGCCGGGGGTGGGATGGTTGAGACGCCGCCGTGGGCGGCCGCGTTTCGGGGGCCGTGGCGGGATTGCTCGGGCTCCCCGTGCGTGCCCCGGCGGGCGGCGGGGTCGGCACCGGGCGGGTTTGGCCAACAGGTGCTCCCCGCGCCCCTCGCCGTGACTGCCGCCCCTCGCGGGCTGCACCCCGGGGGCCGGGGTGTCCTCGGGCAGGCCTTGGGGTGCCTTGTGCGCCGGGGGGGGGGTCTCAGCTCCCTCCTCCCCGAGCCTGGCGGCGGCTCCCGGTAACCGGGGTCCCGCAGCCCCCGCTCCGTCCGTCGCCGCTTCCCCCCGCCCGGCCGGGGCTTCCTCTGCGCCCTCGGCGTTGCCGCTTCTCCCGGGCGACCGCTCAGGAGTCGCCGGCCGTGTCTTCTTCAGGACCGGAGTGTCCCGGCTCCGTCCCGCTCACCAAGCGCAGGAAGGAAGTGACACAAGTTTCGATGTTTTTGTTGTTTGTTTTTTGGCTGGAATCCCCATATTTTGGCTTGCGTAAAACGCATACTTAGGACAGTTCCGAAGAAATGTGTCTGTTGGTTCACTGTTACTCAGGAGGCTTCTGGCAAGCACAGCGACACACCTCCGTAAAGCCCTGTCGGTGTAAATCCCGAGTGGAAGTGTGCCGGAGCACCTCGGGACAGCGGCATGGAAGGCTCCTCCAGTCCGCTGCTGTGCGAGGCACGGGGCAGCCACGCTCGGTGTGCTTGTCGAGCACGTGCTTGGATGGAGACCCAGAGGAACGTGGTGGTGGCGACTGGCGTGTGGCAGTGCCCCAGGGATGGTGACTGAGATGTGGCAGTGCCCCAGGGATGGCGCTTGACAGGGGCTGCCACAGGCTCCGCGTTTCTTCCTCCCACCCAAGAGGGTGATGTGCATAGGCAGCCCCTGAGCGAGGCACCCGGCTCTCCATGGGAGCAGCGGTGATCCCGCAGCCCCTGCCTCTGTGCTGATCTTGGCGTTAGTCTTGTAAGGCAAACAAGGAAAATCTTACTTCTTGTGTGTGGTAGTCTTACTGATCCGGGATCGTGTCCGTCACAAGCTCCATGCCTCGTTCCAGCAGGAAGCGAGCCTGTTGCACGCCTGACAGTCTTTAAACAGTGTTTGGCTTCTTTGTCTTTGAAAGTCTTGGGCTTGCTTGCGCAATGTGTATCTTCTGGTACATCCGGGAAAGGCAATCGTGCTATGGTGGCTTGGGCTTTTAAAAGAGCCAGCAGGAGCACTTAACAATGGAAAGCTCGTCCTTCAAACAGCTGTTTTCTTGTGGCTTTTTTTCTTTATCAACAAGAATGTTGTGAATGAAATGAGAGGCTCTTTGGAGAGTGTTCCCCTTCACATTTTATAGTTGTGCTGGCATACTTCCTTTTGCTCTTTGGATCCTTGTGATGGATCCTTGGTTTGGATCCTTGTGATGAGAATGGAGTTGCCACTCTTTTGTTTTATTGCTCAGTGTTCTCATGTCTTCTTTAATTAGTGCTTTGAAGGATATCTTACACTTGGGCTAGAAATTGTGGCTGCAGTGACATGGATATGTCTTTTCTGCCCTATTTCAAGGAGCTTGAGAATTAAGTGTGTCTTGGTAAAGAAAACATCCTGTTTGGTGGATAGAAATGGGTTTTCCTGTTTCTGTTTTCAAGTTTTATTGGGGATTTTCAGCTTCGAATGCTATGATGATGAGCATTTTGTAAGGGCCAGTGTGTAGCTGGATCTGTAAAATATTGGGCTGTGATGACCTTTGTTGGGAGTAACACTGACATTAGTTTGTTTGTCTTTGCTGTCTTACTGATTGGGTCTTTTTAGAAGTTTAGGATTTCTTCAGAGACCCTCTTGAAACCAAATAAAAAGCATTAAATCAATTTCTCCTCTTGGTTGTTCTTGGAATTCTTCTGAAAGAAGTTTCAGAAAAAAAAGCCCAAAAAGCCCAACTAAATGCTATAAAGTAGGTGTAGTGAGGTATTGCAATCCTTAAAGAAGAAAAGAATGTTTATGAAATTGACATTCTTTAGAGTGAAACCCCCCCCCCCCCACATACACTTGTGCCTGTTGAACTTTTTCTTTTGTGAATGTGCCTTGCCATGTGGAGGCGAATACCACGCTTGACACCATGAAACACAAGGTCTCTATTTACCTCTGGCCAAAACTTCATAGAATCATTTGAAAAACCCAAAACAAACAAACAAGCTCTCTGGATGAAACATCTGTTCTTCTCCCGGGCTGTGCTTTCCGTCTGGGAGGACTGATTTGACCCCGTTATTCTGCTGTTTGCAAACTTACTGCAGGGTTTTTCTGGAAAGATTGGGATGATGAGGAGACCCTTCCCGTGCCCCCTCTGCAGGAGTGCCCACGCCCTCTGCTGTCTGTCACCCTCACGGCCAAGGAGCACGTGTCCTACTGCATCTTCTGCTCTTCACACACTCCTGAGGTGCCCCTTAGCTGGATGTGCAGGTCTGCATCCAAGGAAACTGTGGGCTTGGGAAAAGTCTCTGGGACAGTCATGCAGCCCTGGGGGCGCAAGCTGGACTGGCAGGGGGAGGAGGGAGAAGATGATGATGGCTGAGGGGAGATCTCACAAGCAGGAAGAAGGGTCAGTGTCATTCCACAGTTAGACCTGTGTGTACAGACTGGTGAGGGTGAGAATTCCGTGCCAACTGCCTTTTGGGTATTTTGAGTTGAAATTTAACCTTTCTATGACCAAAAAGGCTGCTCCTGGCTCTTGTTGATTTGACGCTAGCAGACAAGTGTGAAAGTATGCATACACTTAAATCTTGACCTCTATTTTAAACTGTTCCAGCCTGCCTTAATTACCAGGGCTGAAATCCAACCTCCTGGGGATTTACATTTCTCTTTAACAGCTGATGATTTCACCAGTGCCTGGAGCTGTGTGAGGAGCCCTTCCCTCATCCCACTGGTGCTGTCAGTGGTATCATCAGCTGTACCTGGAGAAAGTGGGGCCTTGAGGAGCTCAGCTCTGCTATTGGCAGCCAGCAGTCCTGGAGGTTAAAGTCTCGTTAAAGTCCTCCCAGTGCTCACCTGGATGCCAGATAGCTTTATGGCAGTTATTTTTCCAGAGTGGTTTCCCATGGAAGCAAAGGCTGAAAGGTTTCCCAGAGGCATGTTCATGGTATGTGTCACGTGTCTGCATTATATAATCTTCAGCTGTGCTGTAGCTTGTTGTGACTGTGTTGGTAGTACCATGTGCTGGCACTGTGCAAGGCAGTGTTATTATTATTATTAGTGTTAGTGTTATTATTGTTACTTTGTGCTTTTTTCTGGTGGTCGAACAGAAGGGAAACACATCACCTGCCACTGCCCAAGGGGAGCAGGAGTGTGGCCAGGTGGCTTCTTGCTGCTGCTGTTACTTTCCATAACACACAGGTGGGCCTGAAGTAAGAGAACTCTGCTGGAGTCCCTGGGGCTCCACTGGAATTGATTGGACATGGCCCAGCTGGGACCCTGTCTTCTGTGACAAGTGCCACATCCGATGTAGATGGATAAGTCTGACAAACATGCCATGAAATTCCAGCTACCTGTCCCATTGCTGGATGGGGGCTGAAAGGCAGGTGGTTCTTGGACATTTAAAACCTCCTTATGGTGTACTGAGGAGGCAGTTTTATTTCCCGCCCCCCCCATTTTCATGGCTATTTTAACACATGGGCTGCTGCTTCCACATGGTAACAAATGCAGTGGCTTGCAGGCATGGATGTGATCTTGGCATGGCACGTGTAGAACTGCAGCTGCCCTACAGGTATGGGGGGACAGCAGCTGGCTCAGATATTTGGGATTAAATTCCTAGATGTCATGTCCTGGGTGTTTGGATGAGTGGGTAACTGGAAGGTAACTTCAAATGCCAAGTAGCCCAAATGGGTTTTTTGTTAAAGAGCCTGCCCGTTGAACTCAGAACTCATGAAAGCATTGAAATTAGTGAAATGTCTCTGCTGTTGCCTGAGTGGTGTCTGAGGCCTGTGATCCTGATCCTGTTTCCATGTTGCTGGAGATGCTTTGGGCAGCTCAGCCCTGGGTCAGGGCTGTAGTGTAGGTTGGAATGAGAGGAGGGGGCGTTCCAGGCTGCAGCTACCAAGCTTCTGTCTCCCGGTGAAAGCAAAACCAAATGTGAAGGTTAATGGTCAGGGTTGTGATTCCCGAGCTAAGATGAGCTCGGGAAGCTCTGAGCTGGCCTTCTTTCCTCCCCATCACAAACCTCTGAACCTCAGCAGTGCTCGCCTGGTGACTCATTTCCTCTGCCACAGAAACGATGGTTGCTGCTACTTCGTGTTTCTAATGACTTCTGCAGGAAAGCTGCTTCTGGATGAGCTGCCAGGGAGTGCCTCGAGCTTTTGGAGTACGGCAGTCGTTATTTTAATGGATGACAGGGCTTGATTTTTACAGTCTGTGTGCATTTAATTGAAAGCTGCGGTTGCTGCAGCGGGTGTGGATGGGGAGCTGGCTGTATCTTATTGTGTGGTGGCTGGATGTAGCTCTCTGGTGTCAGTATAGTTGGATCCAATTTTTGTTTCATTTTGGTAGGGGGAGAACTACTTCATTTATTTGCACATGGAGTTTGGTCTGTTGCCCACGAACCATAAAGCTGAAATCCCTCATTCTTCTCTATACACCTGCAGCTGGATTTATTTAAAATATTTGTACAGTCAGTACTTGTAAAGATTTTTCCAAAATTGCAGTGAGGAGGGGAAATGAGAAAGTGAGATTTTAAAATAGATGTATACAGAGCAGTAGTGTTAAATTTTGTCAGTGACTTTCCGTATCAATAAAAAAGTCAACATCACAACTGCTGAAAAGCAAAATTAGTTGTACATGGTGCCTTGCACTGAAAACCATTTCTCCTCCTCGTTTTTTCCCCCAAATTTAAATAAGAAAACTATTCCAGTTTGCCAAGACACATGTCACTTACTTGTAATGGGTCTAACTGATCTACAGTTCCTCTAAAAGCTGAGATAAACACAAGTAGGAGACCTTGAAACTTTACCCTGCTGTTTTCTGACAGTTAAAATTAGAAAAATGGGGGTATTGAGTTGCTGGCTGTAACTGTATAGTGAAGTGCTTGATCTGCAGTGAAGACAGGAGCTGGAAAAAATGTAAGTCTGTCCTGGGACCAACTTTGAAGCGTGGTAGATAGGAATGAGCCAACATAATGTACAAACCCACTATTTATTCTTTTTCCTAATGGACGTGACTGCTGTGCACTGTGCTCTGTAAATGTTTCCTTTGGAAAGCCAGTCCTTATGCATGGAGCAGGTTGTGCACGATAGCAGGGCTAAAGGAATTTCACTTATGGTGTTACCAGACAGGGCTTTCCTGTGTCTGGAGTTGTTCAACTTATCTACAGGGCTGGTGGGAACTTGTGCTCTTTGCAGGTCTTTGTTTGCAATGTGAAGAGTCCTTTCTTAGCTAGGGCTAAGTGAATTTCCCCTCTCATGGGATGGGGACTAGCTTTTTATTGAAGCAGTCTCACTTTTTTAGGATTATCTGTGTCTGTAGAGGAGGCCAATGTGTGCTGTGCCTTGCTGGCTACTCCTCCCTCCAAAGAGCTGGGAGCTCTGTGTCACTGTGGGCTCGTTTTCTCTTGGTTCCTCAGCTCACAAGGACCCTCTGAGACACTTGATTGTTGCTTTGAAAACACTTTGAAAGCAGCCCCCTGTCTCTGACCGGGCAGGATTTACTGCTGGCTTTGCACTTGCAGATAGGTGCTGCTTTTTTGAATCCAAGTGTTGGTTATCAGACCTTGCTGTCCCTACTGCTGTCTCTACACCTTCCTCCCTGCATTCCCAAAAGCTGTTTTCCAGTCACTTCGTAATACTTGGTTTAAACATCCATCATCTCTGTATCCTCTGTCTTAGGCTGCTTCTCTCACTTCTGGAGAAGGATCATTTTGTGGGTGAGATTAACAATTACTGATATGTAAAACTGCTGTCAGACACAGAGTGTCTGACCTGGCTTGGTGGCATTTGTCACAGGCTGTCTTGGGTGCCGACCCTGAGCTTACAAGGTCTCCCCTTTAACTCCTGTGATTCCCTAGAGCATCTTGCCTTTTTCCAAGAGAAATAGGTTCCTGGTGGGTCCCTGAGGGGTGCTCTCACAGTAGAGCTGTAAGTCTGTGTTTTCAGGAGGGCACATTATTTTGTGCTGTTGCTCCCTATTCATCTCTCTCTGAATCATGGAGATGCCTTCTGGCTGTGTTTTTTTTGTGGGTGACAAGACCTGACAGTGCAGTTCTGCACCTGGATGTAACCACAGGCTGTTGTGGCAGCTGCCTGTGAGCTCATCCAGTTTTGAAATTACTTTTTTTGCCAGAAATTACCTTTCAGGTTTATCAGTTCCCTGACACAGCTTGCCCTGTAGCAGCCCAGGTACTGATGCTGATGTGAAAGGGCAGGTAGGAATACTGGGCTGGGGAAGGGGTAGTGGAACTGCATTTTGAGCTAAAGGAATGTGCAGTGGGAATAGTCAGAGTAGATTTATGAGTTGTGCATAGATGCAAACCTGATGTGCACGTGTGTATTTATTTGATACCAGTAGACTCTGATTTGGATGTCACTGGAAAGAACAGGGTTTGCCTGGAAGAGGTATTTGTTCAAGGGTCAGTAGGAAAAAAGCTTGTTTGAGAAGGATCTGGGCATGTAGCAGAAAAACAGACAGACCTGATTTTCAAGGAAGCACTGATGTTGGATTGGTCCATGGTCCCACACCCTTCCATGATGTCAAGTGCTGGTGAAAAGTGGAGGCTGCCTTGGATGCTAAATTATTTTTCTTTCATAAAAGCAAAAGGAATGGCATACAAAGAATAAGCTTGGCTTAGAGCCACAATTTTGTTGGCAAATATGTTGCCCTTTCACCTCTCCGAAGTGAGTAATAGGCAGTAGGGAAGACAGGTGAAAAATGGTGGGGTTTAACAAGGCATAGCTGAGGTGCACATTCAGTCTGAGATGCTGAGCTTTTCAGAGCAGGGACTTCTTCCTCATTCTCTGTCTGCGAGCTGTCAGACACAGATCACAACTGCAGAAAAGAAAGTCACTGGATTGAGTGAAGTGCTAAATGTGTGTAGGAAGGATACACATACTCTACCAAATAATGAGCATTCCCTCTCGTGAGGGTGAGTAGGGAAGCAGAGACGGCAATGTGGGAAAATAAAGTGTGGTTAAATGGGATAGACCTTAATTGCTAGAGCTGTCCCCATAGGTGCCGTCCATCCAAATGTGGAGCTGAATACTGCCAGTGACCTCTCTGTGCCTTCTCTGTGTCCTGGAAACTACTACCTTCTATATTTTTTGCTATCTGCTGCTAACTGTCTTTCAATCTTCTGTATGTGATCTGGCTCTGCTGTGGTGACAGGCAAAAATTTAATGGAAAAACGTGACACCCATTTCATCTCTCCTCTCTGCCAAAGAAAAACATTCCTCTGCAGCTGTGCTGGGGTTGGTTTTGTCCTTTCATGCAATCTGTCAGTCATATGGGGTGAGAAATAGAGACCAGGCTGCTCTAATAACCTCTTAGGGAGCTCTGGGTGTCTTAGGGAGCTTCAGGCCTCCTTCTTTGCCAGACTGGATGTGTCCTGAGCAGCGATGCTGGGCACAAGTTGGTGGAGGCTCCTCTCCTGTAGTGTAGGGCAAAAGAACAATATTCCTGATGGGCTTTAGTGGCTCATCTGGAGCTGGGCTCACTGCACTCCTGCAGCTCTGCTGGGATGAGCCCAGGCTGTTTGGTGACCCTGCATCACTCTTGCTGCAGCTGAAGTTACCTGCAGAGGTAAGAAGTGTGCTTGTTTGGGTGAGATGGGCTGATCTCCAGTAGACAGGAGGAAAGTCATTTCCCCTTGTTCTGCACTAAGGATGTTAAGTGCTGCCCCTGATTTTGGACATGAGCAGAGTCCTCAGCTGTGGCAAAATTCTTGAAGCACATGGTGACTTGTGAAGCAAGAGAAGTATCTTTTAGTTGCTGTGCTTCGGAGTACCCAGTTTCATTTCTCTTCTCCAGAGTTTGGATGCTGTGATGTGAAGGTCTGTAGAAAAGAGTGGAAAAAGAGTCAGGCTCTTTACACCACAGCATGGCAGGAGGGTGAGAGGAAATGGACATCAGCAGAAGTGAGAGAGGTTCAGACTGGTAAGGAAAAAGGGCTTCACAGTGAGGATAACTGAGCACTGGAGAGAGAGTTGCCCAGGGAGACTGCTCCACCTCCTTCTTTGGAAGTTTTTAAGACCTGACTGGCTAAAGCCCTGAGTAAACTGGTCTTAGCTTAGTGTTGTCCCTGTTTGGGCAGAAGGCTGGGCTAGAGATGACCTGAGCCCCATTCCAGCTGGACCTGTGCTGTAGCTCCTTTTACAGCAGTCTGGACTTGAGGCACTGACCTGTTCAGATTGAGATAGGGCACTGCTGGGCAGCAGACTGGTTTGTTTCAAGGCTGTTTGTCTATGCTACCTCATACCTGTGTTATTTCCTTTTTGTGGATAACCCTGAAACTGTGGGTGTGGGAAGAGACCACCTTGTGGATTAGCTCATGTGAGTAGCATGGAGGTTTTGTAGACCTAAAACCTGAAAAACACCCAACCAAAAAAAACCCCCAAACTCCAGTCCTTGAATACCAATCAGATCTCTGTTCCTTCATCCCTGCAGCAAATTCTGTGCACAAGAGAATGCTTATTCCAAGGCTGCTTTTTTTCCCCAGTCTTAGGAAAAAACCAGGTTCTTTTGTTGATTTCTGTAATCTGCCTGCAATGTTTTGGTTTTGTGGGGGTTATCTGAAGACATGTGTGTTCTTGTTTATGGAGCCTCTGGTACTCACAGGAGAGATTTGTGTACGTGTAGAACCAAAACTCAGGAGCAGCAAAGAACTGATCTTCTGTCCTGGGTTTTCTCACCACTGCTGGAGCAGTGATGGCGCGGCTGCCTTAGAAAGCCTGGGATATTACAGACACGGTGATGCCTTCAGGAGGGGCCACGACTAAGAACTTACAACTAAGGCTGCAGTATTTCTTGCAGCCAGACACTCGGCTTTCTGGGATCTGTCCTGGCTAGCAAAGGATGAAGACTGAAGGAAAATATGATGTCTGAACTCTCCACTTTCATAACTGCTAATATGAAGCAGCGGCTGACTTTCTGCAAAACATCTGTTTTTCTCATCATGGGTGTAACTGGCCTCGTCATCCTCACTGATGGTATGTCTTGTTTGAGCTCCCTGGTGCTGGAGCTCCCTTCCCCTCCTCCTCTGTGCCTCCCCCCTGCACGGCTGGGTGTGTGACTCAGGCCTGGGAGTGGTGTGGGCTTTCAGGCAGGCTGGTAAGATGTATTTTTTAGAAAAAGGGCATAAAGCAGAAGGGTTCTTTTTAGAAAAAGAAAAGAAAAGCAAACTGGCACTGCCTACATATGGCTCTAATGCCTTGCGTGCTCCCTGGTGAAATGCCACAGGGACTGAGGGCTCTCTGGGGATGTCCATTATGGCTGGCTGTGAGCCATCTGCCCTTCCTCTCACTGGGAAACATTTCCCCCTTGCCTCTCCAGATGGAGGGAATGCCATCCACATGATTCAGTGCCTACTTGCCTGGCTGACCCCTTCTCTCCTGGCACTCCTGCAGGGAGGCTCACTGGGAGAGGGCAGGAGCTGGCAGCTGCAGGAGGGCTCCAGATGTGCATGGGTGCTGCTCCAGATGTGCGTGGGTGCCGCTCCCTCAGGATCTACAGCCGGCTCTCTCCGCCGGCCGCTGGAAGGCACCGCTCAGGCATGACTGCCTGCAGGAACAGGCATGGCAGGAATGAGCTCTGGCACTGCTTTTAAGGCATGAGCTTTCTGGATGCAAAATTTGTCTCCTCCTTGAGCCTTAGTGCTTTTGCAGTTCTTTTTCAATTCAGCTCGTTTGCTTCTCATGGCTTTCAGTGGATGCTGTGGCTTGCCAGAAGGATTAAAAGAGGAAAAAGTAGCATTTTGTAATTGCCCAGGGTGACTTGTGAGTTCTCACTTGGCTGTACTAATTCAGAGCAAAATTTCAGCTAAAGTTCCATCAGAAAAGTGCTTTAGGGGAGTTTGCTCTGTGACTTGGGAATGTTTCCCTATTGCCATTGCTTGTTTGTTGGGTTGTTCAAAATATGTCAGAAAAACCACAAGGAAAAGATGAACTTAATTTATGTTGCTGTTTTTTTCTCAACTACAAACACTGCCAAGATCTGCAAGATCAAAATGAACACAAAAAGTGTCACTAACTTTCAAATAAAGTGCATTTAAAATCTTGAAAAGGCGTTTTGTGTCCAGAACATCTTTTTTTTTAGCTTTAATGAAAAAGAACCTTGCTTGGGACAGCTTGCTGGCAAGATTAGTTGAGGATGGGAAAAAGCCCTACTTGGTTTTAAGATGTGGCTTTAGTGCTCAAGAGGAACGTTACATGGTGTGGTGGCTGGGGTGGAGCCACTGGAGCTGAGGAAATTGTTTCAAATTCACAGGCATTTGAAGGGGGAAAGGGAGCTTGGAATTGTAAGCAAGAAACAAGAGTCTGCAGAAACTTGCATTACTGAAGAGGCTTCTGAAGCAGCTATTGAGTGCAGAAAGCTGTGAAGTCTGGGTGTAAAGGAGACTGAGTTGTGGCTGGGGATGGGCAATTAACGGTGCTGCTGCTATTGTGGTGATGAAAGTGTTGAAAAGTATGGTTTGGGGAGATTCTTAAAAACCTGGCTCTTGCAGGTGTCAGTATGTCACAGTTTGGCTGAGGACTTTTCAGTTCTTGACACCTGGATATCTGAAAGAGGCTAATTTGGGAGAATTCCAAGAACAGCCGCAGAAGCAAGTGGCTGAAGTAGCAGGTTTGTGAGAAATTATTACAAACATTAAATATGTATTGGTTTAAGGGTGGACAGGTGTTTGGAGGAGTTTGAGGAAGTGGTGTGATCAGAACAGTTTATATTAAGCTAACATTACTATTCTTGAGGCATCTTTCTCAGTTTCATGGGATGTATGTAATGTCATTTTCAGTAATAGAACCAGAATAGAGTGTCTGAAAACTTTGATTTCAGCTGTGGTTCTCATAACACACAGATAATGAATATTTCTGTACTTGCAGGAGGATCCCTTCAGAGCTTTGTGCTTGGATTAAAATTATCATAAAGGGGATTATGAATATTAAGCTATCATTATGCTGTGCCATTTTTAAACTGCTAATGTCCTCTGGTGGTACCTTTTCTCTTTTTGTCCAATCTAATGCTTACAGGCTAGAGAAGGGTAAAAAAGAATCAATGTGAAGTAAAGAGAAACTGATGAAGATCAGCAAGGAATATCCAAGGGGAAAACAAAATGTTGGCAAGTGTAAGGGTAGAAAGGAGACTTCTCTAAATGGTGTCATGTGAAAATTAGCCACTGTCAGTAATCAGGTTACAAAATGCCTTGGAACTAATAAATCTAGATAACTGGAAATCCAGATAGGCTGGAAGGTCCCAGAGGGGAAGTTTGGCTTGTTGACATTGATTTTTGTTGGGTCATGACATCATACCTGAAAATATTCAATTAGTAGAGTAAAGGGGAGGAAATTAAAACTATGCACTGGAGATCCTGGTACCAAAAATACGTAAAAATACTTGGAAACTTTTAGTATTCCACTGTTACAGAGTGCAATAATACTGATAGGATTTAACCCTAGTAGGTAGAATTTAATAGAAAGCAGATATGGTCAGACAAACCTGGTTGCATTCTTTGACATGAAAAAAAAAAGATAGTAAATGGAGAAATTTTGCAAGCGACTGGCTGTTTATTTCATTGTATTGGCTGAAAGATTGTACCACAAAGTGTATGGAATTAAAGGACTGACTCAAAGTATTGCTAACGGAGAATTGGTGTCAGAGGATAGATTTATTTGGTTCTGCAAACAGGTGCCAGACAGGAGGCTTCTCAAGGTTTTCATCCACGATCTGGAAACAAAACTATGTGACTAGGAAAAGAAAGATGTGCCTACCTATGGGACAGGTGAATACATATTGGAAATCAAGACTTGGAATGCATAACAAAAAAGTGCTAAAATATGCTTGACTTAAGAAAAATGCTCATTCCTCAATCTTTGAGGCACACCCATGTTCTCTTCTGGCAGTTATATTTCAACAAATTATCAGGTCCTATATAAGAGTACCTCATGGAAACAGTGGATTAGGACAGGGGAGATTAGGAAGGTTTCATAGTCCTTTCCAGCTTGAAATGCTATAAAACTTTATTGCTGGGTCTATTGATTCTGGATATTTCAAGGCATAACATACATCACATGCATCACAGCATTTGGTCATTTTCCTGAACTGTTGATTTCAGTGGAGTTTAAATAAGTGCTTTAATTGCTTCAAACTGTTTTTGAACTGCTTGTGTTTATCATGACACCTCTTGGCACTTATAAAGGAGGAAAATATGCAAGGCAGATGGAGAAGGATAAGATTTCTGCTAGGAAAAAGATGTTAGTCCCAAAATACAGAGCCACCTTTATGTATATTCCCTCTTGAAGTTGAGTACCAAAGGTGGCCTTGTAAAGAGTGGGTAAAACACACGTGATGGGTGCCAGTGTGCCAAGGGTCTTCAACCCTGACAGGGCAAGGGCAGAGGAAAAGCAGAAAACAAGGCAGTTAGGGTGAGGTATGAGGAAGAAGGGAGTGTGTGAGAAGATAGGATAAATATACAGATAAAAAATCAAAGTTTGTAGCTTTCATTTTAAAGGTGTAAGTAATGGAAGGTGGTGGTTGATATGACAACTTTTACCCCAGTGTTTAACAGTGGAAGACTGTTCTTGTGCCTTTGCCTCTGTGCATCAACTTCACGCCTGTACTTTTCTACACCATCATCTGGAGGAAGCTTAAAATCCTTTGGCTGTGGCAGGCCTTACCTCATTAGTGCCTGTCCAGAGCTTCTGCAGCATTTTAACAAGCCTGGAGGTCTCTCTGTGATCCAGGGTCAGTCTCCTCATCGTTTATAGGGAAAGAGTCTTTAATTTTGACATGCAAATTGAAACATGAGGAAGAGAGGGCCTGGGACATTTGGGAAGGGCAAATAATTTTTCTCCCTTGGCATCTCTGTATTTAGGCAGCTGGTAGACAGAAGATACTGCCTTAAACTGCTTCCACGACATGGCATAACCTTTTGTAGTGGTAATGATGTTTTGGTTTTTCTCTGGAATATGCTAGAAGCAAAAGTATTTTATTCTAGTATAGTGTGGACAACAGATGTGGCTTGAAAGTGTCCAGAAGCTGTATTGGAAACACAGCAATGACCAGGAGAGTGCCCATCTTTTCTAAAGCAGTGTTGCTTCTTCTTGTGGCATGAGGTCCCAGTGTGCCTGTGGTGTGGTGGTGGTGTGTGGGGGAATGCTGCTGCACTCGTGGAGTGGCCCCTTCCTGGCCTGCTCAGCATGGAGTGCCTCCTGGAGAATGTCTGGCAAGGAATGAAGCTCCTCAGCCTGATGATCCTGTCAGGCTGGTCAGGCTCCACCAGGAGAGGCTGAAGCTACGTGCTGCTGGGAGTCACCTCCAGAGCCTGTCTGGGGATGGAAAAAAAGAGCAATGCTGATTGTTCAGCACCACTTAATTTGTGAGGCAAGTTCTCCTGTGACTGCCTTCGTCATTCTGCTGTGCAAAGGTAACCTGTGGCAGTAGAACCACAGGACAGGACATGCCTGGCTTTTCAGAGTACTGCCAGAAGGCCTTTGAGGGGTCTCTTGACTTACATGTCCTCTCTTAATTGAGCCCTCTTAAGGCACTTTCCAGCAGGTGTCCCAAAAATCTCAGTTCCCACTTCTGCTGAGATCTCCAACAAGAGGTGTGGTGTTTGAGGCAGGCAGGCTGCATCCCATCAGTTCAGTCAAGCAGCAGGGAAAAATGGGAGTCAGAATTCTGTGGAGATGATATGAAGTGAGTGAGCAAATGCCTGAGAAAACCTGGACCAAGTAGGGGTGTGAAGCAGCGTGAGGCAGATGGGGTTAGGAAATGTGATGAGTTGTGTGCAGCCCAGGCTCACACATCAGAGGTCTGCACCATGTGCCAAAGAGAGATGGCTGTGCTGGTGCTGGGAAACAGCTCTTTGACCAGCTCAGTCACTGGCAGATGCTGCACTGTGTGTGAGCTTTGAGGCAGTGCTGTGACAATCTCAAATGTGTCTGGGTGATGCTTTGCTTCAGAGCTCTTGCATTGAGCAGAGATTTTTGACACATCTCGGACTGGAGCTGTACTCACATAGGAGCTGATCTTCCAGACTTTGGAGGGAAGAGGAGCCTGGTGTAGAAGCAGCCCTGAGGTTACACATGGCCTGGTGCTGTCTCATAGCAGCAGGGAGGAGGTTGGGTTTTTTTGTCTCTAAACAGATTGTCAAGGATTTCTCTGAAGTACAAGGGCACAATTAATGTAACCAGCACTTTCAGGTTCCTCACTGTGGTTATTTGCAACACAGAGAAATTTAAACCTTCTTTTGTTAGCTTAGCCAGGGACCAAGCAAAGACCTGGTTCCTTTAGCATCCTGTATTTTCCCCTGATTTGGTTTGAGGAGTGGTGCCTGTGGTTGCACTGCTCCTTTGGGCTTTTTCTTGGAATCTCCCTGCAAACCTGCCTGTTTCCAGTTAGTGACGCAGCGTTTCAGAGAGCTGAGCCAAGCCAAACAGGGATGTTCCCCACTCAGGGAGTGAGCAGGGAGCCTTAGGACCTTATGGTCAGTGTAACTGCAGACAGTATATTCAAATGCTCGAGGTCACTGGTAACTTCTCAGAGTCTCCTTTTTAGCAAATAGTCTTTGTGTCCTGGTGGTGTTCCTTTGAAAACCAAACAGGAAAATAAGGTTGGGAGGAAGGAGAGGGTTTTTCAATCCCTCTCTGGCCGGGAGGAAAAAAAAAAGTTATAAAATGTCAATTTTAAAAATAGTTCTATGTGAGGAACATCTCTGCCTCATTTTGGTTTTTTCACTATAGCCTAGTGCACAGTTTCTCACACTGGTGGGCAGGCTCATATGAAAGGGCACAAGTGTAACCACGATCGGGAGTAAAAAGGGTTTCCATTATCTTACTGGAAAAGGGTATAGCCAGAGGATCTGTTAAGGGGATCCAGGGAAGGGGAAAAGAGATTAAGAAGAACCGAGAAATGTGTGCTTTTTCAGCCAACTCCTGCCCTAGAAACCATACAGTGTGGGAGAGCGTCACTTCTGCTCCTTACCTTGCTGGTAGATGCTGGTGGTCTTTTGAAACTCCCATTGTAAGGTTTTTGTGTATCTAACATAGACCAGCCAGCTCCTGCTGAATATGTTTTAATAGGAGAACCTCTTCCCTTTCCAGATTAAGCTTTGGAGAGCTCTTCAGGGTTGCTCAGACTAAGGGACAGGGCATGGACTGAACCAACAGTCAGTTTGACAGAATTTGAGAGTAAAAATTTAATAAAGACTAGTTGGACCAGGAAGAGATTTAAGAAAACAGAAACTGTCTGTAATTTCACTTAAAACAAGAGGAGGCTGGGTTCCTCTTGCTCCATATTTCTAGTATATGCATGTTGAACCTGTGACTTAGCAGCAGAATCTTTATCTGCAGGCTGTGCTTTTCTGTCTTTCCCTGGCAGACATGATTGTGTGTATCGATGCCACTGTGAGAAGCTGGGCCTGCTGGTCAGAGGCACTTCTGCGAAGTCTGGGTTGCTTGCTTTGGTCAAAGGCTGACTGATAAAGTGAAGACAAACTGGCTCAGCCACTTTGGTTTGGATTCTGGCTGGGCTTGGAGAGGTTTGAAGGAGGTGTAAAGATGGGGAAAAAAAGAAGACAAAAATGTGCCCTTACCAGGAAGTGATGCAAACCTCAGGAGATCCAAATTTGATTCCCTCTTCAACAGGGGAAGGAGTGTACTCAGCCTTAACAAGAAACTGTCATCTGTCCTCTGGTGTGTTGTTTTTCTTGGAGGTGTGCAGTATTTTGGAGACAGTTTCTGTATTTTGGGAAAAGAGTGGGAGTGCACCATCCAAAGCAGAATACATCAGAATGTGGCACTGGCACATTAGCGAAATAATGTTTAACTAATGTTGCTTAAGTAACTTGAAGAAATTTAAGTGGAGGGTGCATGTTTTGCTTAGTTAGGATTATGCATAACCACCAAGAAGGTAAAGATCTTGCTCATTAATGTGGTGGGATTTTGCTAGATGGAAGCATATGTGAAGAAGAAAACATGGAAGTGTGAAACGTTTTGAAATCTACTCTTGTATGTGCAGCACCTAAAATGTGACTTAATAACTCGATAAGAATGAAATAATTCCTGTTATGAGTTTTTGATAGTTACCTGCCTGCTCTGATCCCCCAATGATCTTGGGCAACACAGGAAGTGTGCTGCTCTGGAATCTGGGATGTACATGGCTCCTCCTGGTCCTCAGACTTTGCACAGGTGCTGCCTTGCACCTGAGACACAAATTTGGGATCTTGTGGGAGGGCTGGAGCACCAACAGCTCTGCACCAAATTGGTATCCCAGGCTTGTCAGGCTGTGTAAATAGGGAGGGAGAGGTTTGTACCTCTGAGTACATCTGTGGTGTGGGTGGGTACAGATTCAGCCGCGGGAGGGCGGCTCAAAGAATGTTTTACTGCTGCTGCCACAACTATATATATGGAAGATAGGGGAAAAAAAACCCAAACCCACTGTAGTGGTCAGGCCAAAAGAACTTCAGCTGAATTTTATTTTCCAATTGCTAAAGCATGGCTGGATTGTTTCTGTAGTAAGAAACAAAGTCAGGTATTTTGTGTCTGGTGGGTGGCAGATGGCCAGAGATGAGTGGATTGCTCAGTTTGAGGCTGATCTGTTGCCATCATGAAGTACGTGGCTAGAGTAATCTTTTTTGGTGGGATTTGGGAACATTACATGCCAGAAGCAGATGTTCCCTTCAGTAGGAAGGGTTGAATAGTCCTGTGTGTGTGCTGTAACAAAAGTGTGCACAGGTTTTGGAGGAAACAGAGTTGCTAGTGCCCTCCCAGAGCTTGCAGTGGCAGTCCTGTCAGTACAGCCTGCAGGATTTTGCTGATTTATGGCAACTCTGACACCTCCAGCCGTTTGGTGACTCAGGGTGGGGGAGAGTAGCCTGCGAAACCTACTCGGCACTTAAATTTTGTTGTTGCAACATTATAAGAGACAGTATGTCCTGGTCAGGATGCACTGTAGCCCAAGGCATTTCAGGCTAATCCATGAGATCATAAAGATAGGGAACCACACAAACCACACATTCTTCTCTAGGAAAGAGCTGTTCACCCTGGAGATAGTACAGCTACACAGTGCAAACTTGGACAAGATGTCCAGATCAATCAGCTTTTTTTCCTGTCCTATGACCATGGCATGACAATTTAGTGAAATTGGACTTCAAAGTGCATCTTCACACAAAAAAAAAATTGTGAAGTCTTTGATAGAGCAAAAATTGCTCATTCCATGGATTTAAGAAGAACTCTTAAAGATGTCTGTTGTCTCTACAGTTTTGGTTTTTCTTGAGGCTGAAGACAGAGAATCTCTTTTCCAGACTTATACATATGGGAATAGGTAGATTTGCAGATCCCTTACAGGAATACTCAAGTTTTCGTTGCATTTTCAATGCCAAATGCTGCTGTAGTTTGAGGAAGTCACTTCTTGCACTACCTTATCTGGAAAATAGATGCTAACATACCTCACTGTGTTTTATGGAATAATTACAGAAAATGAACAGTTGCCCATATTGTTGGCAAAGATCTGCTGCAAGAATTTTTTTTTTTTTAATGGAGTGCATTTCTCACTTCAGTGAAGTTCTGTGCACCTGACCTCAGCCAGAATGGTCTAATTGTTGCAATTAAATCACCAAATTCTGTCATTTGTAATACCTGTAAAGGGAGCAGTGCTCTGTGCAAGGCAGTATGATTTAGATGAAGCAGCCTAAACAGCCTACATCATAATGTCTCATTTTATAAAGACTTACACACACCAGATGAGGCAGGAAGAATGTATGATTTTTTTATCATGTCACTGTAAGATTCTGCATGAAAACACTGAATTACTTACATATTTTTACATTCTCTTATGTTTCCAAGGAGAAATAGGCTGTGAGGTGAGCTGCTGCTGTAAACAATGCAGTTCTGAGAGGTGGAGAGAAAAAAGAAATCCAAATTTTGCTTGAGTTGTACAGGGCTGAGTGCTTGGGCTGCTGCTGCTCCAAAGTTGTGGAATCCCACTGATCTCTTAAATGAGGTCAGTTCTGATTGACCAAGCAGGTAGAAATAAAGCAGAAATCACCCGTGGGAGGCAGAGCAAGAAATGAACCATTGGTTAGGTGTTCTGGCTGTCCACTTCAGAGCTGCTGGCATAACTGAACCTGGAGTAGCTCCCTCCTACTGCTCTGCCAAGGTGGTCTCTGTTGGCTTGAATAACCCACGAATCCATCTTGGTGGAACTGGTTGGAGCAGCAGATGTGGAGTGAAGCTGAGAGAACAGTGACCTCTGGGAAGGATGGTGCTTTCTGTTGAATATGAGGAATAAACCAAAAAGTTTCTGGCAGAAGGGCACGTGTCTCTGCAGTTTATGGCTGTTAACCATTTTTATCTCGGTATTCCAGTGACACAGCAATACTAGGATTTTCTTGGTGGTGGCCTTTTGCGTGGTCTACTGATGCTGTGGGATGCTGACAAGATGCTGAACCACACCTTTTGGTGAAACAGACAGGATGGAAAGTCAGGCTATAAGAAATTGCATATTTATGAACTCCTTCTGCACTTGCAGTCGGGTGTGATGGCTTCAAATTGAGTCTTGCAGTTGAAATGTTGCTTCTTTGTTGTGCTCAGCCTGAGTTTTAATGACAGAGCTGGCGTAGCCGAGTAGTTTGCATGTGACTTTGCCAGAACTTGCTCAGTTTTCAAGATGTGCTCTCATCCAATGGATATGAGCAGCATTTAGACTCTTGAGCTGTTAAAGATAGGTTGCCAAAGTATGTTTCATAGCTTGATATTGTTATAACACTCCTTCCTGCATGTGGGTTTTCAGGCACATCGAGGTTTTCTGACATGTGTTCTTTCAGCTTTGTTCACACTGGTTTGTGTTGTCTGAGATCCCTGCTTTCTTCACCGCTATCAACAGAGAAAAATGGTTTCTCAGAGTTTGAAAAAACCCAAGTGTTACCCAAAAATGAGAATATGATAAGATTGTGGTCATTTAGGCCGGAGAGCATCCCTTCAAAGTCTAGGAACAGGCAGAGGAACATTCCATCACAATAGGCTGCCTTATAATTGCTCCCCTTGCCCCTCCCCTTCCCCATCCACTTAAAAGTAGAACTTGGGAAAGAAATAAGAAAGACCAAAAAGAAGCCGACCCCAAAATATACCCAGCCAGGGCAGTCTGAGACGGTGGAAGCAGAGGCATGCAATTAAAAAAAGCTGCGTGCACCCGGTCCTAGACATTCCTGCAGCTGCAGGCTCCTGGCGCGGTGTCCGGGTGGGCTGGATCCCTGCCAGCCGCTGCCTGGGCTGGGACTCAGCCGGGGAGTGCGCGGCGGAGGGGGGACAGGCGGGGGTTATTGCTCTTTCTCCGCAGGGCCATGAGGCCGCTCTGCCTCTGCTCAGAAATGTCTCACTTTCCGTGTTTATGTGCTTTGGACGAGCCGCGCCGAAGGAAGAAAGAGCCTCAGAAATCCGTGTGAAAGGCAGATGGAGCACAGCTCCCCTGCAGCGGGAGCCCACCTCTGCTTTCCCCCGTGCCCGCACAGCCCCCGCTCTGCGCGCCCGCGGCGAGCGCGCTCCCAACAAACGGCTCTGTGTTCCCTTTGCATCGCGAGGGGAAGGGGCAGCGCTCAGCGCCGAAAGTCCGGCTTTAGAGACCCTGGGACCCTGAGCCGTGCGTGTGTGCTTAACTTTTAACCGAAGCCCGTTGAATCCATGTGGTTTTGTTCTGCCGAAGGGATGATGTAAATCCAGGGAGGGGTTAGCACATCGGTTACTGGTAGTTAAATATAAAGTGTGAGAGCATGGCTGGGACCTTGGTGGGGTGAATTGCGGGGATGCTCTCGCCTCTTTCCAAGGACAACAACTCTGTGTTTGTGCTTTGGCTGCGGCAGGCCTGAAGCCGCTCTGGGCACACACTTGGTCTGTCTTTGCACAGGGTTGCTTGTCCATACTGCTGCCTCCAGTTGTGCCTTTCGTGTCTCTGCTGGGGACTCTCATGGGAAGAGGTGCCTGGGCTTTTATGCACCGGTATTTTAGCTTAACCCTGCCCAGGAAGGCGAGTTAGGCACCTTGTCCCTTCCTGAGAACAGGAGTGGCAGGGGTGAAGGCCTGCTGCTGCCTTTAGGAGAGTGATAGTCCTGCAGGTGTCTGGCACGATGTTATCTTAAACCAGGGCTATTTTTCTGGATATTTTTCTAGAACTTGTTTATCTGAGTTTTTGGGCAGTGACTAAAGGGTTCAGGTGTCCTGGGGCTAGATAGGTATCTGATACAAAAAGCACCTGGGGTGTTCCGGGTGGCTGTCGGTGAAATATTGTCCCTTTCTTCAACATCCCCAGGGCTCTTCCTCATCACAGGCTCGCAGGTGTGCTCTTGTGCCACCACTGGCAGAGGCTGAATGACCACAGGACCTTTTTGCTGCGAGAGGTTATCTTGCCAAGGATGAAGCTTATGTGTGTCAGTAGAGGTGGCATGCTGCTGGTGCTCCTGCACCAGTTTCACAAGTGTGCTCTTGTTTTTGGGAAGAAAAGACTCATTGCCATGGGAATTGGAGTGTTGAAGGACAAGATGGGGAGCTGTGCACATTCCTCTTCTGCTCTCCAGTTGTGTCTTTGGGTCTTGTGTATTTTTGTCTTATCACTGAAGACTTCAGAAGGTCTGTGTTGTGGTTCTTGTAAGTCCTGGTAGGGATCCTCTCTGTAGTCCTCCTTAGATGCTGGACTTTTTCCCTAAACAAAACACCAACTTTAGAGTGTTCCAGGAGAACAGCTGAACATGTGCATGGACATCCCTTAGCAGTGAGAGATTTCACAGCCCTTGGCTGGGTCTGTAGCCCATTTGCTTATTGGCCCCGTTGCCCCTCTTGGAGGTGCAGAGTCATGGTGTTATCTGATAATACAATGCATTGCCTGACAATACTGTGATGTGGTGTGAAAAGTCCTGTCCAGCTTTTATTCCTGTGGGTACAGCACTGTGTGTAGAGCCTCTATCTTATCAACAAAAAATCCAGGAATACAAATTTCTACACATCAAGAAAGGCTGATAATCAACATATATCCTTGTTTACTGCTTGAACTTTTAAGAATGAATTTACTTCAGGATCAGACAAATCATCTGCTTAAATAAGAGTGGCTAGAGCACTAAACCTTTAGAAGCATATCAGATTGTCACTGCTTTTATTTAATATTTTCATTTTAGTTAGGGAATATGCAATTTGAATTGCTATTACCCTGGGAATGTGGTTTAAATCTATTTCCATGTTCTGTCCTGACCTTTTCTGGCTGGTTTAACAAATCCTGTGAGTAGGGGAGTAGGTCTAACTGCAGCTACATACACTGGAGATTGAAGCACTGTAGGCGGGATGGGAAGATTGATGATGTCTTCTACTTCTTCCCCCCATCCCACCCACCTGGTGACTTGTAGAATAGCACATATGGGAATTATGTTAAAAGCTGGATGGTCCATTTAAATTTCTATTATCTCCATCTGTTTGCAGGCATTTCTGGGTGTGGCTGGCTGTCCCCATAAAGCTCAAACTGGAGGCTTGTGTAACGGAACCCTTTCATGGAACAAAACTATTAGGTCTTTCTGTAAAACGGTCTACTGTGTTCCTTTCACAAAATGGTACCCTACTGGACCTTTTGAAATGTCACTAAATATTTTTATTGCATTATTAGAAAAATAAAAATAAGTTAGTGGGGAAAAGAGGGACAGCTGCTCTTTCCAAAAGAAGAGCTATTTCTCTCTACTGTCCTATGCTTGAGTTCCCAGGGTGTGCATGCTTGCAACTGTTACAACACAGGAGCAATTCAGCTTACAGAAATCCCAGAAATACTGAGTTCTTCTCCTTTGGCATTAGTGCCAGCCATGCTCATTTTGACTCGCTGAAGGCCAGATCCTCCAAAGCCATCTGAAGCCACAACTTGTTGGTAGAACAGAGCAGTGCTTTTAAATCCCTAGCTGTTTTTGCACACCCAGCGCTTTTCTGGGGAAGGTTGCGGACTCTGCAAACTCAAACATATTTCATGTTCTTTAGTTTCCTTTGTTAGACTTTGCAGCTCTTGCAACTAGAAAAAAAAATAAAAATAGAGGTACAGAGAGGAGGATGCTTAGCAATTCTGAAAATCTGATGTTTTTAGTATTGGCATGTCTGAGTCTTTGTATTGATATTGCATAAGATGTGATTGTTGTGAGCCTTGATTTATAAAATCTTCTAGTTTGTAAAACTTTAGTCTTTGGAGAACAGAAGCTGCTGAAGGTCTGGGGCACAGATCTTGGGAGGAGTGGCTGAGGTTGCTGGGTTGTTTAGCCTAAAGAAAAGGAGACTCTGGGGAGACCATAGTGATCTCTACAACTACCTGAAAGGAGGTTGGGTCAGTCTGTTCTTCCAGGTAACAAGCAATAGGAAATGGCCTGAAGGTGTACCAGGATAGGTTTAGATTGAATAATATGATAAAAAATTTTGTGGAAGGGGCTGTCAAGTATTGCAACAGTCTGCCCAGGGAAGTGGTTGAGATTCTATCTGCACATAAACATTATGAATGTGAAGCTGTCTTGGTTAGAAGGATATTGGAATGCTTTACCCAGGAACCATTTGTTCTTGTATGTTAGTTTAATGAATTAAAACTTGTGTGGCTTTGGTGTGCTTTTTTTTTTGACGGAAGCAAAATACACTCTGTGCTAACCTGCTGAACGCCAGGTACCACTTTCAGTTCATTGGGGCATCATCAGTTCAGTGCTTGATCTTCTGGCACACTGATGCCTGAATTGCCTGATGTCCTGGCAATTTGGTTTGGTTTCATTTCACGATGCTGAATAAAAGTGGTGTGAAGTCAGTCCTGTCATCTGTAGCCAGCTCCAACCCCCACAGGAAGCAGCAGTTTTAGGATCACTTCTGTTTCTTCTTTTTTCCTTCTTTTAGTTAAAGAACCTTCCTGATACCACACATTTGTCAGTGTCCCTTATGCAACAGCTTTCTGTGTAAAATCCGCTGCAAGTTTCAAATTCCTCAAGAGTCCCATGGCGTTTTGGTCTCCCTCCCTCCTAGCCCAGATGGTCTGTAGCAGATGCTCATCCGAAATGTTACGCAGCCAACGGTGCTGTGTTAAAAAAATTATCTATATTTAATACACACAGACACACAAGCACACACACACCTACACATGTATATAAATCTATGTATATGTAGTCCTAACTGGCTCTGGAGTTATGCATTACTGATAAGCAGTACAAGGTTCCCCTGATTATTTTTCTGGCTCTGTACCTGTGTTTCCCTAGAGCCAAACAGACTCATTTAGCTCCAGGAGGGTTTTCCTCCCTATGGGTCTCCCTGCTTGAGCTGAGAGGGGCTGGTCCCTGGGTTGGTCCCTGGCAGCGGGGTCTTGTGTGGCCATGCGCCACAGGTGCCTTACAGGCACGGAAAAAATCTCAACGCCTGAAATTCCTGAATGCAGATTTTGATTTCTGAGCTCCTGAGCTTGCGGTTTACCTCTGGGTAGCCCTCAGGGCCTAAAGTACTCTATGTGGCATTGGTGAGGTGACATCTTGAATCCGATGTTTGCCCTCATGACAGGAAAGACACTGAGGTGCTGGAGCAAGTCAAGAGGAGGGCGACAGAGGTAGTGAAGGATCTGGAGCACAAATCTTATGAGGAGCAGCTGAGGAAGCTGGAGTTGTTTGGTCTAGAGAAAAGGAGGCGCAGGGGTGACCTTCTTGCTTTCTGTACAGCTATCTGAAAGGAAGTCATAGCAATGTGGGTTGGGTCTCTTCTCGCAAGGACAAGCGGAAATGGCATCAAGTTGCCCCAGTGGAGATTTTAAATTGGATAGTAGGAAAATTTTCTTTACCAACAGGGTTGTCCAGCACTGGAACAGGCTGTCTAACGAAGGGATTGAGTCACCATCCCTGGGGATTTTTAAAAGATGTGAAGATGTGGCACTTAAAGACCAGGTTCAGTGTTGGACTTGTCAGTGCTGGGTTGGACTTGATGATCTCAAAGGTATTTACTAACCTAAGCTATTGCAAGTGCTTGTGTGCGTCTCTCACTCCCGGCCTTCGTGCAGTGTCCAGTGCTGGGCCCTGCAACAAGAGGTTTTCTCTATTTCCCAGCTGGCTTTGATTTTCTTATGATCCTGATAATTTTGTTATTGAATGTGATGCAATCTTCCATGCCACTACCCTTCCATTCCTCCCTTGTGACTGGAGAGTATCGCTTCCTTACCGCCCGTGCGTGCATGGAATGAAGAGGCAAAGGGCGCCTTTGCCTCAGGGGACGAGAGGCCCAGGCTGGCCCAGGTGGTGTGTGATGGCAGCTCCTGCCCAGCCCTCTGACCACCAGGCCATACTTCTTTCCTTAGAAGAAGGAAAATATGTTGGTAAAGTCTGGAAAAACCACATTTTCCGCCCTACTCCCCCTGCTTCTAAACTGTGGGGTAATGGTTGCACAAGCAGGGGCTGGGGGGCCCCTGGAGGCACTGCCTGGGTGCTGGGACAGGCCCCATGTCTGTCCCCAGGAACACCCCCAGGCTGGGCCTCCCCTCCCCGCTCCCCTATTTGGGCGCCCAGCCGCCTCTGAATAGCTGGAATAGATCCTGGCCGTGGCTGGCAGGGGTCTGAGCTAGCGCTGGCCGGGACAGGGGGAATGAGCGATGACGTGTGCCTGTGCTTATGCAATGTCTGATACTTCCCTGCGCTGTCTCTGTCCCCAGGACGCTGGCAGGCTCTTTCTGCAGCCTCAGGAGAGGCATCTTCCACACTGCAAAGCTCACTCATTTGCTCAATATATCCAATTAATTAAATTTCAGTGCCCCAAGTGAAAGTGGCTTTGTTTGTGTTCGGGAGATGTGGATGGGGAAGATGCTGCACAGGGCTCTGTGTGTGTGTGTGTGCTGGCTGGAGATGTTGGCTGGAGCATCTTCTGCTGGCATTAATCTTGTAATTCATATTTAAAACTGGATCCAACTCCTCCTTTCCTTAAATGCTCCTTCTCCTTTCATTCTGTCAGCTGGTTGCTTTTAAAGCTTTTCTTTATCAAACTAAAAAAGCTTTAAAAACTTATTTATAAAAAACAGCTTATGTCTAATGTAAAACAAGAGCACAAGTAACCTTGTTCTAGCTGTGTTTGGACAGGGTTGCATATTACACACTTGTGCTTGTTCTCTTTGTCAGATTTAAAGTAAGGATAAAGTTACTTGCCTTTGATTTCTTTGCTATGGGCAGGCTTCTGCTGCTGCAAACTTGGCACTTGGAAAGGATGATAGGCCCAGAAGGAGATGCCCAGACATATGCAGCTTTACTAACTAGAAGACTTAAAAAAGATTTTGAAGTGAGCAGCTGCTAAATTACTTCTTTTGAAGTAAATCCCTTCACGTGGATGCTCCCTTTTCATTTCCCCAGGCACTTCAGCATTGCTCTCGCTTGGGCTCATGGGGAATCTCCCATCAGCACCGAAACTGGCCATCTATTGGATGTGGAAATCAAATGTGGACTCTGAAAATTATAACGGCGCTCTGTGCTTGTGAGTCCTTGCAGTTTGTCGCAACCACTTGCTTGTGGTGTGGTGTGGTGTGGCTGCAGCTGCCTCTCCGATCCTGAGGAACAAATTAGTTTCAGAAGGATGGGGAATAGTTTGCATGTGTTTGCATTTTCAGTCTTTTTGATAAAGAAACCCTGAAGTCCAATGCAAAGAGCTTGCCAAATCTTTCCTCCTCTGAGACCCCTCTCCCAGCTCGCTGTTGAGCTGAGGCTCTTGCAGTGATGGCAAGCGGTAGGGGCTCCCTCTCCCAGCTGGCTGGGACATGTGTGCAGCCCTCACCAGCCCTCTGGCGTGGGGAGGAAAGCTGACTCACTTGTGCAGCAAGTGAGCTGGAGAACCCAGCCTTAAAAATAAATAAGGGGAAAGGCTTTCAGTGGGCTAACGCTGTGGGATGTGCCGGCCACTTGGAGTTTGCCGAGCGCTGTGTTTGGTGCAGGCTTGTGAGCGGGGTGTTGCGTCTGACATGAACAACCTTTGGTCTCAAACCTGCCTTCTTGAACTGTGTTCTCCAGCTGCCTTCCTGATAAGCATATCAGGTTATCTGGAATACAGGAATGCAAAGCTGCATCAGCAGGTTTCCCAGCTCTGGCTTTGCATCAGTTTCTCCAGAGGATGCTGTCATTCTAGTAAACAGCCTTGTTTGGCTGCCAGAGGGCCAAAGGAAGCAATTATGATGAATTATTTTAACCTTACGTAAATCAAGTGCTATAAAACTTCTCCAGATTGTTTGAATTCCTGCATATCTTTTTAGGGCAACCTCTAGTCTTCAGTCAAGAATGGCTTGGGATGAAGAATTCACACTGTTCCTTCATGATTGATTGTTCTCCCTTTTTTTAATATTGTGAACCACAATGCATGGATCTGGCTCCAGATGGTAAACTTAGCTGCAAGCTGGTAGAGCCATCCTCTGAAGTCTTATTCCCTGTTTCATAACTTAGGAACATTCATGTTCTGCATTTGTTTCCTCTTTGATAAGCTGAATATGTTGATTTCTTCTTTTCTTGTTCGCTTTTATTTTGAGGCAAGATTTCCCTTTCTATAGTGATTCTTGTGATTCTCTGAGCTTTCTCCAGTTGTTCAACTTCCTTTTTTTCTGAAATTTGGTGGCATAGAAGTGGAGCCTGGCTGTGGCCAGTAGCAGCTGCATCCACCATGAGCACAGAGAAATTTGTGCTTCACACCTCTGTCTTGTGAAGTCCTCCAACTCTGGTTTTGCAGGGAACACAGACTTGTGCAGCAGGTTGTGTGATTGGTGTGAGGCTGCAGTACAGAGCTGTAGCTGGGGGTTGAGCTTTACAGGCACACGTCTTTTAAATATGAAAGAAGTTTCTCATTTAAGAAACAAGTACAAGCAAAAGAAGTCCTAAATAATTAAAATGGAAAAAAATTTCTGCAATACCTCCCTGCTCTTCTTTGGGTTCTGAACTCACAGCATGGGATGGCCATGCAAGAGTCCCCAGTGCTTGGCTGCACCTGGAACTGAGTGAAACACCAGCACCGGCTGAGGGGCTGAACCTGAAATACAGCAGGGGTCTCCTGCATTTGGAGCATGAGCCCACTTGATTCCTCCCCAGGGCCCAGTGCTTGTGGTACCTGTCCCACAGATGTTCCTCAGCCATGTCCCTGCGTCCTGGGGTCTTGGCTTCTGATTGTCAGTCGCCCAAGTGTGACTTGGAGCCTTTTGTTTGCACCTTAAGATAGTGGGGTTTTTTGTTTGTTTTTGTTTTTTAATTTACCTTCAGCTTTACATAAGACATGTCTCTTGTTTGTGACTGCTTACAAGTTCTCTGTGTTTTGGTTTTGTGACCTGACCTTTTTGTTACTTGCTGCCCCTGCTGATTCTGCATTATCTGCAATCTTCAGTGGTGGTGGCTTTTCCTCTCAGGTCACAGTATTAGAGTCTGGGGCCAAGAACTGATCCCTGTGGGAACTCACTGGAAACGTGTGGCACAATCAGCTCATTTGTGTTTCACATCTGGAGATTTCTCATTTCCTTGTCACACTGAAGGGGCCCTGTTGACTTCATTTCACTGGGGCTTTGTTTGTATAGCACCAAGTCAATTGCCTTACGCTACAAGGAGTATTAAGCTTGTAATATTATTTCAGAATGAGAGAAAATTTAAGAAGCTTGATTATCAGTTATTGTGGAATTATAAGCATAAATTAGATTCCTCTTCCTTTTGGATGTTTTTGGGCTCTTCACTACTGTCTTCCCTTTTCCATCTCTTCCCTTCATCAGAAATGAACAGTAGGTAGGTTAACTTGCTCTTACTTTGGCTGCCTTGTTTACATTTAAATATTTTTGTATTATTTCTTACAGTCCATTAATATTTTCTCCTACTGAAAATAGTTTCAAGAGCTCCTTAGAGGCTCTATTTAGACTTTTCAGATGGAAGTTTTCTAGGTCTACTAATTAAAATGGCCAACTTCGAGTAGCTGTTTTTATATTCTCTTCCATTATTGTTGGAATAAAAGTCGTTTCATTACCATCCTGTGGGATGGCTGTATCATCTGGTCTTATATAAAAAGCAGTAATTCAGAACCGCCCCCTCCCAGGAATATTCAATTAAACATTTTGATCTTCTTTTTTCTCCCCTCAATAACTGCAGCCAAGCAGTGGCCTGATCTATAATTAACATTCTTCTGGATCCTGACAAACTCAGAAGCAATCTTTCTCCCTCTGAATTGCATTTTCTATTAACTCTTTCTTGTTTTCTAGATTCTGATTTATGTTAATTCTCGGTATTTTTTCCTTTCTCTCAGTAGCTCAAATATATAATGTTTATGTTCCCATGGTAAGCAGGTTTGTTTTCCCTGTGTGGTTTTCTCTTCACCTGCCATGGTGAGATGGCAGTGGTTGTGCCTTTCACGTGGGGAGGAACAAATGAGAGAAAGTCGAGAGCAGTCACAAGAGTAAGCACTGTAATACACCGAGATTTTAAGGGCAGTGCACAAAAGTCAAAGACTCTTGGCAAAAATACACAGCTGGGGATGGAGGAAGTTCTGGCACAATCTTAATATGCTGCTTATCTGTCATTGGTTTATTTTATCCCTTTCCAGGTGCTGTGACTTTGACTTTGCTTGTTGTTTTCCTTCTGCTCCCTTGCTTTTCTGGCTCTGCTCCTCCAGAGTCTTTGCCTGCAGTTTGCAGCTTCATTTCCAGTTCTGCTGCTCTTCTTCGTGTCCTGCAAGAGGATGGATGAGTAGCTTGGCCTCTCTTTCACCTGCTTGGGAGCAAAGGCCTGGAAATGGAAGGTACAGAGAGGAGCTAGAGATGAAGGAGAGGGGTGCTCTGAGTGGGAGAGGGCTAAAAAAAAGAAGCTGAAGTGTCAGGTCACAGACAAATGATGGCAACACTGGTTTGAAAGTCTCCCCTTTACTCCAGGACTCATGAAGAGAGAGAGCCACCATACCTCTTGCTAGATAACCTGTTCCACAAGTCTCTGCATCTCTGGAAGGAAGCAGGGAGGAAAAACAAGCAGAGAGGTTTGTTTTTAAGACCTGGTCTCAGGATACAGATGTTTGCAGCTCCTGCCATCTTGGGTCCTGAACCCTAGTCCTGTACCACTCATGGTTTATTTATTTATTTTTTATAAAACTGAGTGAAATTACGTTTACTGGTGCTGGGACAAAAGACTTGTCATAGGAAATTGGAATACCAGCTCTCAAGTGTGGGGTATCTTAAAATGATTTTTCCAGACACATGCTTGTAAGCGTATATTTATTTGATCTTTTTCATATCCTGTCTCCTTTTTTTTCCTTTCTGCAGATTTCAGCAGGGCTTCAAAACAAACTTGGTCTGCCTTTGGCGCAAGTAAAAACCAAGTGACCCACCCACACTCTTCTTTTGACATAAAATGAAATGTGTCTTCCCTTTGAGGAAGGGTCCCAAAGTACCAGTGCTGATGGAAGTACTGGTCTATACAAAATGAGTTGCCAAAACCATTTCTGTGGGTTTCTGTGTGAATTTCTGCAGAGGTAGGGCTGTACAAGTGCAATGTGGGTGTCCTGAAGTATCCATCTCATGGTACAGAAGACCACTGGGGGTGGCTTTAAAATGCAAGGCTATTTGCTGTGGGATGTATTTGGTGGGGCTGGCTCATCTGAAGCAGCTCCAGTGTCATGGCTTCAAAAACCATGTTCTCTTTCAGGTACAGGGTAGGGATGTTCTCGGTGTTGTCATCATCAAGTACTGTCACCCTGCTCTTCATTAGCTTGCTGGGACAGTAGCAGGTTTGACATTGAACTTGCTGCAAAGTAGCAAACTGGAAATGTTTTGTCAGTCAGGGATGGGAAGTCTGTGATGATACCTGCTGTTGATGAAGTCCTAGCTCTGTGTGCATCCATGGTGTCTGGGCTCAGTGCAAGCTCAGGGGAAGGGTGAGAGATACGTCACATCAAACCCCAGGATGTTTCTACTGAAAGCAAGGTAGAGGACTTGTTTGGAAAGGTGTTCACTGTGGTTGTTTGACTGTCTGGTGAGATCACACACTGGAAGAGTATTAGACACACAACCAACTTTTTTAGTGCATGGTACTTAATGTGTAACCCTCAGTGACAGCAGCACTGAACACAAAGTCCTGCCAGTGTGTTTCTCCTTCTGCCCTGATAGCAGATATCTGTGTGAGAGACACAGGTCCTGCTGGGCAGGGTCTAAACCCTGTGGCAGCTCAGGTCATTGCTAGCCAAAGGCTGCTGATCCTTGAGCTCTGCAGGGGTTGGGCAATTCATCCCCCTGGGTAGGGCAATATGACCTGTTGATTTCTTTACATTTATTTCACAGAAGTACTCCATTTTTTATTCTCCTTCCATTGTGCTCAAGCACCTGTTTCTTGAGTTCAAGAAAGGGTTAAATGTGCATGGTGTGTTTTTTTTTTTTTTGACTATACACACATCTGCAATCTCAAGCATTATGTGTATGAATTTTTGGTAGTTTTTAAAAAAGCTAATTCATATTTTCCATAATCAACTCAGGGTGTCTGCATTTAGGTACTTGATAGTCTGACTCTTCAAAGCTGAAGAGTGCCTAAATAAACATCGAGGAGCTTAAATTTGTGTCTTTTCAAGCCTCAGCTTCTATTCTTGAACACAAACAAACAAACAAACAATGCAACAGAGCACTCCTCAACCAGTACTATAAATCTGTAAAACAAAGACTACTAACTCTTTTGTGAATAACATGTCCAATCTCTCCTTAAGCTGCCAATACTGATGATAAAGCCTTACTTATTTTATAATAGCAGACAGCTTTAATTAAAGAGCAGGATTTTGATGGGTGGTGTGTAGGTTTGCAGCCAGTGTTAGGAAAAAGAAAGAACGATGGCTCCTGCAAACTGGAACCCTGCCATTTAAACTTTGCCACCATTAAAGAAGAAACACTTTTGAAGGAAATAATAAGGATTTTTATTTTAAATGTCAAGTATCTTGTCAGTCAGAACTAGTAAGCACAGCTAATAGAGCAGCAGTTGTTTCCTACCTACACCAGTCAGACTAGTGAAAGATCCTCCTTTGAAAGATGCTAATTTGGTCCTCAGGGAGGAGGCTATTGAGAACGCTTTAGACGTGAAACAGCGGAACTGGAAAGCATCTGTGTTCTGCAGGAGGTCCCCTGCACTAATGGGAACCTAGACGTGAAATTATGATTTTTCTGAGGTTTCCTAGCAGTATTAGTGGTTATCTTTTCCTCCTTCCTGTTATAATTCTAAAGTCAGCTGAGAGTTGGACTTGATGATCTCTATGGGTTCTTTCCAACTTGAGATATTCTGTGATCTCTAAGATGCATGCAGGACTAGTGCATTTTGTTTAAAATATAGGAACTGTGCTGGCTGTGCCCTTTACAAAGGGCTCATCTGTACCCATCAACAATGGATGCTGTTGCAGGAGGCCTGAGATGTATTTTCTTTACTTTCATCCCCTCCCATTTCCATGTTGAGGGAAGATGTTAAATGAAGCCAAGTGCAGTGTGCCTAAGTGGTGTAAAACTCTCCTATATTGTTAAAATCTGTCTGCTGTCAAGAAGGAACTGGAGCAACCATGTCCTTTTAAAAATGGCTGTAAGTTGAACCAGCTGTGCAAGAACAAAATGTGTTGTCCCTGCTGCCGAGTTCTTGGGCACCAAAGAGGGCCATAAATGCCCACCACTGAATTGTAAATTTTGTATACAATCTGAAAACTTTCTTCACCATTTATTTTTTGGCTTAACCCTGTGAGTTCCACAGAAGACACTAGTTTGATGTAAAACTTGCAGTAAATGCAAATTCCTTCCACAGAGCCTGGAGGTGTAGCTGGGGTGTAACCAAGCAAATTAATATTATCTCACAGCAAATATTTATGACTGGCACTGCTTGACTGGCACATGGGGAAACAAACAAAAAAAACCAAACCAAACAAACCAACCAAACATACTTTTTTCACTACACATCTTTTAATACATAACTGGTCTCTTTAGGTATCTTGTGTGGGTGCCAAAAATCATTGGAGACCCCAGTGAGTAAGTTTTGGAAGCTGAGCTCCCCTCCCTGTGTGGTGTGAGCCATGCTAGCTGGAGGTGGCAAGGAGAGGCTTGCCCCTACTCTTGGTGGCTTGGAGGCTTGTGAGATGCAGATGGGTCAGTCCGGCCTGTCCTGCAGCCTCTGCAATCACTGGGGGTGAGGAATTGTGACCCTGCTGCTTACTGGGTGAGGGGAAGGGCCTGGGGACAAGTAATGGACAGATTCAGTGTTCTGTGCTTCTGCTGCTCAAGCTGGCAAAAAAATAAGGCATAGGGGAGTGGTGGGGGGAAAGAGCTGAGAGAAAAGAACAGCTACATCTGACCTGAGAGCTTAATCCAAATGCTTACTTGCAACACAGAATTAATAATGTATTTTGAGGTCTCAGTCAGGGACTCACATTGGGGGAGCCTTTCTGAAGGGCTTCCAGCTCACTGACTCACTGCTCTTGCCCCAGTGACTCACCCCTCTGGCTTTGGCTTTTTGCAAGGGGGTGAGAAACAGCAAAACATACACCCAGCCTGTTGAAAAGTTAGACTAGATCCAAGAGCTATGCACTGGGAAAAGGGCAGGGGAGTGTGAGAAGGATTTTCCTATTTTGCATGACTCCCAAGAGGCTTGGGCTAAGAAGGAGCAATAGCATCCTTTTCTCTTCTTGCAGACAGTGGACTTAAAGGACTGAACTTGAGGGTTGTTTCTCACCCTTGCCTCTTCTGCACAAGAGCTTCTTTCTTTCTTTGATTTTTGTTTTTCTTTCTTTTAACCCATATTTAGTCCTCTCTATTTAAGAGTTTCATTTAGGTTTTTTGTTATCTTTTTAAATACAAAATATTTTTTGGTGGAGGTTGTTAAAGAAAAAAGTGAAAGAATATTTTGGAAGACAGGCAAAGGAGAAAGCATGGTTCTTGGAAAATTCCTCTGATTAGTTAAAAAAATGCATGTCTGCTTTGCTGGTTGTGGGGTGGAAATATTTGAGTGCTTGCAATAGAAATGTGTGCATACATGTGTACATAATGGGGTGGATTATAAGATTTGCTCAGCATGAACTTCAGCATTTCCAGCTGTGTAACCTGAGCAAGTTGGGAAGATGTGCAGATTTAATTACCATGTAAATCTATTAGCTCTGAATTTCCTGGCATTTGTTTTGCTGATGACACAACCTGTATGTTATTCACTTAGTGGATTTTTTAAAAATCTGTCCACATTTTTTTTAGTGCTTTAAGTGAATAAATGCTGGTGTGAGAGTCCAAACAATTGTGTCTGCTCTTACAGTGGATCTCATTGCTGGTTTCAAATACCAGTTTTGTGTCACTCTTCATATTCTCCCACAAATGAGAGAATTTCAGTATAGTTACTGAGTAGACATTAAATGATTTTACAGTGTAATAATGACATAAAACCCAGGCTGTTTGTACCTACAGCTGGATGGTGGGAGGTTTTTTTTTATGAGTGCCTGTTGTGTACCTGACAGTTCCTTCTATGGAGGGGTGACAGATCCCTTCAGGATAGGGAGATTTTGGCGTCAGCCAGGAGGGAGCCACTAACTCCCAGGAGGCTGAAATCTTGAATTTGTGGGTGATTTTAACTCTGGCATGTTACATGGCTGCCTTGCCTTGGTCTGCTGGGAGAGCTGGGCTTGTTTTGCAGTGTGCAAAAGGTGCTGTCACTGTAGCTCCCCTCTGGCATGGTTCTGCTGGAAAAGGTGGGATTGTGCTGCTGTAATTGGTGTGTGGCACTTGCAGCTGATGCAGTGCATTTTCTAGGCTCAGCAAAGCCTGCTACTTGTTTAAAAATTTAAATATAATTGGGAAGTGTCATTTTGGGCTCTTGACTTCTGTGCATTCCTTTTTTAATGAGTTCTTAGAAGGTAAATTTTCTGAAGATGACTGTAATTTTTTAATGTCATCTTCAAATGACCAACCGGGCTAGTGCTGCTCTCATCTGGCTTCGGGTCAGCTGATGGAGAAGCCAGCGCTGCCATGCACCTAGCAAAACCTGAGTGTTTCGCTTCACAGACCTTCATTTGATCAGACAAGAAATAAAGAAACCCCTGGTCCCTGAGGCAGCTGGAGAAAAGGGCCTTTGTGTGGCAGGAACAGGCAGATGCTGTGCAGAGCTGCAGCCCGCGGCACAGCTGGTGCGCAGCCAAACGCTACTTTCGAAGAGCTGTCCAAAAATCCCCTGTGCACCCGGATGTGAGAGCTTTCCTCTGTTTGCTTACTGCAGCGGGATGGCTGGAGGTGTTTGTGCTCCCCAAAAACACCCAGGATGTAGGCATGAGCCAGTGTCCAGCCAGATGAGTTATGAAGCTCCTCAGGGCTGCCATTTGCTTTCTGTGTGTAAACAGGAGTGTTGCTGCTTTGTTTTTCTTTTCAGGGTTCTGGGGGAAGGAGAGGTGGAAGATAAGGTTACATCTGTCCTAAATCCCTGACTTTTTACAGAGGCTAAACACATCTCTTTGCTACGTGGTGAGGACAGTTTAATAATTCAAACAGACTCCTTGTACTAACACATGTCTGCAATTAGTGCTGGGGCTGCCAGTGGGGTGTGAGGATAGCAGGAATCTGGCAGCTGAGCTGTCTACAGAGGTATTAACAACAAAAAGGGAAAAGAAAAAAATAAAGGCAGATTCTCAGTGCAAGTGCTCTTTCCTCTGCTTTTTAAATTTTTGTAAAGGTGAGCTCTCTAGGTGAAAGATGCTCAGCTGAAAGCTGTAGACAAAGAATTTCTTTCTTTTGCAAGCAAATTTTTATACAGGTTCTAAGGGTCAAAGTCTCAGTTTCCTTCCCAAATTGCCCTTTCCTGTTCCTGAGCACAGGGGTGGTTGCTACTGTGTCAAAATTGAGGGTTATTCTGGGGCTTTCCAGCTATGGAAGTGGCTGTTGACTGCTGAGGTGCATGTGGAAGCAGAGAGGGGAGGAGGAGGAGAGGGGTTGGCAGTGGGAGAATGTGCTTTGAAAAGACAGAAGGAGCAGCTTAGGTGTAGGTGGAAGTTTTGGGGAGCTGGAGGTCTGGCTGCCCCCAGGAGGTTTCTGCTTTAGCTGCTGCTCAGGTGCCTTTTCTTTAGTTCCCTAGGCAAACTGAGCCATGTTCAATGAGACAATTGCTTTATTTGGGATAAAAAGTGATCTAGCTTTAAGCATGCACTGTAGTAGAGAAGTGTATAACATCTGAAAGATTCCTGTAAATCAAGGAGCCCGTGATTTTTTAAATCAGAGAAGTCCAGATCCCTAAGATTGTCTGTTTGCTGAGTTCAGTAGCTGCACAGTCTGACCTGTGGCAGTCTCTATTGGCCAGTGTGCAATGTTACATCACAGGCCGTTAAAAATAAACTTGATACTTATAATGAAACTAGAAAATTATTTTAGAAACCAACCATTTGTTTGCTCTCGGATAATTCTTGTTATAAATGCATATTCTTTTCTTGCTCACAGCTTGCTGCTTTGCAGCTGCATGTGAAAAGGAGAAAGCACAAATATTGACAAATGTGTTTAATATCCTTCCCCACCCTGAGGTTCTCTTTCTCTCTGGTTTTCTGAAGTTGAATGTTTGTTTCCTCCTTTGCTTTTCCTGAAGTGGTTTTAGTAAAATTCCCCATTCAGAAAGGAAAAAAAAATCTGATTGGCCTAACTTCAGTCAAATGGAAAAGTAAAATAACATTTGAGAAGCTTTTATCCCATATCAGAACAGTGATAGGCAGAAGGCTAATAAAAATCTTTATTTGTGAATTTGCCAAAAATAGCTGAGTAGCCTGTGACCACGCTTCTTCATGCTGAGTCTGTTAAGTTATAACATCTAAATAGTCAGATTAAGTCAACACATAGGTATGATGTTTTCAAGGATGACATCCTGAAATTGGATGATGCTGGTGGTGAAGCAGCTGCACGTGGAACCCATGGTACAAATACTGTAGCAGCCATATTCCAGCATCTGCTACTCATCAGTCAGAGTAATGCATGCAAGAATTAGAAAGAAGGAAATGCTCCAGCTTTAGGAAAATATGTAAACAAATATAACTGACTCTTGCCATTGCTCCAAATGAAAAGAAATGTGTAGAGTGGGGGGAAAAGCATTGTCCCTAAGACAGGCACTGCTTTTTTATATGTTCATCCTTGACTTCTTTCCTGGATGGGAAGTATTTCTGTGCCTTGTTTACACATTAATGGCTGCCTACCCTGTTTTATTCAGTGTCTTTATTGATGTTCCAGGATGTTCAACTACTCTTGTGCATCCTTTTTCTTTTTTCTTTACATAATGGGGTGTTGTTTAACCTTGTTGGGAAGCACCTGGTTGTGAAGTGCTAGTGAGTCCTTGGTATCAAAATGAAAATAAACGAGGCTTTCTAAGGTGGTCATGACCCTCTTGCAGAGTCCTCTAAGAGTTTATTAGTGTTATGATTTACAGTAAGTAAATATGAGGCTACAAATCTGTTTTGCCATTTGTAAAGGCTTTTCTTGAGCTAGTTTGTTATTCCAGCATAGCAGCTGTGGTCCTCTGTTTATTGCCTTGTATTCAGTCAATATTTTCTTTTCCTCATTGTCGGTCAGAATTGACTCAGGACTTACTGATTTTGAAAAAAGGCACAGTTAGCATTTGGAGGAGGTGCTTGAACACCCAGGCACTCTGTGAGAGCCAGCTGTGCTCAGGGTTTTCAGCATGAGGCTTCAAGGCCACAGGTGCTGCTGGAGATGTGAAATGTGAGCGTGTGAGGGTGTGAGCACACTGCTTCCCTTGTGGGTTTGTACAATATTGACTTGTTTAATTCTTAATTTAGCCTACAGGAAGCTGAATCTTGAATTTCAGTGTTTGTTTCTGCAGGAGAGAGCACGATGAAGAGCCAAGATCAATACTGCTTGCAAAAACTAAACAGATCAAACAAACTCAGACTTTTATAGCATCGTTCCTGAGCCGACAAAGATTCCTATATAAGATGGTAGATAATGGTTCATTGTTCAGAAAAATCTCATTACAATTCACTGTGCAAGTATTTTTATACAAAAATAGAGTTCTTTGTGTGAATGAGATGAACAGGAATGATTTGTTGCAGTGCAGATTCTTCATCTGTCAAAGATGTAGTTTTCTGACATTGGAAAGAAGATGAAGAGACAAGGTTTTTGGCTATTGATGGGAACTGCATTGGAGTTTGGAGGAAATAGATTGCAAGATTTAGTTTGTGCTCACTTTGAATAATAAACATAAAATTACTGGCTACATACAGATCTAACATGTGCTGCTGGTGTAATAAATTCAGTGCAATAGACAAAGTGGTAATTAGTACTAGTTGTCAGGAGCTTTAGCTCTGGGGCCTAGAAGCTGGATATGGGCTCTAGGTGGAATGCTACTTCTAAAACAGATACATAAATCAACCAGGAAACCCATTTTATAGCAAATGTGTTAATTGCTTGGCTGTGGATGTGCATGGACCCATTTTCCTGGAGCGCATGGAATGTTCTGCACAGCTAAAACAGTTGTATGTGGTGTCAGTCTGTGCTGGAATGTGTTTCATTTTTCTTCTGTGCTTCAGTGAACATTAACCCCCTACATTCTATTCCATACACAATATGTTCTGATGATAGATCCTGCAGGATCTTTCACTCTGTCTGGGGGAAATGTGCTTTCCCATTTTCCCACTGCGGTGCGCCGTAGTGAGTACCTTTGCTGTGGCGGCAGGAGACTGCTTCAGGATGTGAGTACCATGCTTCCATTTTCCATTTTTGCTGCAGTCTAATGACAGGCTCTTCTGTTGTAATGTATGCCTCTGAGAGGACTTTTGTTCCAGCTGTAGCTCTTCAGCCTGAAGTAGTGATTGGAGGAGGAGGTTGTTAGACAGGGTGGTAGATCCTGCTGCTGACTGGCACGGATGACCAGTGCACATATAGAATTGTTCTCATCTGTTCCCTCCTGGGGTTGGCATGACAGACAGGCAAGGAGATAAACTTTCCCCTACCTTTTTCTCTCCACAGCACTTCACAGAGTTCCTGGATGAATTTTCACCTGATGTCCTAGGCCAGCTGTTGAATGATCCCTTCTTGTCTGAGAAGAATGAAATCATGGAGGTGGAACTGTCTCCAGCATCCCCAGCGCCCCTCATCCAGGCGGAGCACAGCTATTCCCTCTGTGGCGACTCCCGACCCCAGTCTCCCTTGACCCACATCTCGACTGATGACAACTTTAATGAAGGTACAACAGCCCAGGTTCATTTGTTGGGATGATGCAGTAATGAAATGCTCCTGGTGGAACTGTGGCTGTGGAAAATGGTGATGCATAGAAATTGATGAAAATCCATAGCATTTTTAACTGCTATCTGTACTTCAGCAGTTATAAACATCTGGAAGGGAAAAAGGGGAAAGGCAAGAATGGTGGGAGGAGGAGATCCAACCTCCTTCTTCTGGTGTGAAGTGGTTAGTGGAGGAGCAAGACGATGAATATCTGGTGACTATAAGGAATAATTGCAATGCCAGACTTTGACTCCCAAAAATTGGTTTATCTTTACCATTAGCTTTACAAAGCAGTGGAGTGTTAAGCTGCATTAGAATAAAAAGGAGAGAGATTAATGCTTTTGGCTAAGCATTGACCAGCTAAACTATTTGTGAAGATCCACCAGACAGGTCTTCAAAGGCTGACTGTTTTGTAGTCCAAAGTGCTCAGTTGGAACAAGATGAAATGTTTTAGAGTTTTGACAAGAGGACAACTAATAAAACCTGTGAGAAGGATTTTTCAATGTGGGACAGGATTTTTGGAAATTATTGGGAAACATAATCTACAGAAAGTTTTCCATTTTTCTATTTCCTAGCTGTTTTATAGGAATATTTTTAAATTAACACACAGAGGAGATATTAATTGTGGAAGGGAAAACAAGCACAAGGAACATTAGAAACCAAGGGTTTTGGGAAGTTTATAGAGGGAAGCTTCAAACTAGGCTAAAAGTGAGGAGAGCTTCCTTTGGGGAAAATTCCTGAAAAAATTCATACTGCTGAGACCACTGTAATAGAGCTGTAGTCAAATGATGTTTTAAAAAGCCAAGAAACATTAACAAGTGGGTTTAAAAATAGAAAATGAATGGAAAACATTTCATCTTAGGTTCACTCTGCAGAATGTTTCCTAAGAGAGGAGGAGGAGGAGGAGTTGTTCTTGGTGTTTGGGATTTTATTTAATCCTAACCCCAGAATCATGCTCATGACCTTTCTGCACCTATTGACTTCAAAACAGTGAAGCTCAGAGAAGTACTTAAGGAAATTGCAATATTAGAGTGAACCTGGCTGTCTGATAGATATTCAAAGGCATCACCCTGATGATTTTTCATTCTTTGAGTCTGTGAGAGTAGGAAAAGAGGATTTTGTGGATGGCAGTACTGCAGGGCTTGACACTGGGGATTGAAAGCATCTCTGTTATTAGACAGTGAAGGTACACAGTGCTCCAGGCAACTCCAGTGAAGGCCAGTCGCCTTGGTGGGGTAAGGGCACAGACACTGGGAGCACCAGTGTCCTTTTAGGGACCAGAAAGTACAGAGTGTGGAGGGGGAGGTCCATATGCTCCAGCATGATCCAGCTGCTGGGGAGCTGGAGGGGGTTTGTGGAGTGGCAGGAGCTGAGACATACATAGAATGTCCAAAAAATTTGCATTCTCCAAAAACCCATCCCAGGAGGCAAATTGGTGATCTCTTGTAGTGTTTTCATGATTTTTCCCTGGTGAGGGAGGGATGGTTTATGAGCTTTCAGCATACAGGGAGGCTGAGAAAAAGGCCAGCTTTGTTCAGCACATGATCCTCAAGACAGGTTCAAGCCTTTTGGTGTCTGTTTCTGTCTTTTGTTTCCCCCCACCCCAAGTCTTCCACCAACTTATTGATACTGTTGAAAATATTTAATGTTTCCTCTCAGCCATTATGGTGGAGTGATTGGTTGCTCTGGTTTTGTTTTCCTGCCCCCTCCTGCAGGGGAATAAGTAATTTCTGCTGTCAGCTGTTTCTTGCTGGCCACTGCTTGGGCATTACTGTAATTTCTGCAGCTGCTGAATTGACCTATTCCTGTAATTGTAAATTTTATATAAAGTTTTTCTAAAAAGAGCTAGAACTGTAAAACTTAGGAAACTCATAAGTCTGGGTTGAACTTTTCCGAGAAGTCCTGTAAAGTTCAAGGTGAGAAAACATTTAAGTGTCCATACAGTCAAGGTCCAAACACTGGCTTTTCCTACTTACTCTTCTGACTTCACTGTATTGAGGCCATTTCCCCAGCTTTGTACAGAACAACTTTTTTGGATACTTGCAGCCTATTGCTGGTGTGGGATCTCTGAAGGTGTCAGTTTTAAAACACACGTGTGTATGACATCTGACATTTAATGCATTATTTGGTTTCTTCCCATGATGAGAATCTATTCTTAGATTCAGTTTTGCATACACTTTAAAGATACTAGAGGGAGAGAGATTTACAGGCTTGACCTGCCTGCTTGCAGCTGGCTGATCACTTTTGTTTACCTGAAGTGCTGATTAAGGCATATGGCCTGGGGAGGGCTTCAGGCTGCAACATGTGAAAGGAGGCTGTGTCCTGTGTACAAACTATCCACATCAGCTGCACTGCCACCTCTCTCCCACCAGGTTTCTGCTTTCTAGTTTTGAGCCCTGGGGTTTTCGAAACTTTACTGTAGACTGGCTGTGGGGAGGACAGTGGGTAGCTGTGGAGTGGAAAATGCTCTTGAAAGGACATGAAGAAGCTGGGAGGGCTGACTGGGAATAGGGCTGATGGGTAAGGGAGATCTCATCGCAGCCTTTTTAGGCACAGATTCATTCCTAACAGCTGTAAAGAAATAGGGAAAGAAGCCTGATTTTCTGTTGTGGTTGGGGCAGGTTTGTCTTCAGTTTTCCAGTCTCTGCAGCCTTTAGAAAGGGATGGTTGTGGGCCAGACAGCCAGGAGCAAGGCAAGACCCAAGTTTCAGCAGGCACTATGGTTATTCTTGGCTCTAGAGTGTAGGCTCTTTCCCTGCCCTTCCATGCTTGATCTTAGCTGTGGGCACAAACTTTGGGATTGTGGCTGTCCCTTGTATTGGACATGTGAGATGCATGGGTGACAGCGGAGTACAGGTCATACTGAGGGGCTGGTGTGTAGCAGGAATGTGAAGGCAGAGCTTGCAGCATCTGTGTGGGGCTCTTCATCCTCTGAGATCAGTTCAGGTGCTGGGGGGGTGTTGTGGTGGGTGTGTGTTTGATTTTCCTGGTGTTTTTCACTTTGTGAGCCTGGCAGGGCAGAGCCAATGGCCAGCTGGCCAGTCATTTGGATGCTGTGTCTCCTCAGATTGTGCCCAGGTTGCTGGGTGCATTCCTTTCCCAGTCCCCGGAGGGCTCTGCTTTTTGAGGCCAGTCTGGGTCCCCACCTGCCCCTCCTGTTGGTGCTCTCCTGCTCAGGAATGCTTTGAAGTTACTTTTGGATTTGAAGAGGCTTGTCTTGGCTGAAGGTTTGACAGGCTGATTGGTGAAATGATGTGTTTCTCTTTTACGGCTAGCTATGCCAAAGCTGGGGCTGGCCCCAGACTGTAACCTGTATTGTTACCAGGTTTCGTACTGCTGAGGCTATGATTTTCTGTAATGTGCTTTTCAAACTTGAATTTTCTTTTTCAACTTTTTAACTTCAAGTCCATCTCCCTACATGGTTTGAAAAAAACCCCACAAACAGATAAGAAACCCGAACAAACCAAACAAAACCAACCACTTTTCTCCCTTCAACAATAAATCCATCCCTCATCTCAGGCAGGGCTATGAAAAACCCTTGCTTAGGTATGGAGTTCACAAGCAGTAGTGTTACATGCTGTCTCTGCATAAAGGCACCTCTGGGCTTGAGGCTCAGGTTGGTCTTCATATGGTTTTTTTGTATCCATGTATATGCACACATTTAATGTACGTGTGTATATGTGAGTCATAAGAGTTTTATTATTTATATTAGGTGAATTACATATCCTAATTTGTTTTCTATATATAGAGAGGTACAATGTCCTGCTACTGTCTGTTTTTGTCCAAATACTGAATCAATGAAACAATGAAGATGGGAATCTCTGCTGCCCAGACTTCAAAGACAACAGAATTGAAAGAAGAAATTCACTTGTGCTTTCAAAAGTTGCTGTCAAAGCCATACTGGTAATTTTTAGAGGGTATTCCTGAGACTTGTTTCCTGTGTAATTTTTTTTCTTTTGTATGTTTATTTAGGAAATGAGGAGAAAGCCATTTAGTGGAGTGGCCTGTATTTGTATTGATTTTTATGTGGAAAGGTAGCAGTCAATCCTTGTCACCATCTGCAGTGTTAAAGTCATAGAATACTCTTGAGTTGGAAGGGACCCATCAAGATCATCAAGTCCAGTTCCTGGCCCTGCACAGCTCACCCCAAGAATCACACCATGTGCCTGAAAGCATTGCTCTGTGTGAGAACAACTAAATTCGTACCAGAGGATGAGAAGGTTTTTGAACTTCTGTATATCCAAGGTCCACAGTCTCAATAGCATCAACCCTGGAAATCCTACTTGAGCAGCTGCATGTCTGAAAAATGCTAGTTTTGATTTAGAGTTAGGCTTTTGCTTATGGTTACTGTTAATTGTCAGCTTTGTTTACTGGCCTCCTTTAGCTTCCAGTTACACATAGATGAGATCTCATTATAGCCTTTGTTTCTTTTAAAGAACCATCTGCTCTCTGAAATCTCTTTCCCTAGGTGTTTGTAGGCTGTGATTAAGTTCCCTCTTGACTGCTGCTTGGATACAGTCTAAATGAACTGCACTTCCTTGGTGTTTCCCCCTAGGTGGAATCTTCTGGACCTTCAGCTATTGCTGTGCCTTTCTCAATACAGGGACCTTTGCACTTTCTTTTTCAAACTCTTTGTCAAGTGACTACAGGAACTGATTTCCCAGGAACAGTTTCCCTGATGATGCATGTTACGGGAATACTCCTCCCACTTCCAGTCCTGCTGTTTGTCAAACCAGTGATCTCATTTTTTCTGTAGTGTTGCACTGACAGCTTGTGCTCACTTAGTTATGTGCTGTGAACATCGAGTCCATTACATGTGAAGCCATAATACAGATCTGCCTTCACAGCATCTGTTTGGGGTATGAGGAGAAAAATTGGGACCTGAGAGAGAGAGAACTGTTTTATTTGATCACAGTGCTTCTGTGGACAAGTTGCTCATACCTGAAAAGAAAAAGAAAAAAAATCATAATCTTATATAGGACATTTAATGTTATCCAACTTTAAGGCTGTAAATCCAGCTACCACCTCTATGCCTGAATCCCATATATATAAAGGTGATACATTTTTGTTTCTATCTTAGTAACTTCGACAGTGATGCAAATTATCTGTGGGTTTTACATGGACTCCATGCTGGTCAAAGAGGGGATGCTGGTATGAATGATGATCATTTGTTATGGAAAAAGCTATTTCTGCTATGCATTGTGATTAATGTGTATTACTGCCGCCTATCTTTGCACCTTTATTTAATTTTCCCTTCCTGGTACTTTAAAAAGGACCCCAATGTTTGGTAGTCAAACAGTATCTCTTTTGTCACAGCAGTTCTGAGGGCTTTGGTTTCATTATTTGCGGTGGGAGCGTGTGCGTGCCGGGAGGGGGAAATGCCATCTGGAAAATCTGTAAGAGGAACTGTTTGTCCATGACTGTGGGCTCTCTCCTCCCAAAGGAGAGAGGGGGAGAGGTAGAGGCGTTGGAGTTCAGCATTTCAGGCAAAATAAACAGCGCCTGTGTCTGACAGGGAGTGTTATGTGAGCCCAGAGCTGGGCGCTGAGAACCATCCAAACCCAGGAGAAGGAAGCAGTTATTTCTTCAGAAAGGTCTAACTTGCCTTTGGGAGGCTGGAAAGACTCAGACTGCAAAGCTGGGGACACTGAACTTCCTTTTCTGCAAGTAGCATGTCCAGCAGCATGCCCAAAATGTATGCATCAGAAGCCCTTTTGGGCTCATGGTGCAGAGGTGCTTCTCTGACAGATCAAGCAGCAGACATTTTCCTTTAAAACAACTTCTTCCAAGCTTCTTCCAAGAGGTGGCTCCCAGTTAGCAGCTGTTCTGTGGTGGTGAGCACCCCTAGGTCCCACTGCTCCGTGTATAGAGGCATTCCCTTCAGAGGGAGGATTCAGGAGAGGACTGGACACTTGTCCAAAGGCCAGCTTTGCACACAGGGACCCTTGGTGCACTTAAGCACCCTCTGTATCAAGGTGTGTCATTAACATGTGGTGAGTTGAGCCTGAGACTGCAGATGGTTGTCCTGGCTGTGCAGAAGCCTGGTGGGCTGTGCATGCAGCCCCATGGTGTATGGTGACAGTGTAAGGTCTGCCAAAAGGAATTAGATGAAGCCCTATTGTTCAAATCTGTAACACAGCTGAAGAGGGAGGTTATTTAAGTACATTTGGCTGGAGAACACTTTGACTCATTAGGGAACTTCCTGCATTACCCTGTTCAGAGATGGCTTTTCTGATACCTGTGCCGAGCACTTTGACTGATGTCTGTGGTCACCTTAAATTTTCAGTTTTGTTTTTCTCTAAGTTTCTTTATCCATCGCTTGAACAGGGAACTTCACCAAGGAGGCAAAAGCTGCCTCTTCTTTCTGGTGATACAGATAAGGAAATATCCCTTGATGATTCTAGAGGTGTTATTTGCACACTGGTTTGAAGTGACATTCAGTGCATGTATCTGTTCTCTGTGATGGAGATCTGTAATGGTGGTATGGGCTTTTATTCCCCTCAAAGATTGGGTTCAGTGGTACACCCTTCATGTGGGTTGTTTACATAGTGGTGCTATCTTACTTTTTACTGCAGGGGAAAAAAAGGTGAAACCCATGTTGTTTTTTTGGGTACTTGCATTCTCTGTACTTGAGAGGAGTGGGGGCGAGATGCAGAGTGCATCTCTCGTTTATTGAAAATTGCACAATAAATGCGCATGCAGCTTAATTATCCAGCAATAAGTGTCTCTGTTATCTCTAAAGATGAGTGCTGAAAAGAATGTGGGGAGCAAGGGACACCACTTTAGTTATTTTTGTAAGTTTTCCTGTACATCTATCAGAAAGGGTGAAATTTGGTCAGTGTTGGAGATCTATTTTTTCATAGGTAAGGAGGTGGTATGTTGGACAAGATTGAAGAATTAGTTGGATAGAAATAAAAAAAGAAAAGCAAAACTTTCTGGGAACTCTGATATTAGAAAAACTGTACAGTTGAGGTAAGCATTTTTCACCTTGTTTTCCACTTTGCCTACCCTGCCTTTGCACACCATGTCCATGGAACAAGAAGAGAAACAAAATGTTGCAGTTCTTCTGAGAGTTATTAATATCCTAGAAAGCTACACATGGTCTTATTAAGAGACCATGTAGAATTTTAAAAATATATGCGTAAATACAGAGATATAAAAAATGTTTTTTATAAACACAAAAATTGTATCTATTAATTATGACATATAAAAACACAGCTGTTGTTGGTTGTGTGTTTTTCATTTGTGCCTAAATCACACACGCTGATTACAGCTACAGCTGGGGTCCTTGGAGGAGCCCATTTCTGTTGACAATCATCATCACCGTGTGAGAAGTGTGCAGTGGAAGATGTGTGCTAAACAAATCTGCAGGAGAAGAGGCACAAGCTTGATGACAGAATAAGCACACAAAAGCTTTCTGAAGAAATTTAATTTTAGTCTTGGACACAGGAGATCTTAGGTGCATGTGTCACAAACCCTGGGTGGCTGTGATGAATGGGATTTTTGGATGGCCAAGTTGAAACTCTGATGTTTAACTTGCAGCAGTGGTAGGTGCTCACAGCCCAACCTGAAAGCGTGCTGGATTTTGATCAAGTGTAGTAACAGGGTTAAATCATCTGAAAAATCCAATTCCATGTGTCTCCAGTTGTCTCCAGTTGGCCATTTAAAATTACTAGTTACTTTTTGGCCTTAGTCTCCCCATGTCTCACTTGAATTTTCAGCTCCACTGTGAAAATGAATTCAGATTGTGGAGTGTTTCCCTAGGAGGGAATTAAATAGCCCTGTGGGGAAAAATTTTGGATTGTATTTGGTATAGGAGAGGTGAGGCTGTGCATGAGACAGTGCAAAGAACAAAACATGGAATATCTTCTCAATTAGTGAAGCACCATGCATTCTACTTGTTGGATAAAACATGAGTTCTGTAGAGAAGTTGTTTGGTCATGTTATTTAAGCATTCTTATTTTTAGGTGTATTGGATGTGCAAAAGGACACTGAGTTAAACATTCATAGGTATTTCATAATACTTGGGTGCTTTGCAACCTGAATGTTGAGTTCACATGTGCAATTTACCAGCACTAGTGCATTGCAGGTAGGAGTGTTAGCTGGGACTTTGCTAAGTACTCTGTAGACTCCCTAAATTACATGTTCCATGTGCCAAAATGCCTAGCATTCATGGACTTGTGAAAGTGTACGTAAAGGGGAATGCTGCTTATCTAAGCAGTCATTGCATGATGGAGTTCTTAGGCTTGCAGCTGGGGAGGGAACTGACAGCCAAGATCACTTATTCAACAGTGAGCTGTTTTGAAGCCTGAGAAGAGATTTTCAAGAGAGCCAAAGTGACAGGATGTGTATTTTCTTAGCCATTTGGAGAGCCAAATCTCTTGTTTAGGCGTTCTTGTCTCTATATCTGAATGACTTGCAGCATATTTTGTTTCACCTTTGAGGATGCAGTGTTGCCCCATTCATATTTGTCTAGAATTCGTACCATCATGAAGATCATACTGTCAGCTTCTTGTTTGGACAGTGGCTCAAAAGTTCACATGTACCTCCTGGATCATGTCAAATATAGATATAAGCACCTCTAACTTCTTGACAGCAGTCATTTGCTCTTACCATGTCTTGCTTGGTTTGGTTTGGAGAAGACACTTACCTCCCTTGTCCTCCAGTGGGTCTCTTGAGCCAGCTCCTGTTGTCCTTTTCATTTCAGTATTTCACATGCACCTTCTTGCTTGTTCTCATTATTCTGTGAAACCTCTCTCGTGGTTCTCTGTAACCCTCTATCAGAAACACTCTTGTCTTGGAGGGTGTGCCATGCCTTTCTGTATGACCACTGATCTATTAGCCTGCTCCATTCTTCCTCTTTGCCTGAGTTTTTCTCATTTTGTGTTACATTCTCAAGGGCTTTGGGAGAAGGGTTGCCAGTTTGCTCTGCTAGTTCAGTGCTTGGCAGAGTAAACTAAGATGCTAAGGAACTATTATAAGAGTAAACTAAGATTGATTTTCAGGTAATTTCAACCTGTTGTGTTCAGGAAGAGGAGAAAGGAGAGTGGGAAATCCCTTGGAGCAGAGAGGAATTGTTGGTGACTTCAGAACCTAGAATGTGTCAAAAGGAAGTAACTTGTGGCACAACACTCCCTGATCCTGGTAGGGAATGTGTAACTGCCGCTTGGAAAAAGGTGGCAGGGGAAGGGGAGGGGGTGGGGGGGAGGAGAGTATCAAGGTGAGATTTGACCAGTCCTCCATCCCTTCCTTTCACAGGATTGTTCATCTGGAATGACAGCTGTCACCATGCATTGTAAGAGGCAGTGTCAGAAAAGTGCCAGATGCAGTTGTTCAGAATTACCTCAGTGCTAAGCGCAGCGTGTTGCTGTCGCTGGAAACCGTCTGTAAACCTGCAGACTGGTTAGACTGGCTTAAAGCCTAGAATAACTCTGAGCAGTTTATGCAGATCTAAGTGGTGATGGCAGGGATGTCAGGTTAATCAGCAAAGTTGGCTTCCAGAAGAGTAAAATGACGGATTCCAGAGGAGTGAAGTGACCAGCCAAAGGCCAGCATATCTTGCTGTCTTAGAGTGGCTGAATATTTGTGATACGTCTGGGGATTAGAGGTGATAAGCATCATAATATGCAGCCTTAGAGGACATGCCCTGTTGTTCTGGTCACCCATGGCTGGATTTCCCTTCTACTTTCATGATGATACAAATCTAAGAAATTTAAGGGCTAATTACTGGCTTTACTAATAGCTCTAATTTATCCATAGCCTTCACAATGCTGCTGCCCCAGGGCTAGCTCAACCCAGAGGTGCAAGAGGCAGCAAAGGGAGGCTCTGCACAAGGTGATGTGGGGCCAGTTTTGACTCAAGTTATCCAAACAGAAAGTTGCATTTGCAAGGGATTCTATATTTCCAGGCAGGTACCACTTTAAAGGTTTTACCTGAACAATGCATACACAGCAAGCTGGGAGGCAGCTGCTGCTTTTGTGTTGTGACTAGAGAGGCTCAGGAAGGGTTAAAAAAGAGCAATGTCCTCTCTCCTAAGTTAATATTTAGGCAAGCTTACCTATCTTTTCCCATAAATGCTTATATTTTTGCATTTGCCAGGAAGCTTTGGAAGTAAGCTCTCCAGAAGTGTAAATGTGGTGTTTAGCCTTTGCTCTGCAGTTAACCTGGCAGAGTGCTGGCCTTGCTGTTCTTGAGCTTCTGATTGCAGGATACATATTTTTCATTTTTAATTCCTTGGTGTGTCTTTACTCAAATTACCTCCTTCCTTGCCAGTGGTGGAGGTTAGGTCCCACCACAAAGTAATTACTAGCACTGGAGATGCACATTCTTCTCCCTTCCTTCAGGCACCCAGCTTCTGCCCAGTGCCTGTGTGCTCTGTGTGTGTGTGGTCTTAATAGCAAGGACACACAGCAGCACAGGCTGTAAGCCCACTCTTATTTGTGTTACCTGTTTGCAGCTGAACTCTGTTGACATCTCACCAGCTTGATACACTGAGCTGTGAATGAAGGGTCTTGTGCAGCCTTGCAGAATGCTGGTGGCACAGCCACAGCCCCATGGCTGCCCCCCAGGATGTTGGTGCAGCAAGCAGTTAATTCAGAGCTCTGTTGCTTTTACCAGCCCTACAGTGTATGTTTTTGCTCTCTCTATTTTTAATTTTGTATATGCAGTAAAGAATCTGTTTGAAGGCAGTAGAAAGCTTTGAAAGAAAGATCAGCACTCTTCTTCCTTTTATGTATATTTGCTTTCAGATTCCAGCTGCTCTATTTAATGGATATGCCTCTCACAACCCCTGCTCAGTCATGGCAGAGGACTGTGCCACAGCTGGGATGCAGTGCCCTGGTACAGGATATTCTCCTGCAAGATGAAAGACTAAAGTCTTTCAGTTGGAATAGGAAGTTTTCTAAGGCAGAATTGCAATTGACGAAAATGCATTTGATTATTTTGTATTTTTAAAGGGGGTTGTTAATAGCCTTGTGGAATTGTTTCAAAGGTTGAGTCTTTCTAAGTTCTTGGTACTGTATTATACTTCAGACCTGGGAAAATAAGTCCTTTTTCAGCAAGTAAAACAGTGAATGGGAATGGAATGGAATGGAAATGGGGAACTAAACTTACCATGCCAACCTTCTTCTAGTTCTTGACAATGCTGGGCAAACCCTTCAGCTTTGTATAGAAAAAAGTTGCATAGCTTTCCCTTGACTAGGGAGCTTTCAATAAGTGGAGTTAGGGGATAATTCTGCTGACACGTGATGCACGTTTCATTGCTGCCAGATAAAATATGCATCCTGTGCTGTGACTTCCCAGAGGCTCTGTGGAGGAAATCAGCATGATCACCATGGTTCTGGTGCTCCTGTGAAATCATCAGCCTCTATCCTCTTTTGCACATACTAAATGAATCCTTGGGGGAAAAAATGAAATTAAGGATCTGACAAATACTTTGTTCTTAAAAGTATAATCCCACCATTTGAGCTATTTGCTGCCTCCAAGCAGTAGAAGCAGAAGTCTGGCTAAAGGCTATCTCTAGAAGGAGGAATAAAACTGAGTCAGCAGGCATTGGGCTGTTTAGGACAGAGCTCTCCGGTTGCTATACCCAGTGGCTTGTTTAGTCTTGTTCTGCTACGCATTAGCAGCTTTCAGCAATGTACAGTGATTAGTGCTCTGTGTCTTTCCTCGCTGCTCCTCTGTGTATCCTGGGGCTAGGATTAGGTTACAGCCCTGAAATGGCATGGTTGTCTGCATTGACTGAGCGCTCAATAGTAAGGGCAGAGTTTTGTTGATAGACTAAAATGTCTTCTGTGTTTGTTTCCCTTCTCTGGAGGACGAATGACATTATTTTCATTTGTAGTCTTTCTGTTTCTGATCTAAACATGTGGTGTCCAATTTCCTTCCCTGGCAGGTGACCTGGAAAATGAGGAATGGTGTCTGGCTACAGAGTTTACTCCAGCTGCAATAAAGACTGAGCCAGGGCTTTGTGAGACATCAGGCCTTGCTCCCTCAATCAGTCTCACCGTCACGGCCACGTCGCTGGAGGGGGAGCAGCCTGAGCTACAGACAGATGCCCTGGTACTGCAGACTCTGTTCTCTCTGCACACTTAGCTGCAGGTTCTCCTAAGGCTGCTTACCAGTGTAGCCTCCTTGGTGCCAGAGCTTGCCAGTCCAGGGTGCACACTGCAGTCTGTTTCAATGGTTTTTAATGTTTGCTGGTGTCCCACTATTGCAGTAAGAACTTGTTGTCTGCATCTTTAGCTCTTAATGGTTGGATATACAACTTTGTCTTCTATGCTAGCCCCAAAGCCTGGGGCTCTTGGCTTTCTAGAAATATTTGAATAGTTTCTAATGAACCAGTTGCACCTGAACTAACTAATCCATTTGCTCTATGAAGCCTGTGACAAGCTAAGCGTCTTTCATAAGACCTTGCTTTAATGCTGCTGTGCCTTCCCCTAAGCAGAACAAGACTCCTTGTTTGGATTGATTGGAGAGTTTCCCTGTTTGCCTGCAAAGTTACTTTTGCCAGATATGTGAAGCTTTGACATTTCAAGCTGCTGTTACTTCCGGACCAACCAGTCTCACAAGGAGCTTTGTGATGCTTTTCTGACCACAGCTGGAACAGCCAGAGGACATTCTAAAGAGCTTAGTTTGGCTGTGGTTGGGTTAAGGAGAATGAACTGCAGCAGCTGGTGGCTCACCAGGGTCCCCAGCCAGTAGAGGAAGAAGCATGGCTGTTGTCAGCCCCCAGGAGGCAATGTCAGTCCAGGCTGGAGGGAGTTGATATATGCTGAAAATAATTTTTTTCATTTGGATGTGGATCAGAAATAGGTGCAACAGAGATTATTTTACGAGAAACTGAAAAAAGCTAAGCACAAGTTTCCCATAATTTTCTGCTAGCTTGAATGTGCTGTTCCCAGGACATAGTCGTGCTGTAGCTTGGGATGCCATGATTTGAAGAGTATTGGGACCTGCTGGTGGCTCATTGCTGTTGCATGGATTAGTTACATAGGTTACTGAGACAGATTTTGGCTGCAGTTAGTCTGCTGGTGTGCCAGTCTGGCTTCCTCAGGCCTGGCACTGCAGCACACAGACAGGCTCTGGGCAGAGCTTGGCAGCCTGGTTGTCAGTGGGGCAAGCCAGGTGTCTTCCCAACTTCAGTCAGCAGTGACTGTCTCTGTTCCTGCTCCTCAGCCCTGTGAAAGGAACTTGGGTCCCAAAACCTGGTGCTCAGTGACTGGCACCTTGCTCTTGCTCCCAGATGACAATGGCCTTTAAGAGGCTCTCCCTGACTCCCAGGGCTGTTCCTGTCCTTGCTCAAACAGACCGTGCAGTCCAGCAAATCCTAGCAGCAGCTCTGTTGCTAAGAGAAGTAATTTGAGTGGGTTACATGTTAGCTTTCAGTCTGAAATGTCATCTCTGAGGCGTAATCTTTTATTTTAGCTAAATATAGTAGTAAGAAAAGCCATAGTGGGAGTAGTCAGGGCAATATTCTCCGTAGCCTGGTTTAGCAAACTGTGTGAAGCAGTTAAAGCTTTGCCTGTGGCAGAGCAGAAGGAGAGGAAACCTCTCCATTTATGGAGAAGTAATCCTTGTGTCCTTCTACTAAGATTTTTAAGATGGGTACTCAAGGTTTTCATGCTGTTAATTTCTCTTTTCTAGATGAAACCACTGACCCAGAAAGTTCTTCCAGAGATTAAATTGGAGCCCCATGAAGTGGATCAGTTCCTGAACCTCTCTTCTAAGGAAGGTCTGTTAAATAACAAATGAAAATGTAGGGGTAGATATCCAGCAAGTACAATAAATGTACTTCACCCTGACTAAATATTTGGATTTCTTGTTCACCATGTCAGATTCTAGGCTGAAGCTGTCATTTTATAGGGATTCAACTCAGGCTATTGAAGAGCCAGAGTCTCTCTGAGACTTTATGTGATTTTTTTTTTCTTTCTGTTTTTTTTTTTTCCCTCTTTTTCATCACAAAGAAAATTATCCCTTTTTCTCTGTAGGATTTTAATGATTGTACTGAAGGGAGCTTGAATTATTCAAGTACAGGATTATTTAGGATAGAAAAGAAATCAATTTGAGGAGACTTAGTTAAGATATAACAAACTCTGCTGTTAAGTTCTGATGCAAAAGCTGGGTGTGAGTTTACATAAAAAATAAAAGTTAGGTGAATCTGTTTGTAGCATATTAGTTTTAAGAACAATCATTATCTCTTTGTACTTGCACTCTAATGTGAAAGGAGGAGCAAAGATGCCTACCCTGAAAGCTAAACACAATTAAAACCATGAAAACTTTGGAAGAGCCTAATATTTGGTGTGAGATCTGAGCAGATAACTGCATTTCAGTTAGAAACACTTGATATTCTGTTAGTGAATTAATTTCTGTGGGTAAGTAGCACTGCTGCTCTAGGGAGAGAAGCAAATGATGTACCAGGTGGATAAAGGGAGGTTGTATCTCAACCCAGGTGTAGATTTGTTTGCTCACTTTATGGGATTAAAGGCCTTTCTGTTTTTCAAATATGTTTCTTCTTCTGGCAACTGCAAGAGCTACCATGTGAGATAAAAAGAGTATTATAGATTTTTTTTTTTACTATTTTTCTTCCATTCTCCCTTGCCACCCATTTGATCTTTTCAACTCAAATTTGCAGAGCATAACAGAAGTGGAAAATCAGCCCTGTATCTTCCTACTTCAAAATTCAATTGCTGCAAATTTATCTCAGAGGAAAAAGTGACTTAGTTATGGCTGTTTTGATCATCTGCTAAATTGTCCATTTAGTAAGAGTGGATGAGACATGCCCTGTTTCTTTTGGTCCAGACCCTTTTGATCATAAGCAGCACTTTGGCTGACAATTCTAGAGCAGGTTCTTTTGGCTGTAGCTGAGGTTATCTTATGGCCCCTGGATAGACAGTGTGAGAGAGGTTTCTGTGGTGGCTGCCTGTGCTGCTCCTGCTCCATCAGTGCATTGAAGCCTTTGCTGTCGCTAGGTTGTCAGTCACTTCCCAGCTGTGCCAAATCATGTCCTTAGGAGGCCTTTCTCTCCTTCCTGATCATGTAGCTCTTTGGATGTGATCCCTTCCCTTGCAAATACTGGCAGATTGTTTAATCCACGGCAAAGTTAGAAAATACTATTGTTTTTGGAGAGAAAGTATGCTGGCTCAGAGCCCCTCTGGTAATGTGGTTTCCCAGGAACAGGGAACTTGTACTTTACATTATACATAAACCTCCAATCATTTGAAGAAGGAGCTGAAGTGTAGGTAGAAGTGCCTGGAGCATATGCACAGAGCCCTGTTTTGTCTGTCAAACCTAAAGATAGCTGCTGCATTTCATTCCTTCTTTGGAGACCTGCATGCTCCAAACCTCTTCCAAGTTGCCACTTCTGCTTGATCCATTTTTTAGCAGACACTTCTAGTCCTGGAAACTGTGTGATGGTGGCTGTAGTGGCAGTTTGAATGGACGCCTTAAATTTCTGTCTCTGTTTCCATTTAGCAGTGGATCCCCTGCATTTGCCTCCCACCCCTCCGAGCAGCCATGGCAGTGACTCTGAAGGAGGGCAGAGCCCAGCTCGCTCGCTCCCTCCTTCCAGCCCAATCCAGCTCCAGGCCACGGCCAAGGTTGCGTCGCGCACAGCTTCGATGCTCTCCAATTCCCCTCTCCTGACTGCACCACATGTGAGTTGAGCTGGCTTTCTCCACCATTTCCACCATTTATCTGTGTGTCTTTTTTTTTTTCTTTTTTTTTTTTAATTACTTTTTAAATTACTGGTTTTGACAGAGATTTGCTAACTTTCTGTTGTTGTTTCAATGAATTCATCTCTGGTCAGAACTGCAGATCCGGTAATTCTTGCTCACTGGTCTGTTCTGTTGCCACAGGGAACAGCATGTGCCTTTCCTCCAAGTTGAGACAAGGTTCACCAGTGTTATTAGGATTATCCCGTCATGGACTGTGTTTTGCCTTAGGGCCCAGCCCTGCTGGGTTGACCTGTCTCTGGTAGATCTGCATCTGTCCTCTCGTCATGTCATTAGCAGGTGGTGATCTTTAGGGAGGGATTTTCAGTAGTGTTTCTCATGTGTCTCTATCCCTCTTTGAGCCAAAGGCAGTTATACTGTTGGCCTCAGTGTAGACAGAGCTGGGCCAAGAACAGCTGTTTTGAGGGAATCCTGTCCCAAAGGTTGAACTCAGAATGGAAGTTACCTGAAAGGTCTTCCACACATTCCCAGTTGCAGGAGGCTGTTTTAGGAGGCTCAGTCCTGTCTGGAGTGGAAGACCTGCTGCCTCTCCTCCCTGACAACCTTTTCTTCTAGGACTGTGTACACTTACTGTTTTATTTTATTTTATTTCATTTCTATGACCCTTGAAGAAATTACAGGGGACTGGCCCCCTCATCCTGACAGAGGAAGAGAAGAGGACGCTGATAGCAGAGGGCTACCCAATCCCTACCAAACTGCCCCTGACAAAAGCAGAGGAGAAAGTTCTAAAGAAAATCCGCAGGAAAATAAAAAACAAGGTAAATGTTAGTTGGCTTTGCTGGGTGATTCCTACTTGTCCTTCATTTTAGAAAATGCTGCAGAATTCTGCAGTAACGGTCCGTGGTACAGTTGAATGCTGGAAGTTGTCCTTTAACAAAGTGCTTTTCTTTGTTCCTAAACACATCCATCAAATTGTCTGTCAGTGTGAGTGTGCTCAGTGTAGGTATTTACCTGACCCCATTAACAATAGAGTATTTAGCAGGCAGGGTATCAAGTTGCTGTGGCTTGGCTCCATTTAAAAATCAGAACAATCCTACCCTTATGGCAGGCAAAGAGCTCTGTATTCTTTGCATGGTGAGGAAGGTGTTCTTTTCTGTTTCCTGTTTTAAAATATGACTCTGTATTTCAGTGCACTAGTCTTTTGATCACTGAATTCAGTGTTGTAAATTCAGACTTGTAAAGTTGATACCAAGGATGCCAAATGCCCTGCAAGTTTGGCGTTTTTTTTTCCTTCTGACATGGGGAAGATCCTAGTGATAGGGAAGAATGCAATTTTTTCCAGACCTGGCCAGCTCACTTGTTCTAAAGGATTTTAGCACATATTTTGTGGTTACTATATTCTGCTACTGGTTTTGAAGATAGAGGTGTAAATTCAGACACACTAAATTGGAATTTATTCTTGTACTGAAACTTTTTCAAAAGTTTCTGAAGTGATCTTCTGCATTTCATGTTCCACTTACAAAGAATCAGAGTCATTTATACTGGGGAGAAATATCTGGAGGTCCTTTGGTCAAAGCCCTGGCTTGGAAAGCAGTGTCAGCTTAGAGTAGGTTGCTCAGGGTCTTGCCCAGTCACATTTTACTGCTGCAAAGGATGATGAGTCTCCTGTGTCTCTGGGCACCATGTTCCCATATTAGGACACTCTTGTGGTAAAAACAAATAAATAGAATCCCTAATGTGTGATTGGAATTTCCTTTGCTGCAGCTTGTATTTGATGCCTCTTGCCATTTTGCTGTGTGCCTCTGAGAGCTCTGACATCATCTTTGCTGCACGAGATAGTTGAAGACAGCAATAAATCAGATTCCCTCCTTGGCCTTCTCTTCTTCAATCTGAACAAGCCCATCTTTTTCTTCCTTTCCTGAAATGTCATGTGCTCTGGCATGCTTCTTATAGCAAAGCCCCGCCTCTGGGCCTGCTGCTGTCCATCCAGAGGATTTGTTTCTGAGCCATGGACTGCACTGCTGGACTCAGCTGGGGTTTTGCAGCCACTGAGCAGAGGGGGAAGAACCACTCCTGTGGACCTGCTAACTAAAATCTCCTTGGTGCAGACTCATGTTTGGTTGGCTGCTTTTCCAACAGGGGCACACTGCTGACAGTTGTTTGACTTGTTCATCAGGACCCCATGTCCTTGTCTGCAAAGCTGCTTTCTAATACATTCATGGGCTTTTTCTCTCCCAGATGCAGGACGTCATCCTGGGATCATCTTTTGGTATTTGTCTTGGGATATTCTCTCCAGATGAATCTGGTTTATTTTTTAAGGTTAGCAGGGGATGATCTTTTTTTGTGAGATTGAAAGGAGGAGCCTTGCTTCAGAATGTGGAAATAGATCAAGTCGGTGCTTTGCTTGCCAGGAATATAAATGAGAACAAGAGAGATGCTTGAATCCAATAACACTGGGGCTTTTTACCAGTTTATTAATTCGTCTCTGATGCTTTTGTTTTCTATGCAAATATTTGGTGTTTTTCATTCTTTTTCCTTAGATCTCTGCCCAGGAAAGTAGAAGAAAAAAGAAAGAATACATGGACAGTCTGGAAAAAAAGTAAGCCAGCCTCCTTCCTGTTTCAATCAGGCCAATAGCACTAATTGTGAGACTGGGAAGGGATCCAGCTGTGGCTGCTGGGACAGTTCCATGCACAGAGTGCCAGCTGCCATCTCGTGGCAGTGACTGAGAAAACGCCCTGCTCCTGGCAGCTGCTTGTCGGGGTCAGGGCTGTGCCTGCCTGCAGTGGGTCGCTGATGTGCCAGCAAACACTTCACACCTTAAATTAGGCAAGACCCGGCTGCATTGGCCTTCACCTCAGGCAGCTGTGTTGGCCTAGTGGACAGGCAGTGTTCAGGGAAAGATGGATCCAGAGTGAGTAAACTCTGTGTTCTAGTGCAGATGAAAACAGAAATAGGAAGTGAGTGAGTCAGGACTGCCTGGGAAAATAAGCAGGACTCAGGAAAATAGCATGTGACCCATGGACTTCCCTTAGCAAGTGGGAGCCAAACCTCCAGTTAGTGATTTATATCCCAAATTAATCTTTCTTCCAGGAGATGAATATTCTAGTATTACTCTTATGCAATTCACCAGATGGTTCTGTTAAAACCCTTGTACCATCTTTGGTGATATCCTTGATGTAATTTCTTTTTTTTTTTTTTTTGTCTCTTTATAGCTCTATCTTGCTTCCTCAGAGTTACTCTTTTGAAATTCCACCTCATGCATACCAGATATCAAGGATATTTTCTTTTCCCTTTTTTCTTCTTGAAGCTATTCAGGATGGTTCTGTTTGTTTTCTTAGGAGTCACATATTTTACTTGGACCTCTTACATGTTACATGACAATGTCCTTTAGTTTGGGGATTTCCAGGGATGGTTTGGAAATGGGTAATATCTTGGGACAGTCTTGAGCACTGTCCTAATCTTGTGGCTTATTAGCTCTCATAAACTTGAAATTTGAGGCTCTGATTTCAGAAGCATGGCATTTGCCAGACAGCTAATGCAACTTCTGCTTTGTGTTTCACACTATGAAGTGTGATTAAACATTACGACTAAGGTTCATTGGTGTAATTGTTTCTTTAAATGCAGGCAAGATCATAGAACTCTCAGTGAAAGCAAGTTGGGCTTGTTTTACAATCACTTGAATAAATAAGGAATGTTTTTGTATTTCTCTTTCATTGTGCTGTCTCCAGAGTTGAGACCTGCTCAAATGAAAACAGCGAGCTGCGTAAGAAGGTTGAAGTCCTGGAGAACACTAACAGGTAAGGTATGGATATCATCAAACAAAACTTGGTAGTGGGATATTACCATGAAAAATGAAAATCTGGAGGATAAGAGATCAACTGAAATGTGAACAATAGCTGTGTCTGATGGGGTTCGTGTCAGAGAAAGATGTGGAAGGCCAGTTATTGTGACTGCGTGGGATGTAAAGCATAGAGGTTTTGATGTCATGTCTTAAACTGCCTCCCCTGCCTGTAGTGTGCTTGAGAAACGTTTTAGCACTCTTCTCTGAGTTCCTCCACTGCCCAAGGGAATGTAATTAGCAATAAAAAACAAACAAAAAAACCCCCTACAGTCCAGCTCTCCCAATTATCTTTATTTAGTGAAATTTTGCCAGGAAGCCTTGAGCTGAGGCATGACACTTCCAGAATTAACAGTGCTGAAATTCAAGAGTCACTGTTACTTCCTTATGCACTACTAGATGTCATTGCAATTATTGTGCACCCTTCTAACTATCTCACACCCTAGAATTTCCTTCATTTGGAAGGGAAAATCATCTTCTTGCTTCTTCATTTTTGAAAAAAATGGGTGACTCAGCGGTGGCTTTTTCAAAGGACCCATGGCAGAAGATGTTGAATAGCTAAGCTTTTAATTCAGTGTTAGCTGAGAGAGTGCAGTGTCAATCCTGGCTTATGCTCAGTGTGGCAAATTCCAGTGAGTAGGTACTAGAGGAGCCCACCCTTAACACTTCCCAGTTAGAGGCATTTGCAGTGATGACTGAATATTACCAAGGAACACAACGGTGACACTGAAGTGTGGGGGGAAGCTGGGTTTTGAAGATAAGACTCAGGATCATGGAAAATGGCCCTAGAGCTGATCTGGCAGCCAGTGCATTGCTAATTGAGTGGCATGTGTTGTTTCTAATCTCTGGATCCAATCTCTAATTTCATGAAGCCAGACCCTGTAGCACTGTGGCTTGCTGCAGAGTGTCTCCCACACACTGCTCATGCATAAAGACATCTGCTGCTTGCTCAAAGAGAGCCAAGCCATTTCTGTGCCTCTTATATCATCCTCCAGGGTTTGACATCAAGAAAATGGGAACTATTCTGTAGGTGTGGAGTAGAGATGTGTCACCCAGAATCTGTCCCAGAAGGTACTGAAGCCAACTTCTCTTAAGAAAAGGTGCAGCTGTAGATTATCCTCTTGGGGACAACATGTTATCAACCCTAGTGTTGTTCTCCCCAGTTAAAGTAAATTTGTCCAGCTGTTTTCATCTCTGAGCTGTTGAGGATGCACTCAAGCTTTGTTGTCCATCCTTTCAGAAAGGACCTTTGGCCTCTTACCTATTATTTGATTATCTTAATTCTTTCATGCTAAATGCCCTAAAAAGTTTTAGGTATGTGTTATTATCTCCAAATCCTTCATACTTTGGCCATGTGGGATGAGTTGCATTGTTTCCTTCCCTCTGCAGTAGCATTGATATTGATCTGTAATCTCATGCAGAGAAGCAGATGTTCGTCCTTCTGCACAAAAATTTTTGTAACTCATGGCAATGCTGTTTTGGCTATTTAGATATCAACTGTGTCTAAAATATGCTAAGGCTTATGTGTGAAGTACTGAGAAATTTGTTAAAGTGCCTACTTTCATCAAACCTCAGTTTTGTAACATATCATATTATTGAGTTTTTCACCTTAACTCCAAAAAGCCACTTTTCCTCTTTACTGTGTAACTGTGCAACTGTCTCATTCAGAGAATGGTTGCAGGCCCTGGTTTAATGTACATTATCCACATCCTACAGTGCATTCAAAATGTCTCATTTCCTCATTGGTATTTGCACAGAGCCTTGGCATTACATCCAGAAACTGTTCACATGTTTCAGAACTTGTCTTCACAGCATCCTACAGCTGGAACTTTCATCTCCTACATACAGTCAGGAATCTAAGTTTGGAGCAGTAGTGGTCAAAATTATTTAGTGTCAGTTTGGTGTGTCAGATACACGATTTTATACAGTTATGCACACATGTATCTTATTTGATATGCCCAAAGCAGAGCCCTAGTTGACTTTCGCTGTAACTTTGAGTATTCATTTCAGTAAAAAATGAAGACATTATTGAACATAGTACCTAAAATTAGATCTACAAACATCAAAGCTGTTCTCCCATTGTGAAAGACTGTAAGAGTGGAAGAAAAATAACAAGAGAATAAGATTACATGTTAAAATGATGCTTTCAACTGTAAATGTAGACAAAGTTGGATTTTTACCTTGTTGAAAAGTTAGGCTTTAGTAGCTTACCTGAAAGTTAATGGACACGTAGTACTGTCAGTCACTATCATATTTGTGTAGTCTAGCTGGATTGAGAGGAACTGAAGAGCAATTTCCAAAGCATACAACTCTTGAACAGTAGTTTCCTTTCAGTATGTGCAGTCAGATTTTAAGAGTATGTTAATCTATATATAGAAAACATTTGCATAGATGCATACCTAAGACTTCAGGGAAACCCTGCTTGCTTTTCAAAACCTGGCTCCAAACCATGGAAATGCTATAATTTTTTTCTGATAAAAGTTTTCCTTTGTTACTCTCAGTAACATGAAAAAATGTAGAAGATTCTTCCTTGAAAGCCAGCCTTAGCCTGAAAATCTGGGTTTGAAAAGATGTAATGTCCAAGGTGCAGGTGTGGTCAAAAAAACTGCATCCAGGAGCATCTCCCTTGGCGTTCACACATCTTAAAAAGACAAGGCAGGAGGCTGGGGATTAAGATGCCAGAGTTTTTAATTCTCATTACTCTGAGTGGGTGAGTGCAGCATTTTTGTCAGCTTTAGTATTAGAACACTAGCATATGTTACCTCTCTTAATTTATGTGACTCAATCCCTTAAAAGAAACCCATCCAAGTTCCTTCCTAGGCAGTTTTCTCAAAGCTGAGGAAGCACATTATTACATGCTTATCTGTTTTGTCTTACAGCCACAAGTGAGCCATTGGTTTCAGTAGCATCTAAGCATGTGGGACACTGCTCTCTCAGAAAGCAAAGGGTGTGTGAAGAAGCTGGTGCTGGGTATTGAACTAAGTTGTCCCAGTCACCAAGAAGGCTCGACCCACTCACATTTGGGACCAAAGGCAGAAACTGCCAGTGATCCAGAGGGTTGCAAACATTCTCTGACACCAGTGTTGTCCATCTGGGAGCCTGTTTGGGCTTAAAGACAATTTTAAATATCTGGTTCTGGGTATCATGTGTGAGAAGTGCTTTTGCTTCTCACTTTTGTTTAGTCCGTATTTGTAAGTATCTTGATGATCTCTTTTCCTGGAGAAATGATAGACGTAGGATCCAGTGGTGGTTGAGATGTGTGGTTGAGAGTGTCACACATGGACAATGAATGCAAGTGGCTGCCAGAGTTGCTCCTATGGAGTAACAGTAGCCAGCTGTGTAGACCTGCACTAACAAGTGCCTTAAAGGCAATGTCTTTTAAATAAAAATAGGATATTCCATTTTTTCAGCTCCCAGTTACCTAAAGATCAAGTTGCACATCAGTCTGACCCACCAAGGGTTTATCAGCACCAAAGCTCTCAGACTTTACTGATTTGATTGGTTTTTCTTTCATTTGAGACTGATAAAGTCATTTTAGCAAATTGTTTTCAAGGAGTAAAGGATCTAGGTTTAAGTTGCAATGAGCTATCTTGCACCTAATTTCAGGTCACCCTTACAATAGTTGACAAAGCTTGGCAGCTTTGGAGTAACTCCTTACTTTCAGACCAAGTGGACATTGGTTTTCATGCTGAAGCATCTTTTATGGAATGCTGGAGATTTTCTTTGTAATTCAAACGAGGGAAGATTGTGGATTTAAGTGGTCTTTTAGTTAAAACTTCACTTAGGGATTTGTCTCCTTTCCTATAAATAGGACAGGCAGAGAAGGAATCTCTGTGTAGAATTAAAAGACAGAATATTTTTTTCTCTCTCCTTATCAGAATTGGGATTTGTTCCTCACACAATAGGAATAATCCTCTAAAAACTTTTGATTAGGATAAAGTGTTTGGTGTCCCCTAGAAAATGTCTTGTTTGGTTGTTTTTTTTTGTTTGCATCAATATTGGATTTTAAACAGAAATACTGACTCGAGGAAGTCTCCCAGGTGGTTCTGTAGTGGCAAGTTTTCTCTCCTTAATTGAAGTATCACTGGAAGCAGAAGGGAAGGCTTGACTTGTTCCATAATTTGGTAGTGAAAAGGCCTCTTCTGAAGATGAATATTTGTGAATATGCACCAAAACCAAGACATCACTGACAGACCGAGTTTGCTGGCAGCATGTGGAAGGAAGTGCAGGAGTCTTCAGGCACTTTACAGCTTTCCTATGAGGTGCTTCCATTGGCAAGGAAAAGCGTGAAAGCACACTCACACCTCCTACAGAATTGACCCTCTAATTGAATATCCCTGGGAAATGTGTCAGACACAGTGAAAATAATCCCTGTGGGTGCAAACCCCCTTAGCATGCTGTCTGGGGATTGCATTTTCTCCTGTTAGGACTTAGCCATAGGCAGTGTATGTCTCTAAAAGCATTTGTGGCCTTTCTACTGGTATTTAGAGGGAGCATCAGAGAGATCTGCTCCTTTTGCCTCTCCTGGTCCAGATCACCCTTGTAGCTGTCCAGTCACAAGCTTTTGCATGGGAATCTTTTGACCTCAGAATCCAGTCTTCCACCATTCCAGATTCAAACAGAGAATAAATGCACCAAGGTGTGTCCCATTTTGGCAGTGGCAGGATAAACTAATGTCATCTCTGATCAGACTTGTTTCTTGTTCTTGCCTCGGTTCTTGCTCACAGTTTGCAAATGCACCTGTATCCTGTCAGCTCCAAACACTGAGTCCTTGTCTGTTGAGAAGGAAACAGTAGCTCTGCTCAAACAGATAAATGATTGGGGGAAGAAAGACATTTTATGTGAAGGTATTTGGTAAATAAGGTGGAGGATGACTCTTCCTCTGTCTGTAGAAGACCTCAGAATACCTGCCTAATTACGTTTTCCAAAGAGACTGTTTTGTAATCAGCTCTCTGGGCCCACTCTGCCCAACAGGCTTTTTAAATTGAGCATGAAAAGGCAGAGATGAACAAACTGAGGAGAATTGCCTCTTCTCTGTTGATTTCCTCACCAGCCATTAGCTGTTTTCTCACTGACGCCTCCACAAAAAGTGGCAAGAACGATCAGCATTTCAAGGCTGCTGCTGCTGCCAGCCCCCGAGCTGAGGAGGAGGAGGAGAGCTCCTTCCTCCTCCTCACTCTGCAGTGCTGTTCTGCATTGAGCCCAGTGAGTCAGGCCTGAAATGGGGGAGAGATTTAGTCTTCCAAAATAGCGCAGAAAGTTCTGGGTTGAAAGGGCGTTGCTGTCTAACCCAGCTGGTGGCACGTGGTGGGAATACTGCAGGCAAGGTGTTCTGTGCCAGGGAATGATGGGCACAGGTCTGGTGAGCCCTGTGCCATGCAGTGGATGTCAGGATGAACTGGGGAGAGATGCCAAAGGGAGCAGGGAATTAGGATGGTCTCATTTAGGTGGTGGACACTGTTTGTATCTCCTAATTTGCCTGTGGTCTCTATTACTGAAGAAAAGATTGCATTGGGCATATTGCTCTCTTTTTTAAATACTGAGTTGCAGAGTAAGCCATGCTCTCAAGAGCATTCAAGATATCCTTTCTTAACAAGTTGAGAAGGATCTGCTGGCCCAGATAAATCTGTTCTGTGAGAATGCCTTGTACTCATTTCAGAATGTATTCCTGAAGTCCTTGAATTCATTAAACCCTAATTAGCAATGAGCATTGATGATTAAAAAAATCTATGAAAATAGGCAGACCAGTGTATATTGAGCTGTGAAGGCACCTCTGGGTCTGTCCTACAATTAGCTTTTAGCCAGTTTGGTCTTAAAATACTCCTTCTATTTTCTCTGACATCCTGACCTTGCCTCTTGCTTTAGCTTTTGACGTAGCAGCCTCCAAAACTGTCATCTGGAGTTTCTGTGGGGTATCCTCCACACTAGATTGTCAAACTTACAGGAGAAGTGAAAAGTAAACTTGGGAACATACAGCAAATTTAGCATCTTGATAGAAAATTATACTATATTTGTGTTGAGGACAGGCATTTGGGTTACTGATAAAATGTTAAAAAGACTTCTGTGAAAATCCTGTATCAATCATACTTTGAGATCATTTCCCATTTAAATTACTTGTGTTCTGACTGTAGTAATTGAAGCTACAGCACAAAAAGTAAAAAAAACCAAAAAAAAAAAAAAACCCAGTCAGAAAGGCTGTTCTGGTCTGGGACTGTTGAATGCAGCCACAAGAGAATTGTCATTGTGGTTGGGACCTCTGAAAGACACAATCAGAGTAGCCACTTGAAGCATCTGCAATTGTCAGTTCTGAAGGATTTAACAAATAGCATTAAAGTGTTTTATTTAATAAATGAATGTGAGAAGTGAAATCTGTGCCTATGTCTGGTTTTAAGTTCTTCTCTTTAAAAGTCAGCCAGCATGTGTTCTATACAACTAAATAGCAAGATTTTGGGGAAAGGAGGTTTTGATAACCAAGTAGATTACCAGCCAGAGCAGTTGAAGGTTTTGATAACTAACTGAGCAGTTATAAACTTGATTTTGCATCTTTAAAATAATGGCAAAACTCCTGCTGAATTCATGACATAGAGTCAGGTACTGCATGCAACTGGTCACTTGCATGCAGAGCAGTTTCAGTTGTTAATGTGCCATTTTGCATAGAAACACTGAAAATACAATTTTTATTAATAAAAACTTACTGAAAGTGCTAAAGAAGTAATTGTTCAGGGACATAAGCTGAGGGAAAAGCAAAAAATCTTGAACGTTTCAGTGCTAATACATATAAAAACTTTGTAAAATTAAAAACATTCCTTGCTAGTACTTTAAAGGGGAAGACTTTATCTTTACCTTATCCTAAATGCTGTATTATTGCCATGTGGGGAATTTGAAACAAAAATCTATTTAACCCACAAACTGGCAGTGTGTGTGATGCTTGTCTGTTGTCTTTGCTTTCCAGAACACTTCTGCAGCAGTTGCAGAGACTCCAAGCCATGGTTGCTGGCAAAGTGTCCCGCTCGTGTAAGGCAGCTAGCACACAAACAGGGACCTGTCTTATGGTGAGTGTCCCTAAGGCTGGGAATTCTAAGGGAATGAGAATCTCCTGCAAGGCACATCTCTTGTTCTACAAAGCCTCTCAATGGCAAATTTGCAACTTAGGGAACTCCTTTTCATGATTTAACAATTTTGAGGGAGGTGAGACTTGTGATTGGTGAAGATTAGTGATTGTGGGAAGGTACTGAGTTCTGGAGGAGACTGGGCCTGTGCTTTTGGGTGGGTGCTGCAGTGATGAAAGAAGGAGCAATGTTCTTCCAAGGGACCCGCTTTATTATTTCCTGCAGTATTATATGGTGGAAATGGTGTCTAGGGTTGTAAAATTAAAATGAGGGTGACCTTTGTGGCTTGGTATTTTTGGTACTAATAAAAATAGACTTGCTCAACCAAATCAAAATATGACTGAGGCTGTAAATCTACCTCTTTCCTATTTCAGTAGTAGTAGTCAAGGTAAGAAAATGAGTAGAATGAAACATCTGCTTTTCCCTCCTTACACTCAGCTATCAAGTTCCCTTTATACCTAAAGTGCTGTAAATTGATGGAAATCATTTACAAGGCGTAAGCTGTTCTCCCAGTCTAGCCTCACTGTCACTTGGAAGCAAGACTGGGGCCAGCAGCAGAAATAACTTTGGAAATCCTCAGCAGTGCCTGTAAAACACACATGGCAGCTTTATCTGCATTTCAGCTTTGTGAGTAAAAAAGGCAGCTGGTCAGAATGGTGCAGACATTGAAAACGAACTCCAGCACTGACATGTGCCCTTTGAAGCACTGAGTTGTTATTGTATAGGTGCCTTTGCCTGTAGGTGTGCAGCGGTGAGAATGGCCTCAAATGGTTTGTTTTGATGAAGTATCAGTTTTCATGTGCGCATGTGGGTCAAGTGCACTCACCTCTCCTGCATCCTCCCTTTACCAGATGGTGGTGCTGTGCTTTGCAGTAGTTTTTGGCAGCTTCTCTCAGAGCTATGGGCCATATCCTTCTGCTACGAAGATGGTGTTGCCCAGGCAGCATTCCTCACCAGAGTCCTACACAGATTCCATTGGTAAGTGACAGCTATTCCAGTCTTGCTCTTTGCTTGGTTGTATTTAAGCACTTGTTTTCCACACCCATTCCTAGCCCCCTTCTCAAGCACCTCTTGCATTTCTGTTCTTTAAATGGCCATTTTTTAATATAAACCTGTGTTTTTCTAGGAAGAATAGCTTGGAAAATTATGCTGATGGCAGCAGACTTCATAAAAATGAGCAAAACATTTTCCTCACTAGCCTGCTTGGTACTTCTGTTTAAAGAATTTTTTGCCTCTGTTTGCAGAACTAAAGTTAGTGGTCTGTGAAAGGTAGCAGGGTTTCTACTCAGTAGCAGATGTTAATACTGTTAAAATGCACATATTATTTCAGTGGCTGTTTTCTTTGCCAGCATCACCAAAGAGTCCAAGGACTGAATGGGAAACTGTTAGTATTACATAGCCATAATGAACCAATATATTAGGAAAGTGATTATTTAATTTTGTTCTTGTTTTTTGAAAAATTTAGGGCTTTTGGATCCCTACCTAGACCATTTCTGTGGTTGCTTTCTTGAGCTCTCAAATTGCCAGTTAATCACTATGAAAAGAAAAGGCCTTTGCAGCTTTGGCTCTGCCCTAACAGTTTCCATTTCCTAAAATGACCAGGGTTGTTCTCTGAGCTGTCTGTTGCTCATCTCATTTTGCCTTCTGTCTTTGTATGCAGTGAGGTCAAGGAGCCTTCTAATTTATGAAGAGCCTCAACAGCTGGAGGAGCCATCCAGCCCGATCTCCTTCGCAGATCGCGGGGACAGGCAAACAGACACCTCCAAGTTCACAGCACTGTCCCTGGAAGCTGTGGCAGGGACACAGCAGGATGATATCATGCAGTTCACAATAGCCAATGAGACAAGGCTAGAGAAGTCAGTGCTGCTGGGCCTGCAGCAGCACAGGTGAGTGCAGGGTAGGCTGCTTGTCCCACGGGTGTTCTTTGTCACTCTTGTTCATGCCTGAAGGCCAGAGGTTAGGCTAGCAGCTCAGCTGTTCTGGGCACCATGAAGTATGAAGTAAGAGTTTGGCTTTTATCTGGAGAGCCTATAGGCAAAGTCACTGTTCCTCTGGAGAAGTGGTTGCAACAGAATTGTTAGGAATACAGCTACCAAACTCGGTACTTCTGCCAGAAACCTAACCCCTGTAAGCCTGTTAGTTGGGCCTACCCACTTCTTTAAAGCACTTATTTGTGTGCTTCCCAAAGGAATAAGCTTTTGACAGTTGTGTGGAAGTGTGAGGTTGTGATTCACCGGAATTTCAATGAGGTTGGGGCATGAAGAGCTGGAGTTTCTCACAGCAGTGATTTCACTAAAACATTACTGCAGAAAGTTTGCAGGACTCGGTCTCAAGAGACAGACATGTAAAATTATCTGACTACTTAAGTTCCTACACTGAGTTCCCTCACTTTTAGCATAAATGTAAGGGATTTTTTTTCCCCCTTTTTTTTTTTAGCATAAATGTAAGCTTTTCAGGCCTCTGAAAAGAGAGAGAGTCACTGGTTTAAACATGTGTGCTTCTTTCTGCTGCACCTTTGCTTGCCTAGAACCAAAGAGATGACTACTTCAGTATAATTTAGTATGTTACCAGACTCAGCTGACAAATACCTTGCTGGTAAATACTGAATGGCTCTTAAGCATTAGCCAAATCAAGCAGGATATGTACTTAAAAAAATTAACATTAGCATTAACCTTTGGTTTTTTGTTCCCTACAGAGTCAACTCCGAACTAGAAGGAAATGAAACACTGAAGATAATTGAAATAGATAGAAGAGTTAATGCCACCTCTTAAAAATAAAAAGGCCTTTTTTCTTGACTTCCCTCCTTCCCACATATTTTCAACCAAAGTTCCCCTGACTTGTCATCCTCAATGAACCAAAGTACAAAAGAGAGGGAGTTCAACTTCTGCATTGACTGATGAGGCTGTGACTACAGATGGGATCTCTTGTCTTTGTAACTCCCTTCCTCACGTCGCACACAGTCCCTGTCTCTGCTTTTATCCCTTTCCTGTCTAACACTGCAAGGGCAGGACTGAGTTATGATGGCAGATGATGCCAGCAGTGTGCCAGTGACTGGTGGGTGTGTGTGCCTGTACATGCACACGGCCTGATCTGAGCACAAAGACATTCTGGAGAAGGGTGAATTGTGCAAAATCAATGGGAGCATGTGGGTGATAGTTTTCTTGGGAGAAGGTAATGGAGAGAGAGAGGAGATGCAGCATGATGGTGCTTAGAGTCTCAGCACAGCTCTGTGCCTACTGGTCTACAGCCCTTGAGCCTTTTGGGGGGATAGAGAAGCACATGGGCAGCCTGCTGCTGACAGGACAAGAAAGGGCCCTGACACAGCTGTGAGAGGGCTGGTCCATGATGCTGCTGAATTGTCCTCCACATGCTCTTTCTCTTCTTCACTCCAGTCTCTTCATCACTTAGCAGGGTAGGTTTCTCTGTGCATTGAAAGTAGTCCTGGTGGGCTTCCCTGCTTCCACCCTTGAGAAATAAGCAAAGATCAGTCACTGTCTTACCACACACTGTGTGGGAAAATTACACTAGTTTAACTAAATCTGTTTAGAAAGCAGGTTTTGTTACATTTATGCAATATTTTAGATGGATGCCCTTTAGTCTGCTTAAGGCTAATCTATTTAGCTTAAGTCAGTTCCTTCCCAACAAACTAAATCAATGTAAGGCTTAAACCAGAAGAACCTCCTGAGAGGACTGTATGGATTTAATTTATTGGCTTCTAGCTGGTTGATGAAAATTCTTGTGTAGACCCGGTCTCAGACTATCTTGTGTTTTCCTTTCCTTGCCATCTTCCTGTTACTGTTGTAAATAGTATTTATTAGCTTTGAAAAATTCTGTTCAGGTAGTTGCAATGAAGAGAACTGAGCTTTCCTGACCCTGCAAGTGGTCTGGGCAGACCCTGAAATTGGACAGACAAACATCACTGAATGCCCAATTCCTCCCCTTAAGCTTGAATTGTCCTAAAATATAGCCACGTGTTTTATTTTCCTCTTACCTCCATTTCCGGAGATGTGATCTGAGACCAGCTGCTTTGGGCACAGATAGGCCCAGCTCATGCCTAGAGGTGCTGAATCCTGCTTTAACTGCATGCCAAGGCAGCCTCTGATCTGAGGAGCTGATTACATAGGCAGGAGACCTGTCAAAAGAGGAATGAGATGAGCACGTGGAGGGGTGAAATTGCTGGCCCAGGCTCACTGAGAGAGCCAAGAGCAGCATTCAGGTCTGATCCTGGTTCTCTTCTCCGTGCTTTGTTTCCTTCTTGTCCCGTGGTGTTGTCTTCAAGTGTCCTCTCTCTCTCTCTCTCTCTCTCTCTCTCTCTCTGTCTCTCTCAGTATCCTGGTCATGCCTTTGCCTGAGCTGTGCTTCTTGCAGTTTGTCCTTGCAGGGGCATAGTTGAACTCAGTCCAGAATTTGAGCAGGGTTTTGTCTGGTTCCTACAGGGAAGGGCACTCATTGCTCCATGGATCTAATGTGAAAATCCTAATTCAGCAGGCTAGCATAGCTACTTAACAGTTTATCAGAAGAAGTCAACTGAAAAAAAAAAGTAATTTGAAGCTCTTCTTTTTTTTTCCTAATGATAAATAAGGGAAAAACTAACCTAGCCTTACAAATAATTTTTTACTATGTACAGTAGATATTTCTTGCAACTATTCTATTTTGTAAAATATTGAATTTATATTTTATTATAGCAGCTGTCACACCAGCTCCTTTCTTGTTCTTCATTCTCCTTAGACTTTCTTCCTTCAGCATGCTATTTGCCACCCTCAGGCCTGACTCAAAATCCAGTGAAATGAATTGAAGGGATTTGGTGAATTGGAGGGGACTGTGGATCAGTCCTCCTTGTGCCATTTTAAGAGGGTGTTTCACATCAGTGACAGTGAAACAAGTGCCTGACTCCATGAGCTCGTTCTGGTGTGCAGATATGCTCTCCTAGGTAATGCCCTATTCTTCTACCCAAGTGCCTTATTATTTTACCTGAGGTGACAGGTGACAATGAGGAGAAATGCTGTTGTAGCCTGCTTTGCAACTGTTCCCATCTTGGCATGGGTCAGCCTCCCCCATAAAGTGTGTTTCCCTTCACAGTGATCCTGCTGGGTTCTCTGCCTCATTCCAGAATCTTTTAACAATTTTGTATTTGCTTTTTTTTTTAATGGTTTAAGGCTTCACATGAATAGTGATCACTTGTGAGTGCCACAAGGGGTGGCTACATTGCTCAGCCACTTGAGGTCAGCAAAGTTACAGGAGAAAGCTGGGATTGACCCCAAACTGGTCAGCATAAGTGGCCACGGTCATAGTTTAGAAAATTCCTTAAATGGTCTTTTTTTTCCAGAGCACCCTTGGTTTGCTGCCTTTGAGGGCAACCAAGTGGTGAAATGTTTTGCAGAAGAGGCCCCAGGGTGTGAAGCACAACACCACTTACCAGTCTTGCAGTTTGCACTGTGCAGCCTGAGCTCCTGCCCATTGCCAGCTAAATGGATCACCTCCCATTTCAGATACAGCTGGCTGACTTCACTGTGTGAAAACCAAAGTGGAATTATTTCACAGCTCTTAAAGTATAGATGATTTTGCACAACCAAAATAGCTCCTCCTCTCTGAAGCCTACTGCACTGGCCACCATTATAAAACTTTGCCCTTTTTTTTTGGTTTAATTTGGGCATACTGGTTCAAATCTGGTTGGAAGATAATCAATCATGTTTTCATCCTGAGCATTTTAAACTGGCCATGATCTGGGTCAGGCCACTCTACTAATCCATCTAAGACAGTATGGCCATAGTGATTTCTTGTAAGTATTTGATAATCTGTTACTATAATCCTAATTTGCGTACTCCTTTAAGTTATTTTTAGGTACTCTTTTTTAGGGACTCTCTTGACCTAGCACACACACTGCTTGGGGATTTATTGTATTACATGTTATTTTATAATAAGGAAAAGCTTTGCTTCACTTTGCTATGTTTGCGATCATTTTTCTTCAGGGTCCTTAACAGAACAAGTTTCACTGCCAGGGGCCAAGGAATCCCCTTCATCACCTACTCACAGGCTGTTGTGTGACAAGGACCCACAATCTCCAGAGGGGGTTTGTGCCTGTGTTCTCTACCTAGCAGGGGACAGGAGAGGCAGGACAAGGTGCCATTGCACTGCCAGCCTCAGCATGCAGGGGTGACCCCCGTGGGAATGTTGATGCGCTGCAGACCATGTGGAGAGGCAGCTTCTGTGCTCTGAGTTAAGGGCACAGGGCAGGAGTAGTCAGGCATATTCAGGGAGGATGCCTGTAAGTGCTTGTAGTTAGTTCAGCTCTATTACTTGAGGCCTTAGCCTTCTGCCAGTGTGCTTTTTCTGGTGATCAGTGACTTGGTGCTGTGGAGTCATATGTGTGTGTATGGACACTGTAAGCAAAGGCCTTGTATGCTACATAATTTCCAGTAGAGGACTTAAATGATAAAGGGTCCTGAGCTCTAAGGTTATGTTGCTCACCAGCACAATTTTATACACACTAGTAAACTTACCTTTTGGCCTGTAGCTTTAGAGCATGTTTAGATCTGTTGGGTCTTTGCTTCTAGGGAGATAAGCTATGAAGGAATATAGGGCATTATTTGATATATATGTATATTTTAAAAGTCTGAATCACAGGGCATGTGACATTTCTAACCTTGTTACTAGGGTGTAGATAGTGTTCAGTTTTTTCCCCCCAGGCTATTTATAGTTCTTTGCTGCACTTCTTTCATTTCATCTGTACCACTCAATATTTTTCAGCACCACAAACTAATGGATTAGGCTGATGTTCTTAGGCCAGATCCCGGCTGATACAGCCAGCATGGTTCTCACACACTGCTCTTGGAGTCTGCAGGTCTGATTTATACTGACAGGGGACCTCTTCCTCCACATCTCTCTGTGTAACAGTGTATCTTGATGTGTTCTTGATTCTTCTAACCTAGACCAAAAATTAATCTAAAATATTTTTTTTCCCCTGGTAAAGAAACCAACCCACCTCTCCACTCCCATCCCTCCAAACTATCAGTGGTGAATTCTGTCTAGACGCTTTTAGAATGTAGGTCAAGCAAGTGAATGATGCTAATTGCTACGTTGGGAGGGATTTCCACTGAGTATTTGGGCTCTAGATTCTAGCTAATGCCAAGAGGCCATTGTTCAAAGCCCACGCAGCTAAGAACAGAGGAATACGAAGTATTTTTATACTCCTGGTGACTAAAATATTTCTTTCTCGAGTCACTAATTAAAAAGAGAACATTTTGTATTCTGAAGGTGAAATGATAGGTCAGTACTTTGTAGCTACTGAAGTTGTCCCAGCCTATATAACAGTGTAGTGCTATGATGTGTGGCTGCTTTGCACTATCTAGCATTAAGGTTTAACAACTTTGGAGGTTGCAAAGGGGAATGAACTGATGTATGTTTTGAGTAAGGTCTTTACAAAGAAAATATAAGAATTCAATCCATCTTGTAGCTTTCTCATGGCCAATAAAGTGGCATTGGGCATTCAGAGAATTTGTTGAAGGTTGATCCTGATTAATACTGCATTGCTTAGGTGATCAGCATCCATTGGAGACTCCAGGATTGAGAGGGAAATTGCAATTTGGTTTTGTCATCTTTACTTTACTTTATTTGTCAGGTCTTTTTCTGCTTTACCAAGGTATATATATATATATATATATATATATAAATCAAATTCCTGTGTAGAAAAAAGTGTATCATGCAGGAAACTCATTTGTGATGCTGCTTGGATCTGATGCTGAATGGAGGAATGGAGCTTGGATATTCTTTATTAGCAGTAGTCTCTTGTCTGCCCTACAACTGCTCTCCAGATTCTTCCTCCAAGAGCTGCAACTAAAGAGGTGAGAACAGAACATGGGAAAGCTGGATTTGTAGACCTGTCTTACAGAAAGGGTGAAAGAAAAGGCAGGTGAAAGGACTCCTTGCATCACAGGGAAGCCTTCTAGTTCTTCATTCCATAGATCAGCAGTGATAGTTTCTTTCATTAGTTACCTGCTAGGTTTCGGTTCACTCCTATTCCCCTTGCTCTTTAATGCTATGCAGTCCTGTTTATGCATACCTGGCCTTTATGGTATATCCCACTTTACCCTCTGAACAGCAGGTAAAAATCTTTCTGAGCCCTATAGTCCATAGTGAAGGGAGTGGAAGAGAGAGAGGGAGAAGCAGAGGCAGGTACTGAATTTTGTTAAACAGAACTCTGCTCATATCTGACTTTACCGTAACAGACTTTAATTCAGTGGTGCTGATATAAAGGCATCTTGCTCTCTTCATTTGTACAGTTGGAGAGAACGAGTGTGTGTGTGTGTGCATCTGTGCACATGTGCATGGGGAATGATCAAAAGGTATCAAAAAAACACAGAGTTTTCTTCATGTAGTAAGTGTTGCTAAATAAAGGCATCTGCCTGAACACACAGGGCACTTTGGGCTTGGTGCAGCAGAAAGCCCAGGCATTTCTCTCTGAAACCTGTTCACATTCCACATCACTGAGCACTTGTGAAACTGTTGTGTGAATTGTTCTGAAGACTGTCCTGTGATTAATTGTCGACTGAATGTTGTTGCACTGTGTAATTATGTGTGTGTGTGCATAGACTGACTGGCATTTCTAGAGACCAGTTCTGGCTTGGTACAAAACAAAAAAAATCTTTTTTATTCTGGTATCATTTTAGGTCTGCAGAATTATGGCTTTGAATGCTTTTTTTATTTTTTTTAATTGGTGTAAATTGCCTTAAAAGGTGGCCCCTGGGAGCACTGATGCCCTAACCACCCCTCGGGCACGGTGAGATGCAGTCCAGGGGAAGCAGTTTCCTCTCAGAGGGTGCTGCAAGTACCATCCCAGTTTCCCTGAGATTCACTAAGCCTTCCAAAGGTAAATTACCTGGTGGTGCTCTCTTGAAGAGAAGTATCCATTCCTTTGCCTTGGGCCGTGCGGAACAGTCACTCTGCTGTGACACCCCTAGGGCACTTAAGCTGGTGTTTGCCTTTCCCTCTGTTCATCTGAATGCAGTATAGGTTTGTGCAAACATTTAAAACTGTCTGAGATGGCAGGGACAGTGATACTAGTGCAGAAGCACACCACTCCCCCCTCAAAACTCCTTGGTAAACTTCATTTGGGGCCTCTTCTGACTGCAGATATTTCTATTCTCTTGCCATGTCTATTTAACTCTGTGTCTGTGTTCAGTGACCTTTCTATTTTTGTACAAGTGTTGTCAGCTGGATACGGTCCTACCTGATTGTTCACACTGCAAACATGTCCATGGGGTGGAAAGAAATTGCTGGTTTTCCTTTTTAAATCATCTGCCCGATTCTGTGAAAGAACAGACTACCTGCTTTTTTAGCCTAAATATGTATGTAGTGAAGTATGTTATGCTTTTCATTTCTTGCAAATAAATATTTTCTGTAGAAAAAAAGCAATTGCTACTTGTTTGATTTCCTGATGACTGGAAAAAATCTGGGCCCTCAACTTTCCCAGGCGTGCCAGCGTGTGCAATGTGTCCATCTTAAACATGGCAGAACCCTGGTAATTTAGTGATAGAAAAGGAAGGATGTGGGGTTTTACTGAAGCTGGCTGCCCCTTCCCTTTTTGAGGTTAGCAGAGAATTCTGTCTCAGTAATGGGTGGAAATCAGGTGAAGGCCAACAGCATTTAACAGTGATAATGACACTCAGTGCAACACTGTGCTGCAGCCCCCTTAACAGTAAAGTCTCTGTACAGGTGGGATCCAGGAAGGGTGATGCTCCAGGGGGCATTGCTTCAGCCCAGTGGCACTGAGGTGCTGTGTCACCTGGGGTCACAGGGCTTGCTGGGGCTGATCTGTGTGGGCCAAACAGCCCTCTGGAAGGGAAGGCCTTTCCCTGCTCTGGCTTTGCACTGGGCTTGTTCAAACTGGAATGAACTCTTAAAAAGAGCACTTTCTGCTTTGGCATTTTGGGATTGGTTCTTCTGCTGGCCTCAGCTCCTTTCCTTAGCCTGCCTTGCCCCTGAGATAGTTCAGGAGCTTTCTCCAGCAATTCAGAAGTTGCTCTGCCTGAGTGAGCACCCAGCATGACACCGTAGAGCCCAAACCCAGCATCCAGCCAGGGCACAGAGCTGACCTCTGCTGCTTTGATAGACATGGAAAAGAAAATGCCTGATTCTTTCAGTCTGGGGACTCTCTGGCTTTGCTGGTCATCCAGGGAACTGGATGGATGACCCAGTGCTGATGTGAAAATTACCCTGTGCAGAGCTGGCATCACAAATGGTACAGTAATTTGTTTTATGCCAGTTTTCTGCTGGGAGGGAGACCTCATGTATGAGTACCATGCATCCCTAGTACAGCAACCAAGAATTTATCTTCCACAAGAAATACTAGCCGTGGAAGGAATAGTTCCAGCTTAACTCAAAATGGGAGCGAGACAGATGGCTTCGGTGCATCCTTTCCAAGGCCTCCTAAAGAAGGCTGCTCTAGAGTTTGGGGAAGGCAGCATACCATGGAAATCGGAACACTGTGGCCTGCACTAAATTTCTGGCTGATGTGGATTTTCAGAAATGCCTTGATTTGGGGCTAAAGAGGTTAAAGTAGCAAAAGAAATTGGCAGTGAGGGAAGAAGAAAAAGAAGCTCTTCTACCCTGTGTGCCTCTTGCTTTCCAAAGAGGCAGTTTCACTTGCCAGTACTATTGATCCAGGGCACTTGTTTGCAGCGTCAAGCCATTTATAGCATTTTTAGAGGAAAATCATTAGACTGTGGCTGATTGGGAAAGTTACCCTCAGCTTAGCTTTATCTGAACTCAGTTCCTCCAAGCAAACAAACCACAGGCCTGTAATTAGCCATCACTTAAGAATCTCCTCGGATCTCCATGTGACGCTTAAAGGATCACACAGCAGGTGATGCTGCAGGGAGTCAGTGACTGAAAAAGAAACCCCCACACAATGGGGAAATGCTGTGTGATGAGCTGTCAGCCTCCCTACCTATCAGCCTCCAGGACATGCTGTTCTTGGAAAAGCAGCTTACTGTTTGAATCCAAGGCTGGATTTTGATACTCCTTTTTCAGGCTGATTCCTGTTGCAGGACAGGAGGAAGGATATCCTAATGCAGCTCATGATGCCTCTCATGGCACGTTTGGGTAGAAAGCGTTCTCTTTGTGCTGTTAGCTATTGTTTGTACCTATGTTACAACAGCACAGACTTCACCCCCCTTGAAGTTATTTAATGGGAGATTCATTCCTGATGCTCCCTTTCCTGATTTATTTGCTTTAGGATTTTTTTAGAAACATGGGGCTCATGCTTGTGGCATGCCGGTGAATTTGGCTTGCCCTATTTATTCCATGCTTCAGATTCCTGGTCTGCAAAGCCAGTGGTAGTTTCCTCCTTTCTATCAAGCACACTGAGATTAAGCAAAGCAAGGTGATTCAAAGGAGATAGCAATCGGAAACAAAAGCATATTTCCTTTCTAATGAATAATAATGCTTGTGTGTCTTGTCACACTCCAGTTTGTGCCTCAAAAAGTCATAGTGATTTGATTTCTCATTTTCTTGGTGTTTTCTCCCTGTGGGCTTCAAATGGTTGCACTTTCATTATTGAATCAGTCTTACACTGTATTTGCACGAGTTCTATACATTGGTATAAAATTACTATTTTGTGTCTCTCTGGTAAGAAGGAAATTAAAAGTTCTGGCCCCTGTCTTTGCTGTGGTACAGCTGAGGAAAGATTAGAATAAGTTCATGACTTTTGGATTGTCTCATTTTCTCTGGCTAAATAAATGCTTGGGATCTGGTTAGCCCTCTTCTTTAAACCTCTTCGATAAAAATCTGTGCTTGATCTGCTCAGCTGCAATGGGTCCCTCCTCGCTGAGCCTCAACATCCCTCAGTTTCCCAAAGCATGAGCAGTGCTCTACTAGACCTTCAAATGCTGACCAAAGGGGAATGATGTTGTGGGTGGATCCAATCTATCAACATTGGATCTGGAAAGGGAAGCTGGCCATTTATGTCACATTTGAAAAAAATATTTACAATTGGAGGAGATGCAAATACATGCATACGCATGTCTAAGTGTATAAATTTATTTTTATATGTTTTGTATTTTTTTTTTCCTCAAAGTTGAATGTTGGGGTCTAACCTGGGGATGAATTTTGTGTGAACTTAAGGAATATGGAGCATTTAAAGTAGACTGACTTCTCACTGGCTAGTCTGGCACACTGAACAAGTAAGGCTGTCTCATCCTTTTCCTCCCCAGTCCCCCTTTTCATATATCCATCTCTTTTCTATTAGAAAAAGAATTTTCAGTCCCTTCCACTTGGAATAAAACTTACCACAGTGCACACAGTCTGTGCACACTGGAGTGTTCAAAATGGGATTTTACATGCATGTGAGTAATGGAATAAACCTTCCCTTGGCTTTACTCCAAAAGGCAGAAATCCCTCCTTTCGCTGCAGTTCCTCCGTCATTCCCACCATCCACCCTGCTATTCATGGCATGCAGTATGGTGAGAAGTTCCCACCCAGGAAAAAGAGCTCCCCACCTGCTGAACCTTGTCAGCTCTCCCAGACAATCAGGGCAGGCACCGCGGAGTGGTGTGAGGAGCTCCATTTAACCTGACAGCGCTTAAGAGATGAGAACCCAGACCCGGGAGTTCAGATTTTTTGTTAGCATGATAATCCCAGACACTGGCAAAACCTGCTAAAAATCTATTTTTGTGCTCATCCTTTCCCTCCTGGCCCAGTGGTATGTCTGCAGCCACACCTTGGAGCAAACGTGATACTCCTACAAAGTTTCCGCTGTTGCTGCCTTCCTGTACCCACAGGGATTGACAGCTACACCTCGGGTGTAATAGCGTAAGCAGGGCTTTCCTTCACGAGCCTCAGACTCTCTCATAATTGCTCATATTCAGGAAAAAGGCAAAGGAAGTCAATTTAGCTCTTTATGTTGGAAATGAGTCATGCAAATTGCAGCAGTCAGAGGAAAAACAGGTGATCCCGGAGCAGAGTGTAAATTTGGTCATGTGGATAAAAGGGTTATTGACAAGCAGGAGCTACAGGAGAGCTTGTGCTGAAGGAGGAGGTGGCTCAGTGGCATGGATGTTCACTGGAGAGGGGGTAGGAAATCCTGATTAGTTGTTAGTCTTTGCTGCAGATGCTCTTGGGGAGGTGAAGCCATTAGCTGGGGCACAGGCAACAGAGCTGTTCTCATGTGGACCAAAGGCTGAGAGAATAAAGCTGTGAGATGATGCACAGTGTTCTGCTCTCCGGGTGCAAAATTAATTTGCAGTTACAGGTTTTTTAGCACACATCATTGGCATCTTCTCATAGCAACAGACCACTAAATTTTCACCAATGAATAAACCTCAAAATGGCACTGATAAGAGGGATTTACAGTGCCACTCCCCATCGTTAAAGCTGACTTTTGGGCTGGCTCTGAACTGCTCTTTGACAGGTCCAACTCAAGATGGTTTAGTTTGGTTCTGCAAAAAAATATTTGTCATACGGTCTTAAATTGAATGCTTTCACAAGAAACATTCACTGCTGATTTCACTGGAAGAAACCGGAGACTTTCCAGCAGAGGTCCCAGCTCTTGATGGAAAAGGACCAATGGTTCTAGTGGAGCTCCATGCTCGTTGGTAGATCTCTCTGCACACAGCTCAAAGGAGGATCCAGACCTTCCTTTTACAGTTCTGCTTAAGAACCTTAGTTTTGCTTCTAATAAGCAAGGGTTTTACATTGCATAATTACGCTTTACGTGCTTCACTAGTAATTAAAAGTAATCTGGGAATGGTGTTGGAAAGGAGCGGGGATCAGGTGTAAGGAATCTGTTGACTGTCATGAACCTGATTGGCACAGAGTTCACACAGAAGGGGCAAGGCTGCTTAGGGAAGTCATCTGTGCAGCACAGGAGTTTCTGAAATCTCTTCCTGTAGGGTTTGCCTTTTCTGTAGAGCATAATTGTTCATGCTTTTTTTTTTTTTTTTTTTATGCCTTTCTATTTTGGATTGCATTACCTCAGGGAACTTTTGCATACAGAAACCAAAGCACTATCTGTGCATAATTCCTGCAATAATTTCTGTACAGCCGCAGACCTCAACCTTTTCTGTACCTTTTAATCTTATTGTCACTGTCAGCTCTTGTGCTGAAACATGCTGACACTTTCCTCTGAAGTTTTCCTTAGTGTCTCCTAATGAAGAGAAGGGAGAAGCAAGGAACAAGGCGGGACTATAATTAACTTTATGGAAGGGCACCGTGATGCTCGCCAGAAGATGTCTCTGCCGCTGGGTGCGTTGATTCCGAGTGCATCAAAATGAGCTCACCGAGGGGAACAAATTGCGGGCGACTGGCGGCCGAGGGCAGCGCTGGGTGTCCCGGGGCGCTGCCCGCTCGGGAAGGCGTTCGCAGCGCGCCGCGGGGCGCGGCCCCGGGCGGGGCGCGGTCGGGCGCGGCCGCGGGGGCGCGGCGGGGGCGCGGCGCTGCCATTGGCCGGCGGCCGGCGGGGCGTGGCGGGGGGCGTGGCCGGGCAGGAGTTTCCCACAATGCCCCGCTGCAGTGCGGCCGCCGATGGATGCTGTGCGGTCGCGCTGCCATTTGCAGCCGCCGCGGCTCGCAGCGCGCCCCGCGGCCCCGGCAGCTGCGGTCCCCCGGCCGCCGCCGCCCCCCAGCGCCTGCAGCCGCCGGCCGGCCCTCCCCTGCCCCCGCCTCCTCCTCCTTGTCGGCCCCGCTGCCCCGCCGCAATGAACCCCCCCGCCGCGGCCGGCGGGGAGGAGACGGGGGCGGCGGGCGGCGGCGGCTGCCGGGGGGCCGAGGGCGGCGGGGAGGCGGCGGGCGCCGCCGGGATCCCGGAGGAGCAGGGGCTGTCAGCGGCGGACGAGTCTCTGGAGGAGAAGCTGCGGAGCCTCACCTTCAGGAAGCAGGTGTCCTACAGGTGGGTGCCGGCCGGGCGGGCGCCTCTCGCAGGGCGGGGAGGCGGCAGGCGGGTCCGGCGGTGCTGCGGCCAGGCAGCGGCGTGAGGGCAGCACCGCCGGACCCGCCTGACACCTAAAGGGCTTCTTCTTCATCCCGAAGTCTGAAAGAGCGCTCCTAGATCTTCATTCCCTTAAGCCAGAGAGCGAGCTGCTCTCAGCCCTGCTGCTGCCGTCAGCTTTAGGGGGTTCCTCCGGCGCGGCAGCGCCAGGGGAGATGGGGAGCGTGACCGGGAATGTGGGTGAACTTCAGAGTTACTCCGAGTCGCAGTCGGGGCTCTTGCCCGGCTGGCTGGGGAGCCCTTTCAGTGAAAACACAGCCACCCGTGATCCCGGCGCCTCCAAACGCTCGTTAAGGGGATGGGAAAACCCTTCTGGCGGCACCGCTGCTCCCGGAGGGGTTTGTCTGTGGGAATTCTCCCGGAGTGCAGTGTCCCCTCCCTGCCTGGTCCCACCCGCGCCGGCTGCCGTTGCGTAAGCCCAGCGGCTGATAAGACAGGGGGGCTGCTGTGCCCGGCACCCCACGCGTGGCTGGGAGCCACCAGCGGGCAGCCCCTGGGTGCCACATGCCCTGCTATGGCCTGAGCAGGACGTTACTTTTGTAATCAGGGTCTTCCGTTTTTATGGCTGTGCATTTGCCTCACGTGTCTGATGCCAAATAAATGTTTTTGTTCCTCCTGTAAATACACCTGCGTGAAGGGGCCGTCGGTGGGGCTTGTCTGCTCTTCTGTTACCAGCTAGGAGCTGGTAATTGCCGGCATCTGCCCAAACGGATTGCTGTCTGAGAAGGTCCATGCCAAAAAGTTTTTGAGTCTTACCTAATTCTAGTTGCAGAGCCCCTGTGGAGGCAGCACACCACCAGTAACTAATGTTCTAGTGTGCTTAGGGACGAGCCCTCTCAGCTGGGAGGACAGAAAACACAGAGCTGTGACTTGTCTCTGCAAGAAAAGGGTGTCTCTAGCCCCAGGTAAATTAGCTGAAGACTCTCCCCAGCCATGGGGATGCTTAATGTGCTGTCGATTTGCAGCTGGGACAACTTAGGAGCTGGTCTAAGCTCTGCATGGGGCAGGGCTTAAAGATGATGTAATTAAACACTCTTCATAGCTGAAGTTTTATATAATACTTGGTGTGTGCAGAGAGAGTTTCCCCATCAGGGCTGATGGTCCCAGCAGTGAGTGTGAAGTTTGGGATGATTCATCCTAGACTCAGTAAGGTGAGCAATGTGAAAATGAAAACTTACTGGATACCTCTGAGGCAAACACTGCATCAGTCAGCTCTGGGTACTTTTGCATCTCTACCCTGACAGTTCTCTTAGCTTGTGCCATTTAGGGGCAAATCCCTTGCAGGTAAAAGCAAAGTCTGTGGTGAGCTGCTGAAATAAAGTGTCTGCTAACAAGACAGGTTTGCTCCTGTGTTTGCTCTTGGGACAGAAAGCAAGGAGTTTGCAATAAGTCTTTTTTTTTTGGGGTGGCATGGGGGTAGGGAAGAGGAGATAGTAAAATCTGTTTCTAATGTTCTGTTGTCTAGATTGTCGAGAAGTGTGTTAAAGTTGTGGGTATTCTTGAAGTTTTCCACATTTATTTGTAAGAGTTTCATATTAGGTGCTTTCAGGAGTAAATGTAGGGGGTTTTATCCTCCTCCTCCTCTCCTTCATCTATGCAAGCATATAACAAGTCCTGAACTTTCAGGTATCAAAGCCTTTTCTTAAGCATCTCTTGATGCATATCACGCATTCTACCTAAGATACGTGCGAGAAAGTACATTTCCTTAACATCCGTGGATTTCCACACCTTTTCCTCGTGTATGGCTGGTTTCCTACATATAATATTCACTTTATCATTTATCCATAATGAGAACAATCTGGATAGATAGAAGAGTTCAAAACTTCCACAGAGGACCTCCACTGAGCTCTCCACACCCTATAACCCCAGTCTCTTTAAATTGCTACCATTTCCCTCAGTAAATTATGGTGCTGAGATACATTTGTGAATGTAAATGGCTATAGTAGGTCCAGGAAAACCTATTTACATTGGCACTTGGACTCGCTCACTGGCACAATAGAAATTATTCAAGGCTTCATAAAGCCTTTCAAACAGCTCGTTTAGGGCTCTCCATGCAGGTGCATTACATTGCCATACACACCTGTAGAGCTGTTTTTATACATTCAGGGAAAAAACCCCAACTGTTGGAACCTGCTTAAAATAATAAAGGCACATGAAAATGCCTGTAAAAGAATAAATCTATTGGTGGCAGTTGAAGGAGTGAAATGAGAGGTCAGGGTATTGTTACAGGGGAAAAAAAAAGAAGAAAAACTTCTGCTTTACCAATGTTATTAAGCTATAGTTTGCCTGAGTCTGGGCTTAAAGTATTATCTTCTTTTTAAATTTGTTGTTAGACAGCAAATATCCTCAATGTAGTACATCTCTAATTAGCTGACGTTGTTGTTGCATGCAAAGAACTTGTTAGTCTCTCTCAAATTGTACCAAAACTATGAGTAACATGTTCAGAAATCAACGTTTTTTACCGATGTGGCCTGTAGCTTGACATGCAGAAACTGCTGTATTAAAATCGTCATCATTTTGTGTAGCAATGTAGGCGTGTTTGTCCCCCAGTCAAACCAGCAGGAGGAAAAACTTTCTTTAGACAGCACAGGTATGCTTGGTGGGGAGCCTGAAAGCTCCCATGACCTTGCCGCGTTCCCAGCCCTATCCAGCCCGCCGGGCGGTCCGCGGAGCTCGCTGTCCTGGGAGCTCGGTTCGGAGCAGCTCCGTGCCCGCCGTGCTCTGGCCGGGGACTCGCGCACGGTGGGGATGTGCCACCCAGCTTGTGCGGGAGCTGATGGCTTTGGAGCGTGGCTGGAAGATCCCTTGAGCGGATTTCCCTTCGCCCCGGAGCGCCGGGGCCGGGATCAGCCCGAGGAGCCGCCGGGGCAGAGGGAGAGGACGGGGCGGGACGGGGGGCTGCAAACAGAGCCTTCGGTCCCTGGCTGAGGGGTCTCTTGCAGCGCCTGCCGCTGTGCAGAGCGAGTGACGGCCAGAGAAACCTCCCTTTCAGGGAGCAATTTCCCTTTCCAGCTCTTAAACGAGGCCGAGCCACCCAATGGTTGGATGCTGGCATCAGGATGCCAACAGCTAAGCAGCAATTCTTAGCCCTAATTTATGTTTTAACCTGCAGATACGGAGTTAAGTATCTTAATGATGGTTTGGCTCTTCTACCGAAAATCTGAAGCATTGGCTCACAAAATGAAAAACTTCTTTTTTTTTTTCTTTTTTTTTTTTTATAAACTGATAAAGCCAAAAGTTCAGTTTCCCACCCTGCTGTGAAAAGATTGGCAAATGAAAACTGAAAAGTGAATTAAATATGTACATCTGCCAGAGAGAAATGCTTTTTACAGTTTGGTTCTCGGAATAGTATTTACCCTATACATTTCTAGATCCAGCAGAATATTTACAAGATATTGGAACAGAAAGCTGTGAGGTAATTTTTTTTCCCTTTAACTTTTATTATTTTGTCATTGCAAAGCTTGTGAGGAACCTTGTGGTATCTTTTAGATTATGTAGAAGTTAAAGTTTCTTTTCTGAAGTAATTAGTGATATAAAGAGAAATTCAGATTACACCAAAGATGGATGCTTAGTAATAATATACAATAAAAAGCTAAGGTAAGAGGAAACCTGGAAAATAAAGCTTTATCTGGTTGTTTTCTGCAAGTATTTGCACCTCCAAAATCTAATCTGTAATGCATTCTTGTCATTTAATTAAAACTTAGAGAAATAGTAAAAGTAATAAATAAATGAATAAAAACCCCAACCAAACAAAAGATCAACCCTAAAAATCAAAACAACACAACCTAAAGAGCAAGCTAACTGAAACAATCAATAGAATAAATGTTTTTTAATTTCTTAATTAATTGTTATTTAGAATTTCAGGGAATCTTGATTAGTGGCATTGTAAATAAAAATAAAATTGTAATTTTTAATGTCCCTCTTGTGAGAGCTCAAATGATGTTTGGCAAATACTTGTCACCAGAGAATAATTTTCCTAGAGAAATGCAATTTCATTTTGACCAGGTTGAGAAATCCTGACTGAGGCAGTGGGTGGCAGGCTGTAGAAGTTTTGCTCCTACTTGAGCCTGGAATTTCCAAATGTGGGGTGGTAATGAACCATCTCAGAGTCCTGTGCCACTAATTGGCAGCATCTTGGCAGCTCAGGGCTCCTGCCTTGTCTTTGGCCAGACAGGGAATTCCAGCAGGGAATCATGCATTGCCCTTTTGGTAATGAAGAGGTTGGAGGCACTCTTTCCTTAGCTCCCTGAGTCCCCTGGCCACCCAGCTCCACTCCTGGAGGAATGAGTCACTGTGAACGGTCACCACCTCAAGTAGGTGGTTTGAGTTTCCTTGGCTGAAGATTCTCCCCCTCTTGCCAAATGGATCTGTTTGGGATGTGCCCTGTGTGCTTTCCCGACCCTTCCTCTGCAGGCAGAAGCCAAGAATCGAGCTAGCCTCTCCCCCTGCACCATCAGCAGGAACTGCTTGCCTGCCCTGGCAGCAACAGCAGTTATAATTAGAGGTGGTTTTGTCACTGTGTTTGAAGGGGAAAAAGTTATGGCAAGGCAATTTTGGGCAATCCTTATTACACAAACCCCATCACTGTTGATGAGCATTTAAGTATCTGAGACTACAGATGGGGACCAAAGTAGAAATGTAAACTTGGAAACATCCTCATTTTTTTTGTTCTTTTGTTTTCAGACATGATAATATTTACTGAGAAGTGATGTGTTTCTTATGACTGTTAAATGTAGACAGGATAATAGAGGTGTCTCCTATTACTAAGGCTTAATTGTTTTATGAAATGTGACAGCATTCACTAGTGTACTGTGAAGTATTATAAATAACTTAAGCTGAATGACATTTGTAAAAATGAAAACACTCAACACAAGCCTTTGATCTTTTGATTGTGTTGTTTTATTTTACCTAAGTTTCTTTGAATCTTAACACATTCTAATGCTATAAATGAGTGCAGCTGCTCTGCATGAAAATGATGGATGGGTTTTTATTTTCTACCAAATGTCAAGGAAATAATTCTCACTCTCTGGCCTAATCTTGGAGGATCTGCATGCAACTGTCTTTGTTAGGAGTTGTGGGTAGGTACTGTGCAGTCTTCTTACCACCCACTTGTGTAACAGTAACTCGATTTACTTTGTCACCCAAGACTTTCATCACCATTTTGTCTTTTCCTCCCAAAGCAGATGACTGGATGTTTTTGGTACATGAGGGGGCCTTCACGAAGCTATTTGATTTATAAAGCTTTGAGGTGGAAATTCTGTGCTGCAGCAAAATGCAGAAAAAAGCTAGGATAGTCAGAAAGAAGAATCCTATCATGGGAAAATCAAGCTGACATTTAAGGCTCTCTCCTGACATTGAGATGTGGCTGCCAGTCTGGCCATCAATGTCTCTACGCAGCACAAAGTAAAGGGACTGTCTTTGAATTTAAAGCATGTCTGACCTTCTTCCTTCTGTATCTGGGCTTAGCAGCACCTCACAAAAGAGGTGTTGAGAGTGGTAACTCTGACTAAAATGACACATGAGCTGCAATGGAATTATGTGCATAGTCAAAATGAGATAAGTGCATCAGTGATCTGAAAGGGTGAGCCTCTGTGAGCACATAATGAAGCTGTTGTGTAGCACAGGCACGGACCTGTACACTCAGATTGCCCTGCAGGTGGAAAATTTTATCGTGTAAAAAGTGCTGAATCAGGTGCCACATAACTTTGATGAAGTGGAAAACTGATTTTGTTCTCTCTAGTCCTTTGGAATAAACGAGCAGGTAGTTAGTTCTTCTCTCCTGGGTCAGCCATGGGGCTGATAAAATTATATTCTAAAGTCTCACCAGACTTTTGATAGATTTGTTTGGTTGGTTATTTTTTTGATTGTTTGGGTGTTTGTTTTTTTAAATTTTAATTTTTTTTTATCTGGCAATTTGGCTGAGGTTTTGGGAAGGAGATATGTATAGGCAACAATCTTCTGTGCTCTTCCTGTTGCTTTATGGTACATGCAATGCAGCAGAGCCTGGGCATGAGATACACACGTGACAGTCAGACAAAAGATTTCACAGATGTTAAAGAAAAGAGGAATGAGGGAAAGAATAATAATAAAAAATAGTCAGGAGTGGCAGCCTCACATCTTTGTATCCACTTCTAGTTACAGAGCTGTCAGTGAGAAACTTTGCCTTGGAATAAATTGTATGTAGAGATTTAGAATTCTTCTTTAGCCTCACTTTACAAAGTTGTTGTTTTGGTTCTTTAAAAGCTCTTTGTAAGTGGAAATAATGCATGAACTCAAGTATATGGGTACATGTTCACCCACGTGTCCAGTGTTTGCCTGGGGACATTTTTTTCTCCTGCTTCTTTTAGATTTTGAATGATTCTATGATTTGTTGCCCTTAGCAAAGAAAAGTGGCGTGGGATGGAGTGCGTCTGAAAAGAAAGTGTTGAGAGTACATCTAGAGAAGCTCATGTGTGTGGAGCGAGACTATAGGGGCCTCTGTGTGGGTTAGTGCTGGGTATTTGGTGGCTGTGTGTGGCTAAAGTGATGTCCCTTCAGGGTGAAGAAGGTTTATGGTGGGACATGGGCACGAAGGACTTTGCTGTGTGTTTTAAAAGTTGCAATCATGTGGGAAAGCCATCTGTGCTTTCACCAAAAAACTGCTGGGCCCTCTGTGGGCAGAGAAATACATACCACAGGGTGCTGTGTGCTTGTGGGTCATGGTGCATGCTGTGTATAAATACCCAGGGACAAAGACGAAGGGATGTCATTATTGCTAATTCCAATGTGTGGTGTGTGAGTTTTCAGCCTTTTTCTGTCCTTTTTTCTAAGGTAATGCATATTTATGCATGCAAAACATTAATATGCTTGCTCATGGTGAAGGCCATAGGTCTGATGGAAAGGGCAGTGCCAAGAGCTGAGTCCCAGGTTTTCAGGCACATTTCTCTCTCTTTAAAAGCCCCCACATCTCTCTGGTTTCACTTCTCATTTCTGTCTACCCTGTGCTTTTCCTTTCTGTTTCCCTGTGTCTCTTGGTGTGGATGTGCTGGGTGCAGCTGCTTCCCTGGTGCCATGTTGTGCCAGCTCCTGGATTCTCCTGTTGCCCTTTCTCTGGGGATGCTGAGCTCCTGGTGAGGCTCTTGCTGATGCACATGCAGCCCACTTCGTGCTGCCAGCAGGGAAGTTGGTTGCCTCTCAGCCAGCTCCTAAGGGCTTTTTTTTTTTTCTGCCTGGAAAGTTGTCTTTTGTGTTTTGCCTATAAAAGAATTCAGGGAGGATTTTGTCCATGAAGATTAAGATGTGTGCAATCCTCACATCAGCACCACCTTGTCTAATGTGTGCCACATACTAGCACAGACTAGTCCAGTCAGAGCATGAGTCGGTCTCTGAGGAAAACACTGGGCTTGGGATGACTGTGGTTAGGAAAAAAAAGGGGTTTTTTTACCTTAAATTTCAACAGAATTTTTTCTCTTACAAAAGACCACAGTCCCCCATTTCAGTCTGCAGAAGAAATCCACAAACAAAGTAGGAGACTATGTAGTGTCAAGGAAGAGGCTGTTTGGTTTTTAACTCCAAAAAAAAATCTAGTGTGCTGGTCAGAGCCTTGCCTCAAATTAAAAGTGTAATTCTTGTCCATTGGATGTTGTCTCAGCTTTTTCCACCTGTTGGGCTGTGATCTGTGACAGTCCATAACACAGGCAGTGTAGGGCCTGAATTTTTGCAGATGCACTTTGAGAAACAGAGGGAAAGGAACATAAAGAGACTTATTTTAGAGTGCAGAGGGAGTCTGTGGGACAAAGTGGGAACAGATCTTCAACTCTAGCACTTAGAGCAAGACCTCTCATCCAGGCCAGAAAGAGACTGGAAGAAAAAAGGATTGAAACTGCTACTTTCAGAGAAAACCTGAAAGCTGGGGGTGAGGCAGAGGACAGCTGTACATGAATATTATAATTTGATCTTGCTTGGAGTATAATGTACCCAAATATACCTAAAAGGGGCCTACAGGAAAGCTGGAGAGGAACCTTTTACAAAGGCATGTAGTGACAGGACAAGGGATAATGGTTCTAAGCTGAAAAAGGATGGGTTTAGATTAGATATTAGGAAGAAATTCTTTCCTGTGAGAGTGGTGAGGCACTGGCACAGGTGGCCCAGAGAAGCTGTCCATGCCCCATCTCTGGAAGCGTCCAAGGCCAGGTTGGAAGGAGCTCTGAGCAACCTGGGATAGTGGAATTTGTCTCGGCCTATGGATGGGGTGTTGGATCAAGATGATTTGTAAGATCCTTTTCAAACCAATGCATTCTTTGATTCTATGGAGTTTTGCTTCTGACTTACTTCACTGAGCAAGTGGGAGGGTTCATTTTAAAAGATCTTCTGTAGCCTGAGGCTGCCACGGGGCACTAAGTGGTTCTTCTGAATGTCTCAACACCTTCAGTTAATTTAGTGAAATGGTTCAGTATAAAGTTGGGGGAGAGGCTTAGGGAAAAGGGAAGGATTTGTTAGGTGTTTCTGAGGAATGAATGATCACTAACTACTGTGTTCATGACAAAGAAAGCTGGTGCAGGGCTGACCTTATCTGTGCTCTGGGATTGAGCCTGATATTTCCCAATACCTATCTATACTGCATTTTTGAGGAAGTTTGGTAGTTTGAAACACTTGTGCTAGGAAAACCCTGGTAATGAGGCCCTAAACCTTTCAGTTCTGGATTTCCATTCCAATGCAGCTCTGAATGGCACTGCCAGCATCCCTTTCCATTTAACAGCAGTTTGAAAGCCTAGCTATATTCAAAACTTACAGTTCCTAATGGGAAAGTTCTATTTCATTATTTGGTTCATGCAATTTTTTTCTTTTTTTATGTGTGTGTGGTGGGGCGGAGTTATAACATTAAAGTCTACCTATGAAGATTTCCAGCTCACCCGCCCTATGACCACCTAACACTAATCGTTGCTGTAGACAAATAGCCATGCAGTCAGAGAGAAGGGAGGCGTCTAATTGTACTTGAGATTGAGGTATAATTGAACACTTCATTGCTCCCCCTGTGGCTAAACAAGAGAGAAGAAAAGATGCAGGATGCCCTTCCCTCGGGCTGCCAATAAGGTGTGTAGCATCAGCAACCAGGTCACTTATTGGCAGTGGGCAGTGGTGCTGCTGGCAGTCCTGTAACCTCAGCTAGGCTACAGATGCATTGCAGAGAGAAATGATTTTGATGCTTTTGGTGGTCTGACTCCATGCAAGAGCTCTTGGAGGAGAGGTGTGGGCTCTTCTTCAATGTCCAGGGACTTGGAGGAAGGTGTTTAGTGGCCAGAGATGTGGGTAGTGGAAATGTGGTGGGCAAATACTTTGTCTTGCTTTCTAATATCCTTTTCAGATTTATTCGAAATTATCCATTCCTCCCTCACTGTTACTAAGGAAATTGTGTTTAATATGTACATCTAAAATATGTGCATATTAAGGCTATATGATACAGAAGTGTTTGGGGGTATGAGCTGATGCTTTTTGGAGAAGGAGTAAAATATTATCATGTTTAATAGCAACATAATTATTAGAAGCACTATGCTTATGTAGAACTCGCTTCAATATTTGTAACTTCACCAAATTCAAAGCATTTTAAATTTGTAAAATTTGTTTCAATATTTCTCATTTCTTTCAAATGTTCATGAGTTTTGCCTGTCATAAAACCAAACAGCAAAGTCCTTAATAGTCAGGCTATATTTCTTCTAAATTGTATGACTCATCAGGAAGCTTGACCCACTGGGGAACATTTTCCAAGTGGAGCAGGGATTAAGCTTCAATTGCACAGATTCATCAAAGATGGTGAGTCGAACACCCTAGAATCCCTCTGTGCTCTGAAACTGCTCCCTGATGTTGTGTAATATTCAGGAGAGGGGACCGCCTGTGATGCTCTGAGAGGTGCCGTGGGGTTTCTGGGCACCATAGGAGGGGATGAGGAAGCAAAATAGCTTTAAAACCCGTTAGCATTAGAAGATGATGAGAAAATACCTTCCTGTCATCACTTTATTTCATTAGGTTGCTAATGAGTTTCCTCTAGGGATGGCAATGGGGTAGTTCTGATGCTTTTATCCAATTAGTGAGTGATCCCAGGAGTATATCCTTTTGTTGTGAAAACATATCGAGGTTCATTCCTCTGGAGCATTGCATCCTGCAGGTGCTCTGAAGGCAGTGAAATGCCATGTGGAGGTGCATGCTAGGCCAGGTCCTTCATTACTAATTGCTGATGTTAGCCTGATCTATGGTTTTGAGATGGAGCCCTAGAGGGCAATGGACTCTCCTGTGAAAGTAAGTGAAATGCCAAAGATGTGAATAAAGTTTCATTATGAGTTTTGAGGTTACTTGTAAGTTGAGACACTGAGAGGATTCGCATTTTAAAAAGCCTCGTGTAGATAGGAAACAAAAGATAAGTGCCTTTGATGCTACTGCCTCAAGGGATATCCAGTACCAGCGCCTTGCCAGCTGCTTGTGCTTGTAGGAACCTTTGCTTCTGGCACTGTAGTCACCTCCAGCTTTCAGCTTGATTTAAAATGACATTGAAGAAGGAATTAGCAACAGTACTGATGCAGCTGACATGTCTGGTTGTGGGTGGCCTCCTGTTAGTGAAAAAAAGCTATTCCTTGTCCTTAATTTTTGTCTCTGCAGGCAGCCAACAGTTGCAACTGTCACTTCTCTTGCAGGGCACTGCATTTGGCTTTGCAGCAGGTACTTTTGTCCCTGGCCAGTGTCTACCACGAGAGAATTTATGTCTTTCTATATTTTTTAGTTGCTCTCTGTCCTTTTAATTCTATAATTTTCCTTTGTTGCCCTGCCTTCACCCAGACCCCTGCGCTCTGTGTTATTTATATTCCTGGGGCTGTGCAGTGCATGGTACAATGAACAAAGAACACAGAACTACATGAACACTGGGTTTCACATTCTACACGGTTAGATTTAAGTTATTGAGGTTGCTCAAACAGTTTTTTTCCTGCCTCCAAGGTTAGTGTGAGCTTTATAGTACAGTGCTTTATGTCTGATTCTTTACCATCAAGTTGCTCATAGGCTGCCTCCTTCTCCCCTTTAGAGTTGCAATATCGGGAGTTTCCAAGCCCTGCAGTGATAGGGTGTGTTGCAGAGGAGTTGCATGCTCTTTTAAAGTGCAATTGGAATAGAAACTGGTTTTTTACTTCTGTCAGTACAACATGAACCTATGGCAAAAAGGAAGAGGCACTAGTTACCCTCTCCAGCTTTTCAGCTTTTATTTTTTCCAGCTTTTTCAGGTATTGAAGGAATGCTGAGCGGTGTCTGACAAGCCCCAGTGATGCATAACAAACAGTGCTGGAGTAGGCTCCCAATGGGTTGGGTACAGGGTAGGGCTGTGATGCTTGCCTGGACTCTCTTTTGGCTTTGTGACTCTTGATTCATCCTGGACAGCAAACAGCAAAACAGTGTTTTTCATTTCCTTGAGTGTGATATGGACCATACCGTGGTTTGATAAATGTGCCATGTTCCAGAGTGAACAGCAAAATTACTGAGTGTCAGGTTATTTGGCCTCTGTCTTGGCAGCATTTTGTTTCTCTTTTTTCAGCAGAGAGAAGGGTGAGTAATGCTGGCTGTGATGCTGGGGCAGCTAGGAGTTGGATTGAGACCAATGAAGCAGTTAAGATGCCCTCTCACAGATTTTACATAGAGTGTTTAGAAACTGCTACCCTGATGGCCTTCCGTTTAGTGGCCTAGGAGTGGCAGCTCTTTCCTCAAAAATCCCCCTCACCAATCAAACCTTATTCTATTTGAGAGGGAGAAAAACCATAACCTTCAGCAGGGATGGCTGTAGGCAGTCTGGCCTGGCAGACTCTGGTACCCCCAAAGGGAGGGCTGGCAGAAGCACAGCTCTTCTGCTTTCCAGAGGAGATACTGCTTGTCTTTCCCTCTGGGAATAGCCTGGGCTTTCCCAGTGCAGAGCAAGCCAGTTCAGATCCCAGACTCCCAGGCATGTGATGGACATCAACAACATAAGCCAAGCATTATGCATGTTTATCCAGGCCTCTGGACAGTCTCAAGCCAGAAGCACTCTAAGAAATGCTGTCTGGGACAGGACAAATCCAGAGAAAGTGTTGTGTGAGCTCCCCTCTTAAAAAATGTGTTTAGAAAAATCTCACACGTGATTAAAAAAAAAAAAAAAAAGACAGATTGAGTGGAGTAACTTCTGCTAATTTTTCCTAGTTTTTTTTTAAAAAGCTGAGCTATCTGTGGCTGCAGCTGGGTGAGACGATTAATATGATACACAAGTGATTTTATTTCCTCATATGTCATCTTCTAGAGTCACCTGTTCAAGAGGAAGGAATGCACTCTTTCCAATTTTCACCTCGTGTCTGGTGAAAATGTGAGAGATCAAATAGCAGGGAGTTGAAAAGGAAAGCCTAATCTGATCCCTTGGTTGGGCAATATGGCACTTTTTCCCTAATCCCTGGATTGCTCAGTTCACTCTTTCTCCCCTTACACCCCCCCTCCCCCCCTCTCAGTGCAGAAAGGAAAGCCTTGAAATGTAATTCTGCCATCAGCAGATGATAGGCTGAAGCTGTCATTTTCCTGCCCATACAATAGCTTCTTACAATTCCAATTTCCCTTCTTTCTGAAGAAAGGCTTTGAGTTTGGTGTTTATGTTAGTACCTGGTCCAGTAAGCCACAGCTGCTGAGCCTGAGTGTGGGGGCTCCTCTCTTTTCGCAGCTCATGCTATTCTTCTGTGAGAAGAGCAGATAAGATGACTAATTTGGGGAGAGAGATGGAAGAAAAAAGAGAGCTGACCTATGGCTTTGAAAGTGCTGGGTTCATTCCTTGTCATTTCCTAATTGGCAGGGACTGTCTTCTGTTTAGGGAGAGGTGCAGTGCAGACAGAGGAAGGGTGAGCTTCCATCACACACTGATTATACCCCTCTTCTGACTTAGCAGAAAAATAAGGTAATTCACTTTCTTTTCACTCTTTGGCCTTTGTCCTAAGATTACTCAAGTCTTTTGCTTCATGAAAATTGGAGATCATCCCATTTTACATGTGAAGTGCCGAGATACCAAATGGCCTTTCCTTTCTGCCCCCAGTGATGTTATTTTACTATCCTTTGTGGCTGTGCATCTTATCAGTTATAAAGCTGAGCCTGACTTTCTCCTGAAGGATATGGATATGGGCCTGCTCCATGTGTCTGCTTCTCCCATCTGTTTGTGCTGGGAGCTGCAGGTGATAAAAAAGGGATTTGATTATTTTGACCCAGTCAGAGTTTTGGATCCTCCAGCTGACCAAGAAAAGGCTTTGCCAGTGGGTCACCAACAATTATAAAATGAGAGAAGGAGAGGAGGGAAGGGTGGAAAGTTGTGTTTAAAGCACACTGGGTAATACTTTATAATAAAAATTTTTCCAAGCTTGAAAGAAGCCAATAAGGATGTGAAATACAGAAAGAAAAGAGGGAGGAAATAAGATGGGGTAGCAAAATCAACTCCACCCGATTTGATCCAAGGGTGAAAAAGAGAAAGATGTGGATTCCTCTCCTGTAGGAGACATAGCTTGCTGTCTCAAGAGGCAGTTCCCTGGCAGGTTAGTTCTCCTGCCCACTCCTGCCTGCATCATGAGGATCATGCCCAGAAATCAAGGGGCTCTCCTGGGTTTTGCTGTGTCCCAGCTGTGCCTGAGCAGCAGCCCCTGTTTCCTGCATGGTAGCCCCTTTCCCAGCCACCCCTACCTAAATACGCAGTGGGAGTTTTTGTTTCTGATTCAGTCACTTTGCAAACAGTGTCACAATTTGTCAGGTGCTGAGCACGATATTTGCTTGATGGAAATGTTGGCCCTATTGTGAATCAATCCTAACAGCTTCTCACAGCGAGGTTGTAAGACAATGAGACAAATTTACTACACAGGCAGACAAAGCAGCTTCTATTATGTGTGGAACCACAAATAATAGGAGGATAAATGAAAACCAGTGAAAATATCTTCATGACGGGTGGCTGCAGGCACAACAGTGTGCGTCAGCAGCTGACTGGGGTGATGAAGGTGCTGGGGACAGCCAGGTGAGCCTGGACGGCTCGTGCCTGATGTGCCTGAGCTGGGGGTGTGTGCTGAGACACAAGGAAGATTTCAAAGCCATTCTGTGAAGAGTCTGCTCAAACAGAGAGGCAGTGGGAAAAAACATTTGTTTTTTAAAATGGTGACCTTTAGCTCTTTCTCAGGAAGTTGGGCATCAGGTAATATTTGTGAAGGTACCACAATATATGCGTTTGCTTGTAATTCTAGTCTTCTGTAGTGGAGAAGGGTAGCTTAAAAGTTCCCAGTGGAATATTTCCATCGTAAAAACATTTTTGACATAATATTTTCCAACTGAAATCTTCTGGGGAAGATGCTGGTTTGTTTAAAAAACCTCACAACATGACCAATGTATTTATATATTCATCTTATAAGTAAAATATAGAATGGTTGATATTATAATTCCCTTTCTTCATCCTGAGTTGTTCTTTTAACTCTGATTCAGAAGAGAAAAGTGATTTTGATTCGATTTGAAATATGAGAATTTTGAAATGAATGGGAGTGCAAGCCAAAGTTGTTATTTGGTAGCATTTGTGAAACTGTCTTGGCCGTGATTCATTTTTTATGAGAGGAATGTGTTGTAATAACTACATCTAGTGCTGGTCAGCCCTATGACACTCAGCCTCTTCTGAGCTATCAGAGACTGAAGGAACATGGAAGATGCATTGTCCTCTGACTGCTTCAAGAAGAAGGAGCTTCTTGATGTCATGATTAAAACATGTTATCAGAGTAATATTGGGTGGCCATCCAAATTTTTCCAGCTAAAGAGGGAGGTCACTCTCCAGGGATGTCTGAAAGCTGAATGGACATCAGGTGTACGGTTAACGGTTGTTTTTTTCCCTTCTCTTTCTGAGAATGGTCTGTATCTGGGACTCTTCCTCTGCAGCTACTGGTGGAAGTAACTGGTTAGTAGAAAGCTGAGTAGTCACTTACTGGCAACAACTCTTGTCTTACAGAGAGGATGAAACTGATGTCTGATGTTAGAGCTGGAAAGGCTGCTGCCCTGAAGAGGTGTTGATCTGCTCTTTAGCCATTTCTGCTGCTCCCTTCTGAGCCTGGAGCAGTTGGATCAGCAATTACCCTCTCTCAGCAAGGGGGCACCAGGGTGGTGGATCTTGGCAGGATGATGATCTGTCCCACCATGCTCTGCTTGCTGAGCACCACAGTGTGCTCGGCTCGACAGGGAGAGAATTTTGTACTACTCAAATTTCTGTGAGATTTGGCTCTCTGTACTGAGCAGCTCCCATCTAACTGGTCTGGGCAGCAGAAAAGGAAGGAGGGTAAGACTGAAGGGTGTTGGTAACTGCAGCCTGGAAACAAATATGAGAGAGGTGAACTAGCAAGGCAATGTTTGTTATAGTAAATTATGTCTGGACAAAGGATTGCTGAATTGTCAGTCACAGAACAGTGTCTGCTTGTACTGGTTTTGCTGTTCCAGACATATGTCTCCCACAGGATCGAAGAACTTTCTTGGGAAGACACCATGTGAATGTGCAGTTCTTGCCATTAAGACTAATGCATTTCCTTCTAATGGCTCTGCTGTGATGAATCAGTCCCCACATGCACATCTTAGTGGTTGGTGTCACGCCCTGCTAGCTCTGGAAAAATTGTGAGTGCTGGTATGTGTGAAAAAGTCAGTATGAAGAGAGGAGGAATTATTTCTGAAGGATAATTTCAGGCTGGGGAGACTACCCCTACTCAATGGTTGTTAGCATGTGAGAGAGTCTTCTCCGGAGGACCATTTTGCTAACGTAATTCTGGCTCCAAACTGTCCTCTGGAAGAGTCCATCTCTATTGACTGCAGGCAGTCTATGGAAAGCAGCCTTAAAATTAGTTTTTATGTGGACCCTTCCTGCAAACAAGATGAATATATGTATGTTCTTGTTAGAGTTTGACAAGTGCTTCCAAATAAACAAAACAAACAAACGAAAAAGGCAAACCAGAATTTTTCTTGCAAAAAGGTGTTTGTTTTTTTTTCTTCTTAGTTTTGTTGTTGCTGCTGTTTTGGTTTTTTTTTGGCAAGATATAAATCTGCTTTGAAGTGGAAGTGGTGATTTCTTTTAGTGGATGCTGGCAAGTATGTCAGTTTTATAAAGTGCTGCAATATCACTACAGCCAAATAGAGATGTTGCCATTTTGCCTGCTGTGAACTGCATCTTGAAAATGAACTGCTTTGCCAGCTGCAAGGGCAGCTGGGAGCCACTTGTTCTGTGACTCGGTCCTGGTGCAGGACGTGAGAGCAAATCTCTTGCCTCTCTAGGGCTTGTATATCTGGGGGCCATATTTGCTATGTTTTCCATGAGCTACAATAGATTGCCTAGAAAGGAAAATGCACGGATTGCCCATGACTGCTGGTCTCTCAGGATTGCTCTTTAATGGTTCAAAGCCAGCCCTGGCTGCAGAAAGGAGCATGTGTTAGAGGCGGGTGCCTCTGTGCAAGTCCTGATGTTATTCTGTGGGACAGTCCCTTTTTTTGGTGAGCTTTGCTCTTAGCTTAACATTTGCTGTTACTCTAATTCATTTACCTCGCCAGAATGGCACAAACAAAACCCTCAGTGGGGAAGGAATGGGGGCAAATCATCTTTATTGTGAATATGTGGCACCTCCAGCTGTTGATGATGTGCTGAATGGTACCTGGGTGGCTGACATTTGACCTCTTTATTAGTTTTACTCTTTTCTTCCTTTGATTTGTTGGGAGACTGAAAAGCTATAGATGAAATGAAAAAGGACTAAAGAAGGGTAAATCTTCACACTTCAGGCATTCAAGTGTGTTTGTGATTATTCTGCAGGAAGAAAGATGACAGACTGTGGTTATTTGGTTTATAAGCAGAAGAAAATATGATGAAAAAAGTGAGCTCAGGGGCTTTTTCTTTACTTGCCATACATGATTGTTTTGTGTGTATTTAATAGGGACTTCACTGCTGCAGCAAATCATTGAAGGGGAATATTCAGTGGAATCCAAAGGAGGATTAGGCTTTTATAGGAAAATGAATTGCATTTGTAACAAGTCTGACTGCTGAGTACCCACAATGTCACTGGAGCTGCCAATGATTTCTTGCTTCAGGAGCTGATAACCTTACCTGGAGGGGCTGGAAAGGGAGTGTCCATGCACTGCAACTTCCCATCCTTCACTGGGCACATGCCCCTACCTGTGTTTCTGTCTGCCTTGCCCTGTGTTGATGGGATATTGAGCAGAGTTCTTGAACTCATTGGGCAGTGATTTGATCAGGCGTGACAGCCGCTAAGGACCTAAACAAATAGCAGAGAAGCTAATTCTGTTCCCCTATCTAAAATTCTAATCTTGTTTGTGACATCATAATTGGTTGCCATAGGGACAATTATGGTGTCATAAAAAAAGGATTAATGATGAGTTTAAGTGAGGATTAAGCAGCTGGAACAGATGAACTTTTTAATAACTCCTGCCTCCTCTGAAAGCTACTGTTTTGTGCATAAAAATATAGCTCCAAATAAAGAATGATGGGCTGCATGAAAGCAAATATGCACTGGAGGAACTATTATGCATCCAAAAGGATATTGCTCTAAGTTTCTGAGGTCTATCAGGATGCTGCACTGTAAAGGAAATCTCATCCATTTAGAGAAATTCTAGAAAGAGCAGCAGATCTCCTGTCTCCTGTGGTCTTTTCCAGGTGTGAAGCTCCACAGCTTTTTATTTCTGTGCATCTTTCTTTTGTGTATTTAAACACGAAAAACTGTGCGTACTTGGGGTTAATGTTCCACTGTACTTAGTTTAGAAAATAAGTACGAGGGAAGTGATATGTAAAAGATAAATGAGTATTGATGCAACTTAATATATTCACTTGTGAGGGTGCTTCAAATTTTAGTGGTTTGTCTGTTTGGAATAGGTTTTGTCAAGAAAACCAGGATTCCTGGAGCCAGCATGCTTCAGTGTAGACCATCTTAGCTTTTGCCTGTGCTATAAAAGCTGGGAGGGCTACTCAACAGAGAGCAAATCAAGCAGACAGGATTCTTGTGCCCAAGCTGACAGGATCTAAACTACTGCATTAAATGGTCAGTTCACACACGTTTTCCATGCTGCTGATTGTATTCGAGTTGTAAAGCTAAGTTTTGAAGAAATCTGAATAGTTTCTGCAGCATGAATGTCTGTGCTGGCTGCTTTGTCCTGCAGGCTCCCTCAGAGCCGGGCAGGCTCCGTGTGGCTCCACAGCTCTTGCTGCCTTCGCCTGCCCTGACCTGCTCTGGCAGCCAGGTATTAGCAGAAGGGCCATGGACAAGAATTATTAACATATGACAGGGGATGGAAAAGTCGTGTGAATAGCACTTGGGGATGGACTCAGCGAAAGAAACTACCTGAGGACTTGTGTGTGGGTGTCAGTGCTTTGTTTTCTCTCTTGTTCTAGTTACATTTGCTTAACTCTTTCTGTCTCTCTCCTCCTGGTGCCTCTGTTACATGCTGGAGAGGAACAACTCTTTCTTCCTGCATGGAAGGGGGAACATAGGGCACCTGAGCTTTTCTGGGGATCCAGCTCTCTTGCTTATTGCCATGATGTTGGTCTTTGTTGTGACCGACTCTGGTTGCTGTTGCTGAGCATTGGAGCAGAGCTGCTCTTGCATCCATTGTTGAAGAGCGTGGGAATCCTGACCAGAATGCACTGGCTTGCAGACAGGGACTTGTATGCCAGGTGCTCCTGTGATGTATTCCTGCTGGGATTGCCCTCTGCCTTGGGGTGCTGCTGGCAGATGAGGTTGGGTGTCTGTGGCCCTGGCCCTACTCTTGGCTGCTGCATGCTCAGCACAAGCCTCTCTCTAAAGCATTTTTGGGGAATAATGACAAACTCTGGGGACTTGTAAAGTGGTCTTCAAAATCCTGTTCAGGTGTACATGAATCTCTGCAACATCACTGGGGTGGCAGAGGACAGGCTGTTCTCTTACCACAGGAGATGAAATTCAAGAGTAAAGGTTAAACTGTGAATTTTTCAGACATTACTAGAGGTGAAACAGTCCTTTCAGAGTACGTGCTCAGGGACACATGAGCCTGGGGCACCTAAGAGGCTTTCTCTGATTTTTAGCCAGGCTGAAGTTTTTACCACAATTATAAGGGATTTCTGTGGGTATAGTGCCAGTAGGTTTGGATGCTCTTTCTCTGACTGCTGCCTTCTCCTTTCATTTATCTCTTCTCTCCCAAAGCCTTTGACCTTCATTCCTCCTGTAGCAGCCCAGTGTACAGCATTTCACCTCAATCTGCCCTTGTGCCCTCAGGCAAAGGATTTTCTGGCCAAAGATCCAACCCTGCTGTTTTGCAATACTTTGGGAGAGCAGTTTGTAACTGCCATGAGCTGTACTCTGGCTAGTCCTGCCCTCTAAGGTAGGAATGAAAAATTTTGTTCTCAAGCTGATACTGAAATCAGTTTGAAAACAAAATTTTAACACAATTGGAAGTATTAGAAAGCAGGCATTTTTTATTACAGTGCTGGACACATCTGGGGGATTTTTCCCCTGACTGGATGTGCGTTGTGAAATTTTACAACAGGGTGTTTATTCCTCCACCATGATTAATCATATTCATTATAACATATTTCCTAGCTAATACATGAACATCAATTTTCCTAGAATTAATTTAGATGCCTCTGCCTCTTACTGGAAGTCCTCTTATGGTTCTGAAGGGTCATCTAAAGGGGTCATATTCACTGAGAGCCCCCAATATTGTGATGACTTTGACTTGAACTTCTCTTAGGTCATGTGCTGTTATTCCTTGTTACATAACTTTGCCACAAAAGCCCCTATGTTTCCCATTATCTGTTTATCCGCTGTTTCTAGCTATGTTCTTCATCCTGTGTGCCTACTTTTACATTCTTTTATCTAATTTGCTAGTTAGTCTTTAAGGTCTTTTTCACATCTTCAAGGCAACTAGAAATTGTTATTCTCTGTGTTGTGTGAGTAGGAATATTATAGAGTAGGAGCATGACTGCTCTGAGCTGTGCAGGCAGACTGGGGAGTTCTGTGCTCCCAAGTCCTGGAGCAAGAAGCGCAGGACAGAGTGGCATGATGAGCCCAGAGCAGGGCAGATGGCTTGTGCCAACACAGACTTCTATAATTTGGGCTTTTGGGGAGCTAAAACCCTCTGCTCTCTGGACCTTGGTGGCTCTCTTCTGAAGTAGATTATCTAGTAGACTCAACTCTAGTTGAGTCTCTTACTAGATCACAACAGTAATTCCTTGAGGAATGGCTGAAGGGGCACAAACAATTTTATCACCTACTCCAGACTGGGAAAGTGTGCCCACCACCAGCTGTGGAGATTCAGGCAATTTGAGAATGTAATGCCCAAGGAACTACTTGGTTATTTTTTCCATCTACACTTATCCAGCAGTCTGCAAGCTCCTCCCTTCCCTCACAGAGATGTGGGGCTCTGACTGCCCTGGGAGCACCTCAGCTCAGTGCCAGGCTTCCTCAAGGTTTGTGAAGGGACCTGGTGCCACCAGTACAGAGATGGGGACCTGTTGGTAGATCAGAGGGGTGAATCTGGGAGAAAGAACTGCCCTGGCTTCCTCTCAGATGTGGTTTCCCCCCTTAAATCCTAAGTGCTCCTTTGTAAAATCAGAGGCATTCTGTTTGTTTTCAACAGGTAGCACCAGGCTCCTTCCTTCTTGGTTACAGCAAAGGCAAGGTGTACAGCTGGAAGGAAAAGTGTTCTGTTCTAACTCCTGCGCTCTAAGGCACTGCAATAAGCTTATCTCAGTTGTGTCTTGGACTGTGTATGACACATGGTCAGTGAGAGGGCACAACTGTGTGCCTCTGAGCTGGGCAGGAGAGCATTATTCATGAGTGATCACATGCAGCTGACAAATGGTGGAGGCATATGAGGAATTGGACCTTTGGTACCTCACACTGGAGAACAAACAGCCTGAGTGCCTGCTGTGCTGCTGGGGCTGGTGATGGAGGTGCCCCTTGTGACAGGAGAGCTTCTGATCTGCCTCTCTGTGGGTGAGGAACAGGATAGGGCTGTCCCTCCTTTCAAACAGGGTGTGAAGTACATCTCTAGACTAGCACAACTGTTCTCAAAGTCACCTTGCCCTTGCAGAGTTCAGACACTGCAGGGATGGACACCAGCAGCACTTTCTGCCCCCAGGCTGAAGGTTTTCTAGAGACTGGTCCTGCCTGCCTGGGCTGCAAAAGTGTTCCCTGCAAGTGCATTTCTTGTGATCTCAGGAGGCATTAAACACAGGTTAAACTGAAAAGCGTGTGGGAGCAGTGGGTCTGGATGCTAACATCTGCCAGAGCACAGAGGAAGTGTGTGAAGCAAGGGGAAATTCTCTGTCTTGTTGATTTTTAGGCAAGAATTGTGAGCCAGAATACTTCAATTATGTGTTTATATAGATGTCTTGAGCTCCCTGCTGCTTTCCAAAACACAGCCATAACTAAGCCTTTTTCACCTCCTGACATTTAAAACCTGTTTCCATTTGCTATGTCAAAATCTCTCCCCTCTTCTCTCCCAGTATTTTGTCTTTGTCCTAATTAACCAGAAGATTATTGAAAGTCCTTACCCAAACCTCGTAAACAGCTTCTTAAATTCTAGACTGTGAGCGTATTTCACTTCAGCTGGGACTGAAGTCCTCTAGCATTTGTAAGTTACTGAAAAGCCTTTGATATTAGTTTGCTCATAAATGGGTGAAGACACTGTTTTGGTTTTATTAGTGATCTCCATACCAGAGAGAAGACCAGGCTCTGAGGCTAACCTGGAAGTCTTAGAAAGAAAGCTAGAGGCAAGCAACACCCCAGATCCCAATAATTTTCATCAGATCTGCTCTCTGGCTTTTTCAATTCCTCTGGACAATTGCTGCAGGTGCTTTAATTGGATCCACCTCAGAGGAGCCTTCTGTGGATCAGGGTTTTGTGGCTCTAAAGAGGATGTTGGTGCTGTCCTTGTTTGAAATGGGGACGTCCCATGGGTGAAGCAGTAACAGTTTATACCTCGCCTAATCTGGGCCTCACTTTTTAGGGCTCCCCTTTTTAGGTATTTTAGAAATATTAAGTAATAAATTTCACTGCAAGATATGTGCAAATGGGAAATTATTTCTGGCTTGTTATTTTATTTCTGAAGTGCTGTTCAGTCTTATGAGGATTTTGATGATGGTAAATGAAGAAAAGAAAACCCTCTAGCCAAATATCTCTTGAACAGAGCCCCCTTTTCATCTGAATCTGGGAACATAAAAGTACAAATCTGTCTCTTGCTGAAAAATTTCATTTCTGTTCTAATTTGTAATAGGTCTCTAGGTGCTGTAACAATTTTCCTTCCTCTGCAGATTTATCCTGAGCATTTGTCAACAGTTTGGAACTGAATGGAAGTTAAAGTACATTTTTCTCTATTCTTTCCCCTTACATGTAGTACAAAGAAAAGTCTGAGCCAGTTGGTGACCAAAATGAGCCATGGAGACAAAAGTGTTAAATATGAGTCAGACTATCTTGTTTTAGCGGATGAGTCAGCTTTGGTTTTAAGAAAAACATTTAAAAGATGATTGGAAAAAATGCTGAATGGAAATATTTCAGAAGAGTCTCTCTGTGCCTGAGTGAGAAGATGGGAGGTTTACTTATCTCTATGCAGAAAAGATCACAAAGTGTTAAAAGTAGCACAAGTGATGAGCTCATACTAATTGAAGGGTCTTTTTTGGGAGTATCGTGCCCAGTGTCCCCATTTATGGCAGAGGAAGTGTTATCCCAAGTGAAGATCAGGGTGCAAACCCAGGTCAGTGAGTCCCTTGATTTACCAGGCACAGGTACCAGTGGGTAATGGGGCTCCAGGGAAAGAGAGAGACTGAATACTCTGCCTGAGCTGGCTTAGAGGCCTTTGGAGCTGGACTAGAGGCAGTGGAGGCTGTTACTGCCCTTGGCTGGTGGAGCCAGGGGAGCTGCAGAAGGTGGGATGCTGTGACCACTTTTTGGGGAGGAGGATTCTTTGTGCGTGCACTGAGGCTCAGCCATTTTGGTAAGAGGGTAGCAGGTGTGAAGGGGAAGGGAGCATTTAGAGAATGGAAAGATTGAAGAGTTGGCAGACATCTATGAGAGGTTTTTCCTCTCTGAATTTGTTATACCTGCTTCCTGTATTTCACAGCATTACCTTTTTGAAAAAAAGATGATCAGCCCAAAGGGATAATCTTCAGCTGTAAAGCTGGAAAACACCAGCAGAGAAGAGCAGGTGATGTGTGACACAAAATAGCAAATGAACCAGCTAAAAAGCTATCCAAATTCCCTGTAAAAAGAACATATTGACAAAAAGCATGAGTTGCCATTAGCATGGAATGGACTATTGCTGTGCACTGTAAATGAAGTAAATTTATTCCTGAATCCACTCTGGCTTTAAGAGCTTTGCTTGTAGCCAGACAAAATGTTTACCTGAAGAACACAGTAGCTTCTTCTTACTTGTGGATAAAGATGAACCAGCAAATGGTGGTAATGTACTATTATTATACTTCATCACAGGGTAAGGGTTATTATGTGCTCTGCTTGGCTTTTTTACTTGTTATGAAAGGCTACAGCATTCAGAGCTTTTAGAAACCCACTGTGGTTATCTGCTTGAAGCAAAAGCAAGGGATTCTGTATTTACTGCTTTAACTCTCAATGCTCATCCTTGGGTTTAAAGTAAAATTTCAGCAGGATCTGGAAATTGCATGGGTTTTGCTTACTCTGCTTTTATTTGCTGTCCTGATGTTCAAACATTGTCAGGTCCTCCATGGAAAAATATAAGCCAAGGAAGTGGGGCTTCCCCCCCCCCCCCCCCCCCCCCATTTTTAAGTAGCTACTCAAGTTTTCACCTAAATATAAAAAATGGGAAGGGAACTGAAACCTACTCATATGACAGTTGTTCCAGTGACCTCTCAGGAACCACCTCTTCCCTCCTTCTCCTCCTCATCTTTTTTTCCCTTGGCTACCCTGGGGCAGTCACAGGGTAC